>NC_058382.1:14359348-14670435 GCF_018350175.1 Felis catus | reverse complement strand
CCGAGCCCAGCATCCGAACTTGGCAAACGGACTCCCAGCACCCCGGCCAGTCTGTTTGGTGCTGAAACCCCCACTCCTTCCAGGGGACCCAGGAACTGGGGACTCCCCTGCGCTCCCGCCTGGAGATGGTTTAATCCCTGCTCCTAGAGTTAGGGGAACTCAGGAATCCGGTCGCCCCACGGCCCTATCTAGAAGACTCAGGAACTTGGGTCCCCAGCACCCCATCTGAGACCCAAGAGTCGAGACTCCCAGCATCCCCCATTGAGAGGACCAGGAAATTCGGACCGCTGCATCCCACTCTCCGAGAGACCTCGGATTCTGGTTCCTGGAGGCTGAGAGCCCGAAGTTCACGCCCCTGACTTGCAGAGACCCAGGAGTCCGGCTTTGCGTCTCCCCGGGGACCGTGCTAGGGTTGAATAGGAATCCGGCAGCCTCGGCTCGGGGCTGGAGACTCCCTGGGAGGTGAGGGGGGAGGCGAGGGGCCCCGACGGGCTGGGGGAGGGGGCGGCGCCGCTGCCGCTGAACAATGAGGGGGCGTGCCGGCGGGGGGCGAGCGGAGGCGCCGGCGGGAGTTTGGGTCTGAAAGGGTGTGGGAAGGCGCTGGGGACCCTCGCTGAGGCGGTGGGGACAGTAAGCGGATCGCGGAGGGACTGGCTGGAGAGGGGAGTGGGTCGAGGGCTCAGGGCCAGCGCCCCAACTCGCAGCCCTGGGCGGGGGAGGGAGCCGTCTGCAGGACCCTGGCATCCGGTCCCCCAGCCTCCTCCGCCCTCCCCAGGGACCTCCCGGCCTCCCGCCCACGGCTTTTCCCAGCCCTGCCCCTCGCCCTCGGCTCCAGCCAGAGCCCAAACGTTCCCAGGATCCCTGAGCCTCCGGCCCCAGACAGACCAGACTCCTAGCTTCACTCCTCTTTGTCTCAACCTTTCCATCTTTTTCTCTGTGTTCTCTCTCCCGGTGCCCCTCTTTCTATCACTATGCCTCTGTCTGCCCCATTATTTACTCTCCGGTCCCTCCTGGACTTAGATCACACTCCTAATTCTCTGGCCTAATCTGTGAGCGTGGGCGGCGGGGAAGCCGATGGGGTCCTGATATCCGAGCAGGGGGTCTTTCCGCAGAAGCCGCTGAGCCACTCAGCCATGCCCGAGGGAGCCCGCGGACCGAGCCTGTCCAAACCCAGCCCTAGCCTTGGCCGTGGCCCCACAGGTGAAGTGTGTGACTGCGCAGCTGTGTGTGAGACCCAGACAGGTGAGAGTCCAAGGGAGGGTGGAGCTTGCTGGGCATTTGTTCCTTCATTCAAGACACTGGCTGGCCCAGTGCTGGCCACATAGGGTGACCAAGACAGTCCCAGCTCTGCCTACACAGAGTTCCCAAGTCTGGTGGGACAGATGGAACCATCCCTAGATGGTGACAGTCCGGAGGCGGACACCCAGAGTCCAGCGGTCAAGCCTGGGCAGGGGTGGGGGTGGGGGTGATAGCCCTTTCCTCTCACTCTGGGAGCCCAGTATGGGAACTCAATGGAGGCTTCCTGGAGGAGGAGACATAAGAGAATTAAAAGATAAGCAGCAATGAGTTGGGAAAAGCAAGGAAGAGTATTCCACACAGAGGGAAAAGTATGCGCAGAGTTGAGAGAAGGCTGTGTTTTTAAGTAACTGAAGGCAGCCGAATACGACTGGAGTCTGGAGTGTGAGAAGTGGTGTGTCTGTGGGAAGAGAACAGACTGGAAAAGTCTCTGATGGCCACGTTGCATAGGGCAGTGTGGATCTGAGGAGTTTGGACTTTCTCCTGAGGGCATGAAGGGGTTATACTTAAAGTGACAGGGTCAAACGGGCAAATTAATAAAGATCTCCCAGGCTGATACACGGAGGTGGATTAGAAAAGTGGAGGTCGAAGCCCAGAGAAGATCCTGATGGGAGAGAACAGGACAGGACCAAGGCAGTGCAGTGGCAAGAGGAGAAGGGAGCCCTGGGAGGAGAGGAGGGGCAGATGTTGACCTGGGGTGGGTGAGTGTAGGGCTGCATTCATTCAGCTGGGGAGACGGCCTGATCTCCTGCTTCTCACCCCTGGCAGCCCCTGCAACCCCTGCCATGGCCTCCCCCCGAGGTTCTGGGAGCTCCACATCCCTGAGCACGGTGGGCTCCGAGGGGGACCCGGCTCCAGGGCCCGCCCCAGCCTGCTCAGCCTCTAGGCCAGAGCCCCTTCCAGGACCCCCCATCCGCCTGCATCTGTCACCTGTGGGGACTCCGGGTTCCGCCAAACCCTCGAGGCTAGAGCGAGTGGCTCGCGAGATCGTGGAGACAGAGCGGGCCTATGTCCGGGACCTTCGCAGCATTGTGGAGGTGAGGCAGGCGGGTACCCGAGCACAGTGGGGACCCAGGCCAGCCCTCCACCGCCCCCCATAACCCCAGTCATCCCCACAGGACTACCTGGGTCCTCTGCTGGATGGCGGGGTCTTAGGGCTGAGCACGGAGCAGGTGGGCATACTATTTGCCAACATCGAGGACATCTACGAGTTCAGCAGGTCAGAGGCGGGAGGGACGGGCAGGGGCACCAGCTGGTAGGGCTAGGGGAGGCGGGCTGTATCCTAACCTAAACCTTGGAGTCCCACGACCCCCTCTCCAGGCTGGTACATGGGAGGTAGTGACATCGGGCAGGGATCATGATGGGGAGTGAAGGAACCAGAGTGGTGGAGGCGGAGTTGGATAGGAGCCCGAGGACCCAGATGAGATCTAAGTACGGGGATGGGTCTCAGCCCTAGGTCAGGTCTGAGATCACGGTGAACCCACGGCTCACGTGGGGGGCCTAAAGATCCTGACAGCGTGAGCATTCGCGTGACCACGTCGTCCCGAGAAACCCCTCAGTCCCAGACAAACCAGATGGTTGGCCTGGACCCAGTGAGGAAGATGCTGGTGTCCAAGGATCACGACCCCTCTGAGCGTCTTGATGAGATCGATCTCCACGTTATTGCAGGAGCTCTGAGGTGACGTGACGAGATCTCAGGATCACAGCAGCCTCTTAAGATGATCCCAGCTTTGAGGGCCAGGACACCCCTCTCCCTGGGTCATATCACGAGACCCCTAGGCTCACGGCAGCTGTGACAAGATTTGGGGCTGAGGAACGGGACGCTGTCCGTGGACAAAGTCTGAGCGGGGCTGTGATCTCCCCACGTAGCAATCAGAAGACTCCCTTCGGATACGATAGCCCCTTGAGAGATCCTGGCAGCCACCAAGTCCCCAGCCTCCTGGAGTCGTCCCACGGGGGGCTGTGGGGACAGGGCAGTCCCTGACCTCGCCCTCTCCCCCACAGTGAGCTCCTGGAGGACCTGGAGGGCAGCAGCAGCGCAGGGGGCATTGCCGAGTGCTTCGTGCAAAGGGTGAGTCAGGGTGGGGGCTCTCAGTCCGGGATGGGGCTGGGGGTAAGGCGGGGGGTCCCAGGGAGTTGGGACCTCAGGTCTCCCTAACTGCTGTGTCACCCACAGAGTGAGGATTTTGACATCTACACATTGTACTGCATGAACTACCCGAGGTGAGGGGTGAGGAGTGAGGAGCCCCCGCTGGGCCCCAGGCCTTTGCCCGCTGAGTTGATGTGCCAGCCAACCTCCCTCCACCTCGACCCATCCAGCTCCAGCCCCTGCCAGCCTATGACCTTAACCGAGCTCTCCCTAAGCTGCCCCTGACCCCTGCCAGCCCCTGAAACCCTGGCCACGCCCCGCCGCGCCCTCCCCGCTGGGGGCTGCCAGCCCCCTGACCTGTGCCCCGCCCCCAGCTCCCTAGCCCTGCTCCGGGAGCTGTCGCTGTCCCCGCCCGCAGCCCTGTGGCTGCAGGAGCGCCAGGCCCAGCTCCGCCACTCGCTGCCCCTGCAGAGCTTCCTGCTGAAGCCTGTTCAGCGCATCCTCAAGTACCATCTGCTGTTGCAGGTCAGCCGTGGCCCTGGGGGTGCTGCTCGGGGAGGGCAAGGTCCTGGCCGTTGACCGCCCGGTGGTACAGCTGCAGGGTGGACCCAGGACAAGTCCCTAGAAACTGGGCCAGCAGTCGGGGGCAAGTTCTTGCCACCAGTGGGGACTGGGTCCAGCTGATTCCTCTTTCTGTCTCTGCCTGTTTGTCTCTGTCCTCCTCTGGGTCGCCACCTCTGTCGCTGCCTCGGTATCTGTCTGTCTCCTATCATTACCATCCTCTTCTCTTGTTTCTGTTCCCTCCCTGGGTGCCTGCCTGGCAGGAGCTAGGCAAACACTGGGCAGAGGGCCCGGGCGCCGGGGGCCGTGAGATGGTGGAGGAGGCCATTGTGTCCATGACAGCGGTCGCCTGGTACATCAATGACATGAAACGCAAGCAGGAGCATGCTGCGCGCCTCCAGGTGACCCCAGGGTGGGCCGGGGCTGCTGGATGGGGGCAGTAGGCACGAGGGCCTTTGGTGGGGGTGGCCTCGGAGGACGGGCTGGGGTAGCGCAGCCTTGTTGCTAACCTCCTGGTCTTGGTGTGTGTGCGCGCCCCTGTGCCCTGCGCACCTGGCGGGCCCGGCAGGAAGTGCAGCGGCGGCTTGGCGGCTGGACTGGCCCGGAGCTCAGTGCTTTCGGGGAGCTGGTGCTGGAGGGCGCGTTCCGAGGTGGCGGAGGGGGCGGCCCCCGACTTCGAGGGGGCGAGAGGCTGCTCTTTCTCTTCTCACGGATGCTGCTCGTGGCCAAACGCCGGGGGCCGGAGTACACCTACAAGGGCCATATCTTCGTGAGTTCAGGGTTGGGGGCAGGACCAGGATGTCACCTGCGGGGTGTATTCTGTATACCTACACCTGTGTACCTACGGGCTAGCTGGGGGCAGGCGGGGTCTGCCAAGGAGGAACAACCCAGCCTCAATTTGAGGGCCGTGTTTTCTTGAGTCCAAGGATGGGGGTGAAGTTTAATGAAGGGTGAGGGCATCAGGATACAGGTAGGGCCGGTGGCGGGGGGGGGGGGGGCTGGATTTGCCCATCAGGCAAGCGTCTTCATGAGCGGAGCACATCTGGACCCAGATGAGGGCGAGGGACTGGTGAGGGAGAGCAGAGCCCAGCCTGGTGGGGGGGCTCCACAGGGGGTAAGGGGACCCGCCACACAACCTCATGGGGCACATCTTTCTAGGAGGTAGGAACCCAGATACACACTGAGTCCCGGGGCTCTGAGCTCCCTGCCCCGTTCTGTCCCCCTTACCCAGTGCTGCAACCTGAGTGTGAGCGAGAGTCCTCGAGATCCTCTAGGGTTCAAGGTGTCCGATCTGACCATTCCCAAACACAGGCATCTGCTCCAGGTGAGTGCAAGGTGGGGCTGGGCGGTCAGGGTTCCCCTCAGCCCCCAGACCTTCCACCTGGCTCCCGACTCCCTATCCCACCCCCAGGCCAAGAACCAAGAAGAGAAGAGGCTGTGGATTCACTGTCTCCAGCGCCTTTTCTTTGAGAACCACCCCGCCTCCATCCCTGCCAAGGTACAGCTCCTGCCATATCCAAGGGGCTTCGGAATGCTGGAGGCATTCCCCCCCCTCCCGTAGTGCTACGAGACCCTGAATGTAGGGGGCTCGCTTAGACCGTGATCAGTAAGTTGCATTTTAAAAAGAAAAGGAGGGGGGCACCTGGGTGGCTCGGTCGGTTAAGCATCTGACTTCAGATCTCCCGGTTCATGAGTGTGAGCCCCACATTGAGCTCGCTGCAGTCAAGACAGAGCCTTCACGGGATCCTCTGTCCCCGTCTCTCTGCCCCTCCCCCACTTGCAGTCTCTCAAAAGTATTTTTTTTAACGTTCACTTATTTCTGAGACAGAGCATGAGTGGGGGAGGGGCAGAGAGCGAGGGAGACACAGAATCCCAAGCGGGCTCCAGGCTCCGAGCTGTCAGCACAGAGCCCGACGCGGGCTTGAACTCACAAACCATGAGATCATGCCCTGAGCCGGAAGTCGGTTGCTCAACCGACTGAGCCACCCAGGCGCCCCTCTCTCAAAAATAAATAAAACGTTAAAAAAGTAAGTAAGACGGATGCCAACTCTTTAAAAAAACAAGTAGATCAAAATAAATTCCCGCCTGGGTTTGAATCCCAGCTCCACCACGTCGCTGCTGTGTGACTTTGGGCAAGTGACGCTACCTCTCTGGCCTCGGTTTCCTCACCTGGAGGAGTCAGGGCACCGAGTTCGCAACCTGTGGTGACTATTAATAATCACCAGTCGTGTGACGTGCCTCATACAGAGTAGCACCCGTTAATAGGACTGTGACTGGGGCGCTCGGAGGCAGCCCCCAGCGACACAGCCCCTCACCCTGGTCTCTTTCAGGCAAAGCAAGTTCTCCTTGAAAACAGCTTGCACTGTGAGTTGGGGCCTTGGGTTGGGAGGATGTGGAAGTCGGAGGATGACTTCCAAGGAAAAGTAGATCACGGGGTTCCCAATGTCTCCCCGCAGGTGCTCCTAAAAGTAAGCCCATCCCAGAGCCCCCGACACCCCCTCTTGGGTCTCCCCGACCTCGGGATGCTAGAAATTTCACCCCTGGACGAAGGAACACAGGTAAAGAAGATGAAACCCTGGGGTTCCCCCGCTTCTCCCCCAGGAATTGTACCCCCGGCCTGCCTCCTCCAGCCTGGAGCTGGGCTCATCGTGGGGTTCTCCTCTGCCTCTCCCACAGCTCCGTCTCCAGGACCCTCTGCTACCCGCCGTGGCCGCAGACAGTCTGGTGAGTGTCCTCCACCTGAAAGTTGACGAGAGAACGCGGGGGGAGCTGGGCCCCTGACGTTCCTGTGTCCTCTCCCCAGAGCCAGTAAAGGACCCGTATGTTATGTTTGCACAGAATGGTAAGTGGCCACCCTAGCCCGGCCGGGTCCATGCCTCTCTGTCTGTCTCTTCCCGAGAGATGCCCCGTGTGCGTGGGGGAGGGCTGATAGGGGCAGCGGATCGGCTGTAAGGAATCATCCAGATTCTGCATCTCACTCTTCTCTTTCTCATCTCTCCATCCCAGCTAAGCCTAGACTCAAGGTAAGAAATACCCTAGCACAGGGTCTGGGGACCCGGACTCCTGAGTCTGGGAGGAAGAGATGGGCGGCCCTCGACTCTTGCCCTCCGTCCTCTTTCCTTGTTCACAGCATGCTGGCAGTGAGGGGGAGCTCTACCCCCCCTTGGAGCCTCAGCCACCAGTTCCAGCTTCCGGACCCCCTGAGGACCTAGAGGACACTGGCCCCCCCACGCTGGAACCCTCCGGGACCTCGATCACGGAGGAGATCCTGGAACTGCTGAACCAAAGAGGCCTCCGGGATCCAGGGGTGAGCTGGGTGTCACATCAGGGCGTCCTTGGGATTTAGCTCGGTGAGGCACAGCCCGGGGGCCGGAGGGCCAGCCCACCATGGTATCTTTGGCCTCTTCCCCAGTGCCCACTACAGCCGCCCCCCCACGACATCACCACGTTCCCTGGAGACTCCCAGGTGCCAGGCGACAGTGAAGCCCTCACATTCCAAGCCCTTCCCAGCCGGGACTCTTCAGAAGAGGAGGAGGAGGAAGAGCTGGAGTTGGATGAACGGGAGCCTTCCCCACTCCATGTGCTGGAAGGCCTCGAAAGTTCCAGTGCGGCTGAAATTCCCGACGTTCCCAGCCGTACCAAAAGTCCAGACGTACCCAACCTCCCTGAAATTCCCAGCCTGTCTGAAATTCCCAAGATTCCCCACCTTCCCAGCCTCCCTGACATCTCCAGTGTTTTTGAAATGCCCTGCCTTCCATCCATACCTAGTGTCCCTGACATTCCTAGCCTTCCCAGCACTCCCGCCCTTCCCTGTGATTCCTGGCTTCAGGGAGCTCTGCGGGAGCCCGATGAGGCTCTAGCCACGAGGAGAGAACTGTTTCCCGGAAGCAGTTCCACCAAAGGAGAGCGGTCCTCTGGGGGCAGGGTAGGGCAGCAGGATCCTGAGGAAGGGGAATCCTTCCCAGATTTCCAGTCCCAGGATGTCACCCGAGACCAGGGATTCTCAGATGAGCTGGGATTCCGCTCTTGTTCAGAAATCCGGAGCGCCTGGCAGGCACTGGAGCAGGGGCAGCTGACCCGGCCCGGTTTCCCAGAGCCACTGCTCATCCTGGAAGACTCGGATCTGGGTGGAGGTGGCGGGAGTGGGAAGGCGGGAGCCCCGAGTTCGGAGAGGACAGCTTCCCGAGTGCGAGAGCTGGCCCGGCTTTACAGCGAGCGGATCCAGCAGATGCAGCGGGCGGAGACCCGGGCGTCGGCCAACGCGCCCCGCCGCCGGCCCCGTGCTCTGGCCCAGCCGCAGCTGTCCCCCTCCCTGCCCCGTGAGCAGGCCGAGCCAGGTGAGGTCCGGGTGTGTGGTCAGCAGAGACGGCCCACACTGAGATCGCGGTCCTGACTCCGTTCTTTCCGTGCACACAGGGCCCCTGCCTGCCTTTGGACACGTGCTGGTATGTGAGCTGGCCTTCCCGCTGACGTGTGCCCAGGAATCTGTCCCTCTGGGTCCCGCCACCCGGGTTCAAGCTGCCACACCTTTGTCTAAGCAGGGAGGCTGCCTGGGTGGCCAGGGTCTAAATGTTTCAAATTTGCCTGAGCAAGACCGTCTGAGCATCCAGGTTCCAGCTGCTACCCCTTTGCCTGGGCAAGGAGGCCCCTGGAATATACAGAGTGTGGCTGGAGCCCCCACACCCTTGCCCGAGCAAGAAGACCCCCCACACGATCAGGTTCCAGCTACAACTTTACCTGATCAAGAAGGCCACCTGGAAACCCAAGTTCCAGCTACCACGCCTTTGCCTGAGCACAGAGGCCACATGGACATCGAGGTTCCGACCAGCCCAGCTGTACCCAAGCAGGGACGTGGTTCTGATGCCATGGGTTTAGCCACCACTCCTGTGCTCAAGAAAGAAGGCCACCTACAGAGCCAGAGCCCAACCACCACCCTGTCAACGAAGCAAGGCGGTTCCGGGGATGTTCAGTTCCCAGCTGCTGTTTGTGAGCAAGCCGTCAACACTTTGCTTACGCCTGGAAGCAGCCCGGACCATCAGATCCCAGGCAACACTCCACTGCCCTTGCGGCGTGACCTCCCAGACGTTCAGGTCCCAGGTACTTCACCTGGGCCTGCGTACGGAGGCCGCCTAAGCCACCAGACCCCAGCCAACGCCCCGCTGCCTCTGCCCCAGGACCTCTCAGACATTCAGGTTCCGGGTACCTCAGCTGTGCCTGCACACGGAAGCTGCCTAGACCGTCAGATCCCAGCCGACGCCCCACTGTCCTTGCCCCAGAACCCGAATGTCCCAACTGCCGCACCTTTGCCCCGGCAACAAGGCCTCATGGACACCCAGGCCCAAGCCCTCCAAGCCCTCCCGCCTTTGCCCAAGCAGGGAGGCCTCCCAGACGTCCAGGGGCTATCTGCTGCACCTCTGCTTCAGGAACAAAGCTTCACAGACCTCCACGTCCAAAAACTTACACCTTTGTTGGAGCAGAAGAGCCTCACGGACACTCATGTTCCAGCTGCGACCGCTTTGCCTGAGCAGGAAGGCTCTCGGGACAGTCAGGGCCTGTTACCCATCCCGGTTCCAACCACCGTGGTTTTCTCCAAACCAGGAGGCCACCCGGTGTCTCAGGTCCCCCGGTCAGAGTCTTCAGAGTTGACCCCACCCCACAGTCCCCCTCCTCCAACCCGTCAGCTCCTGGGTCCCAGTGCAGCTGCCCTCTCAAGATACCTGGCAGCGTCCTACATCAGCCAAAGCCTCGCTCGGAGACAAGGGCCTGGGGGAGAAGTTCCCCCAGCCTCCCGGGGTCCCTGGTCCTCCTCTGCCCCGGCATCGCGGGCACCTTCACCACCACCCCAGCCCCAGCCCCCACCACCCCCAGCCAGGAGGCTCAGCTATGCCACCACGGTCAACATCCATGTCGGGGGCGGTGGGCGGCTACGGCCAGCCAAGGCCCAGGTCAGGTTAAACCATCCTGCTCTCTTGGCCCCCACCCAGGAATCTGTGGGCCTTCGTAGGGCCCAGGGAGCTCCTGATGCCCCTTTCCACATGTGAGCCAGGATATCAGACTTCTTGAAAAGCAAGGACTTCAACCAGATGCCACAGACCCTCAGAACTTCACCCAGATGTCCAGACACTGAACAAAGGTGTAAAAATTGCCGCAGCTTTCCAGCAACTGGGATCTGCTTTGGCAAATGGCTCTCCTTACTTACCTTGATTAACTCAACAGGGATGGGGGAAGGGGCTGTCATTAATATTTTGTTCATTCCTATTTTGAAGTTCTGTATCTTTTCCCATTCCGGAGGCAGTGGGGGGAGGACCAGACAACAAATGGGAAGGTCTGACACAGCACGAATCCGTGGCTCAGTACGGGGTCGGGGGGAATCTCAAACTTCTTTGAGCGTTGCTGACAACCACCCATGAGAGTTTGGTGTGTGCTGTTTCAGAGAGTTTATGGACGGCTTGATGCCATCCAGGAAAGCCAAGTTAAGCAGCTCTGTCCCAGGCGGACGTAGAAGTCCGTTCCCTCCGCGATTTATCCAGTTCATGTGTTCTGTCCTCTCTTCTGCTCAGCTATCCCTGGGTCTATCCATCCGGTTGTCTCCCCAGCTCTCTCCTCCCGTCTGCCTGTCCATCTCCCAATCCATACAGCATGCTTTATTTAACCGTCTCTATCCTATTCATCCATCATCACCCTACCCCTACCCCATCTAGTATCCTTTCTAACACCAATCCATTCCTCCATTATCCCACCTGTTTTCTCCAACCAGCCCTCTCCATCCACCTGTCCCTTCACAGTGTCACCTCCAGCCGCTCCTACGTCTCATTCACCCAACCATCTAATCCAGCAGGGCAACCATCCAACGTTCTCTATCGCCATCCCATCCCTCCTTAGATCATACTGGGTCTTGGGACTACAGAATTTCAGAGACCAGTCCATGCGGACACCAGAATGAATGTGTTTGGGATTCTGGAAGTCTGTTCCACATCTGAGTTCTCTGGACAACCACTCCCCAACGTCATGAATGTTCCAATTCTTGTGCCCACCTACACACACTGGATCTCTTCACCCCCTCGCTCTAGTTTGGGGCCTCTAGAGTGCCTCGGCGTGCCCCCACACCCCCCAAAAAAGAAATTCAGGTCAGAGACAAAGACTTTTATGTTAGAATCCTTCTGCCCCCTCCCAGCAATGGCATGCCCAGCGAGCTGCCTAAGTTAAGCAGTTTCTTTGGAATACTAGCTTTGTTCATTGAATGCTAAACCTCTTGTGCTTTTGCACATTGTCTTATTTATTTTTTCCTGGAATTCCCTACGGCTTCAGTGTCCTAGCTGAGTTCCAAGTCCTGACTTTTCCAGTTGGTGTATAACCTCCCTTGGGAGTCTGGCTTTTCTCAATTGTACGAGGACAACAGTACCTGCCTTGTAAGATCATTGGAAAGATACAGTGAGCATATCCTCATTTCCCAAATGTATCTGAGCCTGACTCATCGGGGCATTGTTCAAATTAACAGATCCCCCAATAGTCCCAACCTATGGAATCAGAACCTCCAGGGCAGGAGCCTAGGAATCGGAAGTTTTAACAATCAGCTAACAAAAAAAGTGGAAATTTATGGAGTGCTAACTGCATAGCTCAGGCATTAGTCACTTTATGTGAACTCATTCACTCTGAATCCTCATCTCTAAAAGGCACATGAGGATGGTTTCTTTAAGTTTTTATATATTTTTTTTGAGAGAGAGCAGAGGAAGTCAGTGTCCCAAGCCGGTTCCGCACTGTCAATGTGGACCCCGACGCAGGGCTCGAACCGACGAACCAGGTCATGACCTGAGCTGAGATCAAGAGTCACATGCTTAACCAAGTGAGCCGCCCGTGTGCCACAGGATGGTTTCTGATCCTCACTGTGGAGATGAGGAAACAGAGGCATAGAGAATAAGGGATTTGCTCAGTCGCATTGCTAAGGGACAGAGTTGGAACTCAGATCCACGCCACGTAGCCTGAGTCCATGCTCTGAGCTGTTGAGTGTCTATCCTGTGCCAGGCCTGGTTCAAGAAAACCCTTCCCTACCAGAACAGGGCTTGCAGCCTAGTGCACCAGGGGCTCCAGGTGATTCTTGGCGGAGTAAAGTATCCCAGAGCCTGGCTCAGTATTAGCTGCTGGCTTCTGGTATTTATTTATTGGTTACTGGGCCATACACTAGGGCCTGGGCTGAGTGGCCTGGGCCTACTGCACCGCAGCCTCGCCAGGGTCAGGACTCTGGCCCTCCCCTCCTCCACCCCCAGCTGCACATTCCCAGCTGAAGGAAAGTTCTCAGCCTGGCCTGGGCTCCCAGTGGCGCCGGAATTCCCGGTATTTGAGGAGGCGGCAGGGAGGGAGAAAGGGGCCGTCTCCTCCAAAGCCTGAAGTGGGGAAAGAGAGGCGAGCCCCCTTAGCATTTCCAGATGCAAGATGCATCCCAGCTGTGCCTCTGGCAGGGAGCCAGGAGTCTTGTAAGGGGGTCTCTGAACCCTGTAGGAAACCAGGGACACCAGGCTTGCTTAAGCCCCACCTGACCCCTGACCGCCCCCCTCCATTACTCCCACCTGCCTGCCTCCTACCTGCTTCACAGCCCCAGCTCCGACACCTCCTCAGGAACACCTTCGTTGCTCGTCCACTGTAAGCCCAGGCGTCTTTAGAGCTACCGATCAGGCTCAAAGTGCAAGGGTGGTGGCCTCCTGCCCTCTCCAGGACATTTCGGTTAATGCCATCCAAACCCGTTAACTACGGCTGCAATTTACACTTGATGAGCTGCAGTTACATGGCCACTAGGCTAATCTTCTTACCTAACATTTAGACACCAGCCTGTCAGCCACCTCACGAGGACGTCGTCAAGTATACCTAACAATGCTTAGCCTGGCGCTTGGTTGGTACCAATCAACCCCACCGTCCATCTGTAAGAAACGCTATTTGCATACGCTCCCCACACATCGGTGCCGCGTCCAGTCCAATTTTCCTCGACGGCAGCAGCGTTCTCTCATCTGCGCTGCCCAGTTTGCCAGCTGCACGTGACTACTAGATGGCGTGGGGCACGTACCGAAAAGACAACTGGTCAATACGTTTCAAGTTCCTTCTTTCATGAAAAAATTGTTAAAATTTTCCCCTCTCCATCAACGTCCAGATGCCGTACGCTGTTCTCGCCAGTACCCCCAGCAGGGGGAGCACGCGGGACCCTGCCTGGGGACAGATGGCTGAGGTGTCCAGGCTGGCTGCAAGGGCTGATGGGGCAGAGATGCCCTTCCCACCCAATGAAGCTCATTAGCTTCACTGTAAAAATGGGGAGGGAAAACCAAAAGTAACTGAATCCACGAGCAACATTTTGCTTCCTTAAACATACACCAGTGCTGTCCACAGAACTTTCGACAACGGAAATACCGTGTAGCCCAGTGGTAGCAATGGAGAGCCTACAATATGTTGGCTCTTACTACGTGGCAGGCGCAACAGATGAACAAGTCCTCAGACCCACATTCTGAGCCCAGTAAAGGCAGTTGCTGCAATGAGTGTCATCGGGACCTGCTTTCAAGAGGCCACGGGGGGCCCTTCCCCGGGAGGTAGCATTGACATCCTGATGAAGCCAGTCAGAAGGATCCCACCCCTCCCACATCTCGAGTCTACCTACCTACAGACTGGCATTAGGAAAGATCCCTTCCCAATCCAATCACGGCCCTACTAGTCGACTTCAGGCTGCACCCAAGTTTCTATTAATGTTTACTGATCTTACACATTTCCCCCGCTACTCCCTGACACGCCACCACAATAGCAGCAAAAGGACTAAAAAAAACAACTCATGAGGACACCCCACACAACCAATGGCCTAGAACCACCCCGCCTCCACGGTGCCCGCACGCTGGACTCTACTACAAGCGCGGGGAGACTGGGTCTCAAGCTTGGCGCCCCCCCCCCCCCCCGCCGCCTCCCCACCCACCCACACTAACCCAGGCGTGGTGTCTTCTGAAAACACTGGAAAGCCTTACAATCCAGACCGGCAGTGAGCCGGGCTGTTTCTCGCATTTCTTTTAGTCAAAGACCCACCACAAAACGACCACAGCACAGTCCTTGAAACCTGAAGTCCCGTGACAATTGTTTATTATAAAGGTGAACCCTAATCCTCACAATTGGTTTATCGGTAGGATTTCTGGTAACGAGCACGGGCACCAGGACCACCAAACTTTTTGGATTCGCAGCGCCGGGGATCAGCTACCAGCAGGGTCCGGTCGTACTGGATGAGGATGTCTTTGATCTCCTTCTTGGAAGCCTCATCCACATCTGGGGATGAGAGGAGAGTGAAGATTGAGACAACCCTGGAAGCACCCTCCTGGTCTCTGGGGCTAAATGCGGGGCTGGTCCTCCACTTGCCTGCCACCCACCCGATGGGAAGGAGCCATTCTTACTCACATTTCTGGTAATAGGCCACCAGGGCTTTGGAGATGGACTGGCGAATTGCTGTGAACAAGACACACAAAAGGACGTATCAGCTTTGGGAAGCCCCGAGAGTAGGGCTTTGCTCTCAGAGCCACCTCCCACCGTATGCCCCGTTCCGGCGACTCACCATAAATCTGGGCTACGTGACCGCCACCCTTCACTCGGACTCGGATGTCCACCCCAGCAAACCGCTCTTTGCCCAGAAGCAGAACAGGTTCCAGTAGCTGGAGGAACAAGGGACATGACAGGATTTTAGATCACAGGCTGGGCAGCTGAGCCACCGCACCGAGCACCCTACTTCTCTCCAAGTAGCTTCTGCCATCGCTGACCTCTCTGCACGGCTAGGAGAGCAGGGACGATTTGAAGACAGATGACAGACTGCTGAAGGGAACCCGAGCTGGGCCCTCCCATCTGTGTCCCTCTGGGCCTCAGAGTCCCCATCTCCAGGACCAGTTCTGGCACTTTAGCTCAACAAGGAAAACCCCTACAGCCACCATACCTGCCTGGAACAGTGAAAAACCACTCCTGGGCCATGTCAGGTGCTTTCTCTGGATTTCCCTCCCTTGGGCTCTCCACCCAGCCCTTTGAGCCTCACATTTCCAAATTACAACTACACTACCTGTGTGCCCTGCTCTCCCCTTACCAGCTCTACACCTTTTGCACGTGCCCGGAAGCTTTTATTTTATCTATACTTTAGGTCTTAGCTCTCAGCTCACAGATTCCCATCTCCACCCCCCCCCCCCCCCCCCCCCCCCCCCCCCGCCCAATGAAGCCTGTACTTATCCTCCCACCCAGGTTCGAGCCAGATGCCTTCTCTGGGCTCCCCCATCCTAGCCCTGACTACCCGGGAGCAGGGTCTGATAGTGGGACCAGTCTGCCTCCTCCACTAGACTCAGAGCTTTGTAAGGGCAGGGCCTGGGGTCACCTGGGTCACTGCTGGGTCCCCAACACCCAACACCGGTTACATAACAAAACCTTCATAAAACTGACAATCAGGAAGAGTAAACCACAGCACTTGGTATCTGCTACACAGAAAGATCTCAGACACTGTCATATGACATTCTAACTAAGCCTGGAACACATATTATTCTTCACGTTTAAAAGTGACACTCTTATCACTACGTTGTACACCAGAAACATATCATTGCGTGTCAACTACACTAAAATTTAAAAAATTAAATTAGAAGGTGCCTGAGTGGCTCAGTCGGTTGTGTCAGACTTTGGCTCAGGTCATGATCTCACAGTTCCTGAGTTTGAGTCCCACATCGTGCTCTCTCCTGTCAGGGCAGAGCCTGCTTCAGATCTTCTGTCCCCCTCTCTGCCCCTCCCCCGCTTGCACTCTCAAAAATAAATAAAACGTCAAAAAAAATTAAAATTAAAATTAAACACAAAGCAACAAAATTTAAAGAAGAAACAAATGCATTCTCATACATGCCAAGAACTTTACCCCCGGACAATCTAACTTACCCTCACAACAACCCTTCAAGAGAGAAATGATCCCCATTTTATGGATGACCCAAGGGGAAAAAAAAAAAAAAAAACCGAGGTTACATGCCTCAAATTAACAACACAGGTAAGAGAGGCAAAAAACAGACTCCACTCATTCCATTCTGAGCTGAAAAAACCGAGGCCAAAACAGAAACAAGCAGGCAAGGAACCCCTTTCACAGCAAAGCACAACAAACAGAAATTCTGGTCCTGTTCTCCCAATGCTTTTTAAGCATCTACGATGTCCAAACCCTACCTTTAGGCCGTATCTTTTAACAAATTAATTCCTGTTCTCGAAAAACGTATACACACTCTATCAGTTAAAACAAACGTTAGACTGTATACAGAATACACGACCCATCAACTTGCCACACAAACTCCTCTTGCCACTGGGTCCCCAACTGTCACTGAGCTTCCATATCCCACTTTTGAAACCATCCTCTTAATCTGCAACATCCACGTTTTCACTCTCAACTCAAGCTTTTAGCACCGTATCTGAAACCTCCGAAAACAGCTCCATCTCCAAATGCCCCATTTTCTCTGCCCCCAACTCCCCCTTCTATACAACCCGTTGTTGATACCAGATCCCTCAGCCTCCCAAGATCACTTCCAGAAATCCACTTAAATATCTCTCTCCAGAGCCCCCCTACTCAACCCAAACGCCCACCCTCAATCCCAGCACCTTGTATTGCAGCGTGCGCGGCTCGATCATCTCCAAGGGCCGTCCATTCACCTTGATGAGGCCGTTGCCCCGTTTGCAATGCGCCACGGCTGTAGCCGTCTTCTGTGGAAAGCGAGGGAGAAACAGCGGAACCACGTGAGCTTCGGCCCCCGGCTCCCATGTGGACCCCAGAACCCTGCCCACAGGCCTCTGCAGACCCCGGCCTCCCTCCGCCCCTCCCATCGGGCGCCCGGCCCACCTTGCGGCCGAAGACCTGCACAGACTGCAAAGGACCCTTGGACGGCATGGCTGCAAACGTAGACAAGAGATCCTCACCGCGCGGCGCCGCAACCGGAAAAGGAAAGTGCGGGGCCACCCCGGCCGCTTTTCAGGGTCTGCGCAGGCGCTTTGGGTGCTGCGTCGCGACGGGAGAGAGCTTTACGGCTCCTATTGTAGCCAGGGGCGGGACTTCGGATTCGCGGCGGGAAGGTGGGCCCCCGAGCGGAGGAGGAGGGCCCGTGAGTGGAAGGGGCGGGGCCTGAAATGTGCCGGGTGCGGTCGCGGAAGTAGAGCGAGGACAGGCTGTTCTTCCTATTCTCGGTCCTCATTGGTAGCGGCCGATTCATTTGCATTTCGGCTCTTTAATACTCTCCCTCCACTTCTTCCACCCAAAATGTCGCTTTTCACCCTCTGGAAAGGGCCCTTCTTAGCCCCCCATGTCTAGCAATCATCCTCCCCTGTACACTCCACCCTGCCCTCTAGACACTCTTCTCCCCAAATCCTCCTCCATCGGAATCTCACCTACGGAACCCACAGCAGGAAATCAGCCAGGATTCCCAGATTCAGGATTCAGAACCCACCTCCTTCGAGAATTCTCTCCCAGAATGTTTTTAATCCTTTTAGAGCCCTTCCCCCAGAATCTACCTTTCACCAGAATTTCCTTCCGTTTTAAGTTTCCGCCTCCCCCCCCCCAGAACTCTCCTCTTCAGAGCCCTCAACCAGACCCCCCCCTCTTTCTCTGAATCTTCCTCCACTCAAGGGCCCCAGAATCTCCCACTGCCCGCAGTCCACTTTTCCCAGAACGTCCCCGCCAGAATCTCCTTTCACAAGTTTTCTCTCCCTTTCAGACCCCCCTCCTTCAGAATCTACCTTTCCTAAGAATTCCGTTTCCTTCAGCGCGTCCTCTAACCAGCAACTGCCTCCCCTGGAATTTCCCTCTCCCAGAATTCTCCACTTCTTAGAGACCCTCCCTCCAGATTCCGCCTCTTCAAGGTCTCTACCCTAAAATCCCTCTTTCTCTGGGGTCCTTCAAATCATCTCTTCACTCCCCCAAATCACCCAACTCTCCAGGCTCCTTCCCCATAGTATTCTCCATCCCCAGTCCCCCCAATCCCATCTGAGGAATCTCAGGATTGGGTTCCCCTTGGCTCCCCCCCTCCACACACAGGATACTCCTTTCCCAGTCAAAAGGGTTCTTTATCAGGGCTGCAGAGGGCCCACAGTTTCTAAAGTTTCCCTGGCAGCAGAATCCGAGGTTCAAGGTTCAAAGGGTCGCTTACCTGGTGCCTGGAAAATGGAGACAGGGTGGAGATTGGTAGGTGGGTCTGTGGCAGGAGGGAGGATCCTCCAGCCCAGAGTCCAGCTCCAAAAGGCTGGGAGAGGGGAGAGGTGAAGGAAGGGAGCATCCAGAGGCTGACCTGGGAGGACACACACGCAGATACACAGCACAAGAGAGGGACGGACACACATGAAGGAGAAAGACAAAGAAGGGGCCGATAGAGAAGAGGAGAAAGAAGGTAGACAGAAGATCAATTACAGATGGACCCAGAAAACACAAGTGACGGCGATTCGGAGGCAGAGAGACCAGCCCTCAGAGAAAGAAGACAGACAGGTACAGACAAGCATGGAGATTTCAAGATGTTTGAAATACAGAAATACAGTACTTGATACAGAAATAGAAGTAGAGGGGCACTGGGTGGCTCAGTTGGTTGAGTGTCTGACTGCAGCTCAGGTCATGATCTCACGGTTCCTGCGTTCGAGCCCTCCATCAGGCTTGTGGCTGTCAGCACAGAACCCGCTTCAGGTTCTCTGTCCCCCTCTCTTTCTCTCTGCCCCTCCCCCTCTCATTCTCTCTCCTCTCTCTCCCAAAAATGAATAAACATTTATTGAAAAAAGAAAAAAGAACTAGAAGTAGAAAAGAGAGCAAGGACTCCCCCCCCAAATATACACCTGCAAATATGTCTAAAGCCTAGCATAGGTGTTTCCCACTGAGAAGATAGGCCACAGGATTCACACGCACTCACATGCTGTACTGCCTGATA
The DNA here is from genome assembly GCF_018350175.1 of Felis catus. Classification (NCBI taxonomy): domain Eukaryota; kingdom Metazoa; phylum Chordata; class Mammalia; order Carnivora; family Felidae; genus Felis; species Felis catus. Next base: position 14,651,580 of record NC_058382.1, on the reverse strand, counting down.
GATCTCTTGGGGCGGTGGGGAGGGTGGGGACGGGACTTCCCAACCCTCCAATCTCTCTAGCCTGATCCTCTCACCCTTGCTCAGTCTTATATCTTCCTGTGGGGAGTGGGGGAGAGGTGTCAGGGAGGCCTGTGACCTGGGGCCTACTCTAGGGTCACCATCTTCCCTGGCCTCTTGAAGAACATTCCCTGAGTATCTGTGGGTTGAGTGGAGATGGACAGGAAGGGGACAGGACACTTCAGTCTTCCAGCTTGCTTTATCTCTCTGTACTTCTTTTTTTGTTGTTGCTTACTTATTTTGAGAGAGACTGCCTGTGCGCACGTGCGTGGTGGGGGAGGGGCAGAGGGAGAGGGAGAGAGAGAATCCCAAGCAGGTTCCGAGCTTGTCAGCGTACAAACCCAACACTGGCTCTGTTCCGTGAACTGTGAGATCATGACCTGAGCCAAAACCAAGAGCCGGACACTTAACCGACAGAGCCACTCAAGTGTTCCTGTACTTCTTGCTTCCAGGACCCTGGGCTGGGACCAGAAAAGGCCTGGGGGGTGGGCAGGGTGCCCATGTGGCCTCTCTGGACCATCCTTCTGCTGGTACGGCCCTTGGGAGGCCTAGGATCACCCCTCTGCCCTCGGGAGCCTTTCTACTTCCTTGTTGCCATCATGAAGATGCTGGTGAGGAAGATGGAGGGGAGAGCCAGCAGACAGGCAGGGAGGCGGTAGGGTGTGGGGCACGTTCGAGGAAAGGTCAGGCTCTCCCTTCCAAGATCTGATTCTGTTCCCTGCCCCCAATTGTAGGGAAACAAAAATGATGGCACTCTCTACACCCCTGATGATCTCTCGGTGAGTATTTCATTAGCTTTTTACTTGGAGTTGGAAATTTAGGGAAATTCCACTAGGCTGAGAACACATGTATGTTTGGGGCAGGAGGCAGCAGGCTGGTGTTCTGGCTGTCCAGCTGCTGACCCAGCTCCCAGCCATCACAAATACATTTCGTTCGCTGCTGTCTCCCACGCCAAGAACAGCATCTGGCACCTAACAACAGATACTGATGATGATAGCGACATTTTTAATAGTGCTCACCCTGCCAGGTACTGGTCTAAACGCTTTAACTATATTAGCTTACTTAGTCTTCACACTGACCCTATGAGGTAGATAGGGCCACCGTGTATGGATGTGAAGGATGGACGCTGCACAAGAATCCCACAGCAAGGTCAGCATCCACATCCTGGATATTTTTGTCAATTTCCGGTAGATGGCAATGAAATATCTTGTTCCGACAAAATCAGCACTTGGAAGTGTTTTAAGGAGTACTGTTTTATTTTTTAAAAGTTTATTGTTTTTAATTTTTTTTAACGTTTATTCTTTCTTGAGAGAGGGGCAGAGAAAGAGAAACACAGAATCTGAAGCAGGCTCCAGGCTCTGAGCAGTCAGCATAGAGCCTAAGGCGGGGCTCGAACTCACGGACCACAAGGTCATGGACCTGAGCCGAAGTTGAATGCTTAACCGACTGAGCCACCCATGCGCCCCAAGAAGTGTCATTTTCTAACTTACACAGGCACAGACAGTATAGGCTAGCATCATCCCTGAAGATAGGGATTATTCAGAGTTCTGTTTTACAGATGAGGAAACTGAGGCCCAAAGAGGTGAAGGGGCTTATGCCAGGACATAATTCAGAAACCCTAGGTTTGGGGATTTGGGATCAGACCCTTGCCCAGAGACACCAAGTCACTCTGTCCCCACAGGTTTGTCCTGCTGAGACTCTGGGATGCTTCCGGCTGGAGCTTTCTGTGATCCAGTTCGAAGAGGGCCGATCCATGGGGATTGCTGTGTTCCGGCTACAGCGTTTGCTGGATGCATTGGGGTCCCGGCTGTGGGTGACCGGCCAGGGTCCTTGTCCACCCTGTGAAGGACATCCCCAGAGACCCGTGCCCCTCTTTCTGGCCAAGCTCTTGGAGTTATTACAGGGGGCTTGTGCTAGGCACCTGCCCTCAGCATGAGCCTGGGAGGACACAGACTCCCTAGTACTGCTGGAGGGCCCGGGAGGTGTGAGACAGAGGGCACTTGGTCTCCAGTCCCAGCTGCCAATCCAAAGCCTTCTCCTTCTGGGCCAGAGGCCCCCATCTGGAGCCCATGGAACCAAGGGGAAGAGAGAAGGAGGAAAATCTGAAGCCTGAAGTCTCTGACCTACAGGGGTAGGGGGTGAGGTAAATTGGCCCCCACCTGCCCCTCTTCTCCATCTGAGGTACTCCCTCCTCTCTCCTCTTTCAGGAAGGGACAAAGCATTGCACAGGTGTCTTCCAACCTCACCCCACCCCTACAGGACAGGGAGAGTCTTGTGCCTCATGTCCGTGGCTGCAAATAATTACCATCTGGAGAGCTTTCGGGTGACACTGATGGCTAGGCTAGATGTTGATAATTGGTCTCTGGTGCATCCTGAACAGCTATAGTTTGAAAATCAACTTTATTGAAAATACAACTTTATTGATGTGTAATTTGTATACAGTAAAAAGCATACGTTTTAAACGTGCATTTCAATGAGTTCTGACAAATATATACACACAGCCACATTTCCATCACCCCAAAGCATCATCCTTTATGCCCCTTCCCAGTCTTCACGTCCAGTCGTAGACATCCATTAATCTGCTTCCTGTCTGTATAGAATTAGCTTTGCCTCCTCTAGAGATTCATATGAACGGAATCATACTATACATATTCTAGTGTCTGGCTTCTTTCACTCAGCATGATGTTTTTGAGATTCACTCACGTGCATATCAGCAGTTTGTTACTATTCCATGGTATGAATGCACCCGAATTGGTTTATCCATTCTCCTCATGGTGGACATTGGGTTGTTTCCACTTTGGGGCTATCGCACATCTCTCTTCTATCTTCTTACATATTCTTACATAGTGGTAGGGTTGAGAACCACTGAGACACCAAGGAAGAACCTTCTACGAGGAGAAAATTACTGCTCCCTCACTTTCCTGGAGTAAATAGCTTTCTGCAGCAGTGTCAATAGGCATTTTACATGTGGGATCCTATTTTAAAGAGCTGGTGTTTAAAAGAATCAAACTTGGGGGCACCTGGGTGGCTCAGTCAGTTGCATGTCCAACTGTTGATCTCAGGATCACGAGTTCAAGCCCTGCATTGGGCTCCACTAGACGCATGAAGCCTAATTATTAAATATGTATAAACATGTGGGGACCAAGCTCATAGAAGGGAAAACATTTTCATAGAATGACCAGCCCCTCCCCAGTCTGTCTTGGGTTCAGGCTGAGATTGTTGGATCAAGGAGTGTGTGCTCACACAGACACACCTGTGGTGTATTCATTCCCTGATAGTGTCTTGTGAGCCCACTGTTGGCCTGACCACACCATCTTACTCTGTAACCAGGTGCATATTAAATTTCTGTAAACTGAATCCAGGTGTCTCAATGCTTATGCAAGAAATTTTAGCAATGTGTTTTAAAAGTTTCTGATTTGGGGGGGGGGGGCGCGGTGCCTGGGTGGCTCAGTCGGTTGAGCGTCCAACTTTGGCTCAGGTCATGATCTCCTGGTCGGTGAGTTCGAGCCCTGCATCCGGCTCTGTGCTAACAGCTCAGAGCGTGGAGCCTGCTTCACATTTTGTGTCTCCCTCTCCCTCCCCGACTCATGCTCGCGCGCGCGCTCTCTCTGTCAAAAATAAAAACACTTTTTAAAAAGTTTCTCATTTTTTCCCTCTTCATCGAGTGAATTTTTCTTATCCTTATCTCATCATGCCTGGTCCTCTTTGTCATCTGTCTGACAAATAATTACTAATATGTAAATTCACATTGATTTAAACTTCGGGATTTGTAAAGGAAAACAAGAGTTTTAAGAGTCACTCAAACTTGGGGGAAGGAGTCTTAGGTCTGCCCCTGTCCAGTTTATTTTCTGAGCTTCAGTTTCCTTGTCAGCAAAATGGGGGTACTTACCTCCGAGGAATGTTTTGGAGGTAGGAGATAAAGTCTGATTTATTTGCTAACTCATTGTTATTTGGTCATTCCCTGCCTCTTCACAGCTTGGCACACCACACTATTAAATTCAAACACGAATTCCCGGTTGGAAGTGGCGTCCAGAAGGGGAGTAACCATCCTTCCTCTTTGACCCTCCCAAGATGTCGGCTCCATGCTCTACATTGAGCCGGATCTGCCACTTTCAAGATGGCGTCCTGGAAGTGCGTCGCCGGGGACTAGCCCCGGAAATCTCGCGTTAAGCGAGGTCGACGCGTAGGTTCTCGCGAGAGGGCACATCAGTCCCAGCCAGGCGTCGTGTGAACAGCTGCTGGTACCGAAGGTTGAGGTGGAACCGGAGCGGTGAGGGGTGGGTAGGACGCCGTGGTGGCAGGACCGGGGGTCGCCGGGGCATAGGGAGGCTTTAGAGACCGGATTCCGGGACACGGAAGGTGTAGCAGATAGCTTAAGGGGTAGCCTTTCGGGTTCACCCTTGCCAGAACCAGGCTGCCGGAAGTGCGCTGAGGGATTTTTTTTTTCTCTCCGGGAACCGGCGGGGAAACCGAGGCAGGGGTGGGGTTGCTGTTTGGGGGACGCACTGAGGCCGTCTTTTCCTGCAAGAGCAGAAGATGTCGGACAGTGAGGACAGCAACTTCTCCGAGGAGGAGGACAGCGAGCGCAGCAGTGACGGCGAGGAGGCCGAGGTGTGTGGCTGGGACGTTGTGGGGAGGCATTGAGCCTGGGGACAGGACCGGGACAGAAAGGCCCCTGTGGGAGCTTGGAGGGTATCAGAACGAGCTCTGGCCTCTGGGGGCCTCCAGATTGTTGGTAGTGACAGAGAAGTAGGCAAGCCTAAGTCAAGCAGAAGGACAGGTGCGAGAGGCCAGGGATGCTCCAAATACAGTGAAATAACATGTGATGTGTTTAATTTTTTAAATGTTTATTCATTTTTAAGAGAGAGAGCGAGCATGAGCTAGGGAGGGGCAGAAAGAGGGAGACACACAATCTGAAGCAGGCGCAGGCTCCGGGCTGTCAGCACAGAGCCTGACGCGGGGCTCAAACTCATGAACCATCGGATCATGCCATGCGCTGAAATCAGAGGCTTAACCGACTGAGCAAACCAGGAGCCCCACAGGTGATGTGTTTAAAGGACCTGGCATGTAGGAAGCACCCACTGTTAGCTTTTATTTTGGAGTATGCACGGTCATTTCAGAAATATATTTTTAGTGCCTACTGTGTACTAGGCACACTTTTTTGCCCTTGGGCTGCACTAGTAAAACATTTTGAAAGTCTTTGCCCCTGTGAACATAAACAAATGTGACTGATGTGTGTATCATTTAGTAAAGCAGAAAGTACTTTGGAGAAGAGCAGGGAAGGGGAATAGGGAGCCTTGGGTCAGTTTTAAATAGGGTGAGTCTGAGAGAGTGATATTTGAAAAAAGACGTGTTGGAGGTGAGAAAGTGAGTCATGTGTGGAAGAAAAGTGTTCCAGTAAGGGGGGAACAGCAAGTGCCAAGTTGGGAGCATGTCTGCGTGTTCAAAAAGTAACAAGGAGTCTGGGGCACCTGGGTGGCGCAGTCGGTTAAGCGTCCGACTTCAGCCAGGTCACGATCTCGCGGTCCGTGAGCTCGAGCCCCGCGTCAGGCTCTGGGCTGATGGCTCGGAGCCTGGAGCCTGTTTCCGATTCTGTGTCTCCCTCTCTCTCTGCCCCTCCCCCGTTCATGCTGTCTCTCTCTCTGTCCCAAAAATAAACAAACATTGAAAAAAAAATTAAAAAAAAAAAAAGTAACAAGGAGTCAAGTTTGGCTGGATCAGAGTGAGCGCCACAAGAAAGTGACGGGAGCCAGATCATATAGGATCTCGAAGCCTCTGGTGAGGAATTTGTCCTGATTGAGTGCGACAGAGCCTTGAGGTTTTGAGCAAAGAAGGGATGTGATCTAATGCTTTAAAAGGATCACTGTTTCAGGAATCAAATAAACATTTCCTGGGACATAACTGACTTTAAATAGTCTCCTTTTAGCTATTTTCCTTGTCTGTTTATTTCTAACTTATTTATTGAGCAAATGAATGTTTGAGCATCTACAACTTTGTTCCAGGTTCCTCCTAGGTGTTGGAGAGAATAGAACAAGGCAAATTTTTGCTTTCAGGGAGTTTACACTTAGTAGGCAACAGTTACAAACTAACAGAGATGACTGGATGATTATAGATGTCTCCTTTAACCTACAGAAACAGATCAGTTTTTTTAAAGGTAGTTGCCAACACTTGCAAGGGCGATTTCATGTAAAAATCATGATTTTTATGCTTTTCTGGGAAAATTAGAGGAGCCAGCAAGCAGCTCTTTGCTCAAGAAATGGCAGCCTGCTTTAAAATGGGGAATTTTCGGGGCGCCTGGGTGGCGCAGTCGGTTAAGCGTCCGACTTCAGCCGGGTCACGATCTCGCGGTCCGTGAGTTCGAGCCCCGCGTCGGGCTCTGTCTGGGCTGATGGCTCGGAGCCTGGAGCCTGTTTCCGATTCTGTGTCTCCCTCTCTCTCTGCCCCTCCCCCGTTCATGCTCTGTCTCTCTCTGTCCCAAAAGTAAATAAACGTTGAAAAAAAAATTTTAAATGGGGAATTTTCTCCAATTCCTGGGATATATCAGTTGCCATTTATCATGATGCCTGTCTTGTGGCAGAAGATTTAGGTAAAAGGAAGTTTTCCTTTACTTGTGTCCTAGGAAACATCAGGTAGATGGAGAGTGCCATGGGTTTCCTTTGAGCTGCCCCATTTATTTTTGTTCTCTGCTTGCCCTCGGTAGGCATTTGTCAATCCTTGTGCCCTGTGGGCAGTCCTCCGCTTCCAGCAAAGAGTTGGAAGAGTCAGGAAGCCATGGTGGGGGTGAGGCAAGTGGGAGGATGCTAGGAAGGGTTTTTGCTTCGAGCAGCAGTACTGGGTTCTTGGTCTCCCTGACTCATGGCTTCAAGGCACTTTGCTTGTGGTTGAAGCCTGGTGGTAATGAGGCCAGGATCCCTGGGTCCTTTTCCTGGCTGAGACATCTGGTTTGCTCTGTGCAAATCTCACTTCCCCAACACGACACCAGGCTCTTGACTCACCTGCTCACTTGTCTCCCGTCACTAGATGAGGCAGGAGGACAATGAGAGGCCAGCTAGAGATAGGACTGGATAGGCTTTTTGGATAGCCAAAGGTTAGCATGGTCCTTGAAGGACCAGGTCCTGTGGATAGAAGGTTGGGATGGCAGATGATGAGCCACTGTTGGGGGAATCAGCAGTTTCCCCGTTCTCAGCCACAGTAACTTGCCCATTCATTCATTCATTCATTCGGCAAGTGTTCCTATCAGGCTGGGATCACAGGCTCCTTCATGGAGCTCTCTGTCCTGGAGGGGAGATAGTTTTATAAACCAGCGGTTACTTCAGGGGATGCTGAGGACAGACAGTGTAAGAGCACGTTCCGGCCCCAAGATAACACAAATAGTAATGGGAGCTCTTTTCCTCAGGGATCAGGGAGCCAGGTTTGGAAAGAAGGCTTTGCTGGGACTGAGCCAGGGGAATGAAGACAGGGTTCCTTGAAATCAGGCTACTCAGAGTCGTTTGAGTTGTTAAAAGGCGGGACATTGTGGATGAGTCAGGAGTATGTACTAAACAAATGTTTAAGTTGTCTTCTGTTCCCATCCCTGAACTAGGTAATGTTGGGGACCCAGCAATGCCTGAGATAGCCTGAGAGAGCTCACAGTGGTCGGGGCTGTGATGGAGGAAGCTCAGAGGATGTGCCTGACTTTGCTGGGGTAGGGGGTAGGCATGACTTCCTAGAAGGGGGAGTATTTTGATTGAAGTATGAGTGAGAGGCAAAAGAACCTTTTTTTTTTTTTTTTTTGGAGAGGACCAGCACGGATGATACTAGCACTGAGAGAGCATGGAACGAGTGGTTCAGTGTGGCTGGGACCTAGCACTTGGGAGGGGGAGCCCGAAGAGGCAGGATAAGAAGGAGAGGCAGTAGCAGAGTGTGTGCTTCTAGTCTGAGCTGTTAAGCAGCTGGTTCTTTACCTGGGGGCAGTGGGGAGCCCTGGCCCTGTTTTAAGCAGGGGACCAAACGATCAGTTTCATATTTTAGATCATAATTTTTTAACGTTTTTATTTATTTTTGAGAGGTGGGGAGGGGCAGAGAGAGAGGGAGACACAGAATCCGAAGTAGGCTCCAGGCTCTGAGCTGTCAGCACAGAGCCCGACACGGGGCTCAAACTTGTGAACCGTGCGATCGTGACCTGAGTCGAAGTCAGACGCTTAACCAACTGAGCCACCCAGGCGCCCCTGTTTTGCTTTTATCTTTATGGTTACTTTTTACTTGTAACAAGCTAACTTTAAAAATGTTTTTGTTTCTGAAATATTCCAAAGTTTGGAAAAGTTTCTTTGTTAAGTTAAATAAAAACATGAGTGAATTTAAAATACCAGATAAACAGGTTGAACTGATGTGAACTTGGCAAGAAGACGTGTAGTTAGTGCGGAAAAGATTGAAGTTTGGGGAACACTGTTTTGTCTGGGTCATTTCCTTTTGTGACTGGTTTGGAGGCCAAGAGACCAGAAAGGAGGCTGGGCAAGGGGCTAGGTTTTAGAGGGCAGTGATCTGGCCTAGGCTAGGGCTGTAGGGATGGGGGAGAAGGGACAGCTTGGAGGGACAATGTTCCAAAAGCAGAAATGTCAAGAGTTTGGTGCCTGATGAGAGCTAGAGGGAGCCAGCACCGGTCTAGGGGAAGACGTTGAGATCAGTGTGGGACACGGTGGGCGTGAAGGGTTCAGAAGACATCTAAGGGAGGCATCTGTGGAGGCTGCTGACATATGGGGGGCCTCTAGTTCTGGAAGAAAGTGGGGAGCTGGAGACAGATGAGGTATCACCTGCAGAGACAGGAACTGGGACTGGAAGGTAAAGTGGCCCAGTGGGAGAGTGTATGCAGGGAGAAGCAGAGCGGGCCCCTGGCTGAACCCTGGGGACTGAAGCCAGCACTTGAGGGGTGAGAGAGGAAGAGGGGCCTGCAGAGGGCCAGCCAGAGAAGTTGGAGAAAAGCCGGGAGAATGTGATGTGACAGATGTCAAGGGAAGAGCATTTCTTTAGGGAGGGAGTAGGCAGTGGTGTGAAGTGTCTCGTACGTAACAACTGAAGATTGTCCTCGGAATTAGCAACAAGAGGCAGGCGATGACCTTGGGGAGCAGTGTAGACTGGAACCGGAGATCTAGGAATCATAGTCATGGAGATGCCCACCAGCTGAGGGAGTGGATGAGGCGGCCTGGGGAGTTGTAGAGTGGAAAGAGACGAGGGCCAAGGACCGACCTCATGGAGCTAAATCATTTACGGGCCAGGTGGAGGCTAGCAAGGAGGTCTAGTGGAGCAGGGAGTCTGGGTCAGCTCCCAGGTATTGGTTGACTGGATGGCAGTGCTATCACTGAGGTAGGATGGCTCCCAGAGAGGCTGGGGTGGAAGGGAGGGTATGCAGAGCAGAGGGGCTTATGACTAGCCAGCCAGAACTAAGGTCAGATTTGGGGTTGGGGAGCTTGGTATCTGGATTTTGGGGTACCGAACCCTGGTGCCCCAACCTTTTGTAACCCTGCAGGTAGAAGAAGAGCGGCGGAGTGTAGCAGGCAGCGAGAAGGAGGAAGAGCCCGAGGAAGAAGAGGAGGAGGAAGAGGAGGAAGAATATGATGAGGAAGAGGAAGAGGAAGATGATGACAGGCCTCCCAAGAAACCCCGCCATGGCGGCTTCATTCTGGACGAGGCCGGTATGTCACAGGGCTGGCAGGTGCTGAGCGTTGGCCGGACTTGTACCTTCGGTTCTATTTCTTGAATGAATTTTTCCAAAAGGTTTTTCTTTTGGTAAACGTCGAACACACACGGTAGTAGGATAGTGTGTGGAGCCTCCATGTCCCGTCACCTCGTGTCAACACTTAACACCTTAGTACCGATCGTTTTGCTTCTTCCTCTTCATTCCTGCCCACTATTGGATGATGTGGCAAATCCCAAATACATGATTTTACCCCCAAATATTTCTTTATATGTTCCCCAAACATCAATCCTTTTAAAACAGTTACAGTAGTATTACCATCCTTTAAAAAACTGAAGTCTGTGCTTCTCGTGGGAAGCTGAGACGACCTCGATGTAGGCAGGACAGGGTGGTGGAGGCCAACAGGCCTGGGTCCCTTGTGGCCTGGCTCTGCTCTCTTCTCCATGTGGCCCTGGGTGAGTTGCTGTTTGGTTTCTCAAAGAAAGTTTCCTGAGCAACGTATGGCACTTAAGTGCTCATGCTGTCATCGTCCTCATCCTTGAAATACCCGTTTGTTTCCCAATGGCTGCATAGTATTTTTTCCACAATCTGTTTTATGTAACCAATCTCTTGTTGGACGTTGGAGTTTGCGTTTTTCATTATTACAAGCAGCACTGCTGGGAACACTCTCATACGTGTTTAGACTCAGACACAAGGTATTGCCTAGACCAGGGGTTCTTAACCTTTTTTGTGCTGTGGCTTCTTTGGTGTCTGGTGAAGTCTGTGGCCCCTCCTTAGAATTGTGTTCTGAAATGCTTAAGGAAAAAATACATAGGATTCCAGAGAGAACAATTATACTGCCATACGGTACCTAAATACTCAAAGAACATGTGTGTTTCGTTAGGAATGTGCTGAAATAACAGGATTTAGTGGAGGGTCTGATAAGAATCTAATTTTGAAGTAGCAATGAGCACAAATGATATTTTGAGATATCTTCAGCTGTATAACGTGCCATGAATATATCAGAGTTCACTGCTAACATTGCCGTGATTTGTTTCCATTGTTCGTAATTGATGTAAATACTAACTTTCAGTTAGAGATTAGTGAAAATGAAGATGTAGTATTTTTAAGTTTTTTTATTTTGAGGGAGAGAGAGAAAGAAGGATGAGTGGGGGAGGGGCAGAGAGGGGGGGACAGAGGATCCAAAGTGGGCTCTGAGCTATCAGCACAGAGCCTGACGTGGGGCTCAAACTCATGAACCGTGAGATCATGACCTGAGCCAAAGTTGGACGCTTAACCAACTGAGCCACCCAGGTGCCCTGAAGATGTGGTATTTTATCTGACATGGACCCTGAAGATTTTTTACATGGCAAACCGTATGGGTCATATTACTGGGCAAAGGGAATGTATGTGACTTGAAAGCCTTTTGATGTCTGTGGCCGAATACTGGCCCCTGAAAAGATCATACCAGATACTCCCTCCAGCCATACTCAACAGTGCCTGTTCCCCACGTGCATGTAAGGGAGAGCTACTTGGAATGCCATCCTCCCTTTCTTAGGACCCTCTTACCTGAGGGAAAACCAGGGAGCAGAGGGGTAGGAAATGCTCAGAACACTCCTGTTCTTGGAGAGCTTTGGCCCTTTTCCTAACAGCTGAGGGAAGCGAGTCCTTTCTTAGAGAAAAGATCTTAGGTAGCAGAAGTGCCCAGATCAAGAGAATGGATGACATGCCTTGTGACCTGGACGTGGACTGCTCGGGACAGCCATGTGTTTTCTGGGGTGTCATTGGGCACTGCCTGTGGGAAGGCTATGTGGCAGGGCCCATTGATATTTAACACGCAGGGACCCTTTGATCCAGCAGTTCTTTTTTAGGAGTTCATCTGACAGTTAAACTCGAATAGGTGCATAAAGATATGAGGCCAAAGATAGTTGATGCAGTCCTGTTTGCAGTTGTAAGTGTTCGGTGATCTAAATGTCTGTTGATGGTAATAGCCTGGTAAAATGAGTTATGAGGCAGATAGTCGGATAATAGTAAATGAAGCATGTGCTGCTATGAAAGAGTTCCAAGGTAGTATCTTTGCTTAGAAAAAGTGGAAAGTACAGAACAGTGTGCTAAAAAGTTGCATTGGGAAAAAAAAAATGGGGCCGGTAGTGGGGGGGTTATATGCATTTCTTCTTTAAGTAGTTCTAGACTAGTAGTTCTAGACAAGAAACTGGTCATAGAGTTGCCTTTGGTAAAGGGGACTGAGCTAGGGTTAGAAATGGGAGGGAGACTTACCTGTACCCATACATCCTCCGAACACTTTGCATTTTTCATCACGTACAGATACCACTTTTCAGTTTTTAGTGTAACATTGGCTGCATACAAAAGAGGATATGTAATGTAGTGAAGAGATTAGATGCACGGACCCCGAAGCCAGATTGTTTCTCAGGTACTAGCTGAGAGTCTGGGCCAGTGAAGTCACCTCTCTGGGCCTCAGAGCCCTCACTGTAAATCAGAACGGTGGTGTTACCTCCTTCAGGGTCACCAGGAGGATTAATGAGGAATCTGTGGCAAGAACTCACAACAGAGCAGGGCATACAGTACACTCGATAAGCAATAGTGTTACAAACCGAAGGGAACAATAAACAAAACCAACAGATCACGAATTGTGTCTTTAATGGGGCTCTGGCCGTCTCGTTTGGTTGAGCGTCCGACTTCAGCTTAGTTCGTGATCTCGCTGTTCACGAGTTGGGGCCCCACATCCGGCTCTGTGCTGACAGCTCAGGGCCTGGAGCCTGCTTTGGATTCCGTGTCTCCCTCTCTCTCTGCCCCTCCCCCGCTCATGCTGTGTGTCTCTCTCTCAAAAATAAATAAATGTTAAAAAAAATTTTTTAAACTATATATTGGTTTTGATAGTTTGGAGGGAACTTTTGTGCTTGCTTAATTTGATCTGTTATTTTTTCTTTTGAGAGAGAGAGTGTGTGAACGTGTGCGAGTGAGTACGAGGGAAGGGCAAAGAGAGGGAGAGAAAATCCCAGCATAGAGCCTGACACGGGGCTCGAACCCACGAACTGTGAGATCATGACCTAAGCCAAAATCAAGAGTTGGATGCTTAACCGACTGAGCCACCCAGCACCCCATCTGATTTTTTTTTTTTTAAGTTTATTTTTTATTTTTACGCCCAGCATGGGGATTGAACTCATGACTCCAAGATCAGGAGTTACGTGTTCTACTCACTGAGCCAGCCAGGCGCCCCTGATCTGATTTTTGAAATGGGCTCCTGGATGGGGTTAGGGGAGGGATGGCTTTTAGAGCCAGGTGGCAGCGAAGCTGCAACGGAGACTCGATCCTGCGGCTTGGAGCAGCTCCAGGGCAGCAGGTGAGAGCCTCACCTATCTAGCCCTGAGTCCTGATCTGCAGGGTGGATATTCGTAGTGCCTGTCCCCCCAGAGATGTTTCCTGGGAACCACTGTCGCGAAGTCACCTTTGCTGCAGCTGCCTCCCTGACCACGTGGCTTTCTTGTTGCAGATGTGGACGATGAGTATGAGGATGAGGACCAGTGGGAGGACGGAGCAGAGGACATTTTAGAGAAAGGTGTGTGTGGGCCCCACCTCTGCAAGCCCACTTTGGGGTCTTGGGTCTTGAGAGCCCATCCCCAACCCCCATGCCCTGCACCACCCCAACTCCCACCCTCCTCACCTCGCTTCTTTCTGTCGTTGCCAGAGAGACCAGCTCTGTACCCTTTTCCTTTTAGGCCCATGAGTTGGGGGGTGGGGGTTGTGGGTGGTGGGTGTTGTGGGAAGAGGCCTCTGGGGTCCCAGGGCCCCCGTGAATCCCTTATGGGGGTTGTAGGGTGGGTGGGCTCTGTCCCAAGATAACCCCCCACTTCCTGGGCCAGTGCCCCCACTTCCCTGTTATTTTCCGTTTTGTGCGCCTCATACATTTCGGCTTCTCCCCCAACCACCTGGTGCCTGGCCTTTACTTTTGATTTTCAACCTTCCTGTGTCCCTCCCTTCCCCTTCCCCCAACCCATTGGTTGATTTCGCTGCTATAATTTGGCTCATACTTTGTCTGCCCTCGCCCACCACCACCACCACCACCACCACCACCACCACCTCCTCTTCCTCCAAGTAGAAGAGATTGAAGGTAAGAATCTGAAAACTGTGATTTCCCGACCTTCCTCCCATATCCTGACATCTCCTTCCTGCCCACAGTACCCTCCTTCCATCCCTGACCCCTGTCTGGCCCTGGGGGCTCTGACTCATATAGGGTCCAGAGTTCAGGGGGTTCTGAGGCCAGGTATCCAGCCGTCGGCCTGGGGAAGCGTGTGTGTTTATGTATGCGTGTGAGCGTTGTGGCAGCAGGGATAAGTGGTGGGGGGTGGAGTTCAGGGCATACTTAATGGCTATGAGATGGGGAACGGCTGGATGTCCCCACCTGTTGGACCCTGTCCCCAAGTCTTCTTCATGAGAAGCAAGATGCTGAGCAGGACAGAGTAGAGGGTGAGGGTTGGGGGTTCCTCGGTGAGGTATCTCCTGCCCCAGGGCCCAGCTCCGGCCCTCTCAGCCCACATCACTTCCTCCACGCCCTTGCCCTTCACCTCCCCTTACTTACCCCATCTGCTCATTTTTTCGCAGCCTCCAACATCGATAATGTCGTCCTGGATGAAGACCGTTCTGGGGCTCGCCGCCTACAAAACCTCTGGAGGTAAGCGGCGGGGGTGGGGGTGGGTGAAAGGGTGAGACTGGCTTCCGGGGGGGGACTTGGGAGCAAGTCAGCGCACCCTCCTCTCCACAGCCTTTCATTCATGTTTACTTTCCCCTTCACACCCCAGGGACCAGCGAGAGGAAGAACTGGGCGAGTACTACATGAAGAAATATGCCAAGTCGTCTGTGGGAGAGACGTAAGGGCATTGGGTGGGGGCAGGTGGTCCCTTCTCGGGAAGGGTCAGGCTTCTGACAGAGCATCACCCCTCCTTCCCAATTGCTGTCCTCTCTCCAGGGTGTATGGAGGATCTGATGAGCTCTCTGATGACATCACTCAGCAGCAGCTGCTTCCGGGAGTCAAGTAAGGGGGCTGGGATGGACGGGCTGAGATGGGGGAATCTTGTATTGGGGTGATGCGCCCATGCAGACACAGAGTGGTGGAGAGTGGGAACAGGTGGCATGTTGGCGCTTGCCCCCTTCTGCTTCTGGAAGGAGGGATGGAGGAGGAGAGGGTGTGGAGGGAGAGCAAGAAAGATGGGTGTGGGGACTCGGGTCTTTTGTGATGAGGCCATTTCCCTGAAGGGTTTCCTTTTCTTCTCCTATCTAGGGATCCAAATCTGTGGACTGTCAAATGTAAGGTGTGTGCTCCAGGATGCAGGGGAATGGAGGAAATGACCTTGTCAGGGAGAGCTCCCAGCTTTCTGTCCTGGGTCTCCTTGGCATATCAGTCTCTTAGTCCTGTCTCTGCTTCTTCATCCCCCGGCCCCTGGCCCCTCCTCACTCCTCCGTCACTTAATTCACTGTCTCCCACCTTTGTCTTTCTTACCATCCATTCCTCTTTCTCTGTATCTGTCCATCTTTTTTGTTCCTCTCTCTCTTCCATTTTATCTTTCTTGCCTGATTACTCTGCATTGCTGTTGTCTTCTGTCCCCTTATCTGTGTCCGTCCTTCACCTTGTCATCTCCATCTGAAGTCTGTCTCTCTTCCAGATTGGGGAGGAACGGGCCACGGCCATTTCCTTGATGCGCAAGTTCATTGCCTACCAGTTCACAGACACGGTAAGTCAGATAGGCAGGCACCTGGGAAATGAGATACAGAGCAAAAGCCCAGAGGGAGGGACAGTATAGGTTCAAGGGTACCAGGTGCTCCTTACGGTCAACAGCATTGTCTGTTACGTGAGCTGCTTTAGCTAGAAAACAACCACTCCCTGGATTGAAGCATTCTTCTGTGCCTGACAGAGGTGTTGTCTTCGTTCTTTCTGCATTCCTGACAGGGTTCAGCAGCCGCCTGTAGCCCTCCAGAAGTCAGGCTTTAGCTTCCTTTTTTGTTTGTTTTAAACATCTTTTTTTTTTTTTTTTTTTTTTTGATAATGTTTATGGGGGGGGGAGGAAGTGGGGGAGGGGCCCAGAGAAAGAAAGAGACATAGAATCTGAAGCAGGCTCCAGGCTCTGAGCTGTCAGCACAGAGCCTGAAGCAGGGCTTGAACTCACAGACCATGTGATCATGACCTGAGTGGAAGTTGGACGCTTAACTGACTGAGCCACCCAGGCACCCCAGCCTTTAGCTTCCTGAACCTTTTCTGCCTGAGTGAGTTTTGCCTGTTCACCAGCCCTGTTGGGCAGCTGTCCCCCTTTTAGTGTTTGGGAGGCGTCCTGGGATAGGACAGTGTGGCTGAGTGTGTCAGGGGACAGGCCTGTCAGGGGGAGAATTCCTTCCTTCCCTCTTCCGTGCAGTTTTCACACATCTGCTGAACCTTTCCCGCGGTCAGGTGTCTGCACTGGGAGGTGCTGAGGATACAGCAGTGACTATGCCAGGGCTGGTCCTGACCCTTCAGGGCTCACTCACAACACACAAAGCACGAAGGTGCCGTTTTAAGTTCACAGATCTTTCTTGGGGCACCTGGGTAGGCTCAGTGGGTTAAGTGGCTGACTTCTGCTCAGGTCATGATCTCACATTTCGTGAGATTGAGCCCCACGTCAGGCTCTGTGCTGACAGCTCAGAGCCTGGAGCCTGCTTCCGACTCTGTGTCTCCTCTCTCTGATCCTCCTCCCCGTTTGTCTCTCTTAAAAATAAACGTTAAGTTCACAGATATTTCTTTAGACAGCTGGAGTTTGAATCCTGTCCTTGCTGCTTCCTACCTCTCTGACCTTGTTCAGGCTGCTTCCCCTTTCTGGTTGCCTTGCTTGCTCCTCAGCATTGCTAGGATTAAGTAGCTTTGGACATGTCCAGCTTTCATCTGGGACTTGGCCTGCAGCTTGTGTTCAGTAAATATAGTTATTGTCAGAGGCATAATTGTCAGTTTTGGAACAAGGGCAAACCCAATGAAGGGTACGCTCAAAATTCATGAAACATGGGGCTACGGCTAACTCTGTGCTGGCCGGTAATGTTCTTACTTACTATAGTCCGTGTCAGGCTGAGAGTACATTGCTTGTACCTGCTGAAGCAGTGGGTGTATGTCAGTGGGCCCAAGTGGACAGTTGGATTTGCAAATCATTTCAAGTGTACTCAGACCTCAGAACCCTGCGGTGGACATCCTTATCCCTGGGGTCGTTGCACACACTGTGGGATGAATTCCTAGAAGAGAGAGCACTGTAGTGGCGGCCATTACCATTAGTAGCAGTCGCGTCTCACTGTTTCCCTCTGCTGGCGTGGCCCCACAGCCCCTGCAGATTAAGTCAGTGGTGGCACCAGAGCACGTGAAGGGCTACATCTACGTGGAGGCCTATAAGCAGACGCACGTGAAGCAGGCCATCGAGGGCGTGGGCAACCTGCGGCTTGGCTACTGGAACCAGCAGATGGTGCCCATCAAGGAAATGACAGATGTGCTCAAAGTCGTAAAGGAGGTGGCCAACCTGAAGCCGAAGTCCTGGGTCCGCCTCAAGAGGGGCATCTATAAGGACGACATCGCCCAGGTGCCAGGGGTGGGGATATGGCAGGGTGGCTGAGGGGCCAGGGCCTGTGTTCACGCCCCTGCTCCCCTGTTCTGTCCTCCTCCCTTTTCCTTTTGTCATTCCCAGCCCTTTCCTAGTGCAGAGGGCAGATTAGGTGATGCAGAGCCTAGATTTTGTTGGGAGCACACATCCAGGGGAATGGATGACCATCTCCTGTGAGAGTTCAAAACACACTGAGTAAAGATCTGAAGGCGGTGAGCGAGGGGGCTTTGTGGAAATCTTGGGGAAGAGTGTTGCAGCGGAAGGAACAGCATGTGAACAGGGCTGCCCTGGCTGAAGCAGAGTGTGTGAGGGTGAGAGTGGCCGGGAGTGGGCTCAGGGAGGGGACTGCACCTGTGGCCTGTCGTAAGGCTTTGGCTTCTTCCGGAGTGAGGTGGAGGGACACGGTGTGATGTGGATTTTAATAGGATTACTCTGGGAGCTTCATCGAGGATAGACTCCTCGTTCTCAAGCAGGGACAGTGTGGTCCCTTTTCTTGGTTCTGTCAACTGAGGGGGGAGTTGCTCTAGCCTCTAGTGGATAGAGGCCGGGGATGCTGCTAGCACCCTACAGTGTAGGGGACAGCCCCCCACGACAAAGAAGGACCTGGCTGCCAAACCCCAGACTGGACCAGATGGGGCTACAGAGACCAGCGAGGGGACTGTGCCACCATAGTCCTGGGTTGCCCAGGGTTGTAGGAGAGAGGAGGGGGACGAGGTCAGAGGGGGGACGAGGGGTTTAGAAGGCAGAGCCCATGGGAGTTGCTAACACACCGGAGATGAGCGGAAGAGTAGGGAGGGAGTCCAGAACAATTGCCAGTTCGTGTGCCAGACCAGAAGGAATGATGGAGTGGGAGGAGGCTGGCAGGGAGCAGGTGTGGGGGGGGTGAGTAAGGTTAGTTGTGGTTGCACTAGGTTTGAGGGGCCTTTTAGACATCCGAGGAGAGATGGACAGTCTGCTTCGGGGTTGAGGGGAAAGAGGACAGAGAGAACTTGGGGGATTGTCATCAGTGTGATTTCTTTCCCATCACCCCCTGTCCCTGCCATCTCCATGCCCTTCCTGTGTCTGGGGTTAGAGAGGGAGGGCCAGGGCCCTCCTGACCACCCCCATCTCCTCAGGTGGATTATGTGGAGCCCAGCCAAAACACCATCTCCTTGAAGATGATCCCACGCA
This sequence comes from Felis catus, assembly GCF_018350175.1. Classification (NCBI taxonomy): domain Eukaryota; kingdom Metazoa; phylum Chordata; class Mammalia; order Carnivora; family Felidae; genus Felis; species Felis catus. Next base: position 14,633,082 of record NC_058382.1, on the reverse strand, counting down.
TCGACTATGACCGCATCAAGGCCCGTATGAGCTTGGTACGAGGGGGCATGCTGCTGCTCACGGGTGGGCGGATGCCTGATCCTTGCGGGTGGCTGGGCCCTCCTCCTTCACCCTTCCCACCCGTGCCACCTTTCTTCCACAGAAAGACTGGTTTGCCAAAAGGAAGAAGTTTAAGCGACCTCCACAGAGGCTGTTTGATGCTGAGAAGATCAGGTGCATGTCCTTGGGGACTGGCTGGGCTGGGTCCCCACAGCTGTGATGTAGAGTGCCTTCTGCAAGTTCCTCCCATAGGAGTGGGTCCCCCGACCCATCCATGGTCTACTTTATGAGTGGTTAGCCTGCCAGCAGTGCCTCAGCCAAGTTACTTAACATGCCTGGACCTCTGTTTCCTGTGCTGTAAAGAACAACACCTGCCCTGGGACTGTAGGGAGAATCAAATGACTTAATAAGCGTGTGGACCCAGAATAGCACTTGACTCCTAGTAAGTGTGATTAGTGGTATCACACGCTGAAATGGGAGTTCTCGACATGTCGGGCCTTACAAGGTCTCTTTCACTGATCTTCTGGTGCCTGGGCACCTGAGGTGGGAGTACAGAGCCCTTCCCATTAGGATGTGTCCCTCGCCCTCCCCAGCTGGAGGGAGCTCTGGAGCTCTGCCCAGTGACCCCAGTATTTCAGGGCTAGCCAGAGGGCTCCTGATGGGAAAGGCAGGAGAGGAGGGGAAGAAACAAGAGGTGCAGTGACCCTTTGCCACTGGTCCTGTTCTGGAACCCACTGTGAGCCGCCAGCCTGTTTTCAGTTCTGTTAAAGGGGGATTACAGAACTCCTTTTGAGCTGCATCCCAGGACTTGGCTAATACTTCACATGCCTAGATTGGACCCACTTATCCCACTGCTGTCCACTTGACTGGACCTCCTTTTACTGAGCGCCCTGACCCGGCCTGTAGAGCTTGTTTGGGCCTCCACCAAACTCAGCACTTGAGTGCTGTGAGAAGAGGATTGAGTGAGTGGCAGGGGGAGCTCAGCGTGCTCCCCTATGCTCCCTTTTTGGGAGTGGGGTGGGCTTTCCCTCCTCTCTAGAAGCGTGGGCAGGGACAGAGTGTCCTCCTGCCCCACAGGCAGGGCCAGTAGAGTTAAGGCACGGGTTTGGGAGTCCCACCACCCCCCACATTTGAGTCCTGACTCAGACCACTCTCCCTGGGAGATGTGCCCTATGCGAGCCTCACTCCCTCACTTCGCTAGGAAACATAGGTCACATTAGTGATGTCCTAGGCTTTGGGGAGGAGTTGTGGAGGTGTGTGCCCAGGCCAGGTGCAGACCGGGGCTCCGTGCATGTGAAGGTTTGGCATGGTTCAATACTTTGTCCAGCTAGTGTTCACCGAGCGCCTCCGGGGTGCGAGATGCTCGCTGCTCTAGGGGACATAGCAGTGAGTGAAAAACTGCTCTTTGGGAGTTGCCATTGGTCAGGGAGACGGATCAAACAGTGGCTCATTTTCAGAGGGTGATGTGGGCTGTGGCGAACAATAAAGCAGGGGAGAGAGCAGCAGAGTGCAGGGAGGAGCCTTTCAGCTTGGGATGGGTTGCTCGGCCAGCAGGGCGCGGCGGAACGGGACGGGTCAGTCGTCCTGTGATCCTCTTCCCCCCTCGCCAGCAGAGGACCCTGAGATTCACTGAGACTCTTTTCTTCATCCCCCTTCTAATCTTCTCTTTCCCCCAAAATCCCAGGTCCCTGGGTGGCGATGTTGCCTCTGATGGTGACTTCCTCATCTTCGAGGGGAACCGTTACAGCCGGAAGGGCTTTCTGTTCAAGAGCTTTGCCATGTCTGCTGTGGTGAGGGTCCTGGAGGGCCTCTTGCTTATGACGGTGGGGAGCAGGGAGGCCAAGCTTTCTCTCCCTCCTTCAGTCCAGGCCCCAGAGTGGTGGGTTATCTGGATCTGTGCTGGATTGCCTTCCAAGTCAGGAGTATCCCCAGGGCAGTCACTCTACCTCTCCAGCCCGTTCAGCTGGACTGTGACACTGACCTTTCTCCTCTCTCCTTGTCTCAGATCACGGAGGGTGTGAAGCCCACACTCTCTGAGCTGGAGAAGTTTGAGGACCAGCCAGAGGGCATTGACCTTGAGGTGGTGACTGAGAGCACAGGTATTTGGTCCCTGTCAGTAACTCAGGCCAAAGAAGAGGGGGTGGCTCTTGGCAGGCAGCTCCCCAGTCGGCCCTGCATCTGTCCCTGTAGGGAAGGAGCGGGAACACAACTTCCAGCCTGGGGACAACGTGGAGGTGTGTGAGGGTGAGCTCATCAACCTGCAGGGCAAGATCCTCAGCGTGGACGGCAACAAGATCACCATCATGCCCAAGCACGAGGACCTCAAGGTGGGTACCGTGCTGCCCATACCTGTGGGTAATCTAAGACGGCTGCCTGGTTTTCGTTTGCTTTAAGGGCGTGTACGTCTGTCTGAGGGTTTGTCCGGGCTACCATGATGTGTCTGGGGTGAGGCTGTCTCCAGCTAGTCTGAGGAAGAGTGTCTAGTCTGGCATTCTACGTCTTGGGGACAGGCTTTGTGTGTGTGGAGTAAAGGGGTATCCTGACTGATACCTTGAGTCTGAGGTCAGCTGTCTCCAGGGCAGGTGGCCTAAAGAATCTGTGGTTGGGTGGTGTGAGCCTGGGTGGGTTTTGGCAGAAGTCTTTTCTGAGGACATGAGTGGCTTCTGGAGATGGGGAAGCAGGTGGGTTGTGGTGGCTTCCCTTCCCCTGCTCAGTGTCCCCACACCCAATCCCCAGGACATGTTGGAGTTCCCGGCCCAGGAACTTCGGAAGTACTTTAAGATGGGGGACCACGTGAAGGTGATCGCTGGCCGATTTGAGGGTGACACAGGCCTCATTGTGCGAGTGGAGGAGAACTTTGTTATTCTGTTCTCTGACCTCACCATGCATGAGGTAGGTGGTGGGGGTGAGGGGGGGAGGGGTGGAGCACGCCAGAACAGAGACCCAGGCCGATGAGCCACCAGGACCCTGCTTCACCTGTTTTCCATTTCCCACAGCTGAAGGTGCTCCCCCGGGACCTGCAGCTCTGCTCAGAGACGGCATCGGGTGTGGATGTGGGGGGCCAGCATGAATGGGGGGAGCTGGTGCAGCTAGACCCCCAGACCGTGGGTGTCATTGTGCGGCTGGAGCGGGAGACCTTCCAGGTGTGTGTGTGGCGGGGCTTTCGTGTAGGGGTCTTCCTCTCCCTCGAGCTCCTCATCCTGGGAGGTGGCTAAGAACCCAGACTGCTCTGGGTGGCAGATCTGGCTCTGTGAGCCATGGTTGGCCGTGTGGTGTTGGACAAGTGACCTATTGTTTACCCTCTCTGTGCCTATTTTGTATCCTCTAAAATGGAGATAATGGTAGCATCTACTTTAATAATTGTGATTGAAGCCCTGAGATCAAATATGTAGACCCAGGTGCTTGCTCAGGGGCTGGGTGCTGCAGGTGCCCTCCTCGCCTTCACCCCTACCTGGTGATGGGAGAGTCAGAGCCTAATGCTTAGGACCCTGGACTCTGGAATTATATCTTGGCCCTGTTATTCCATGCTGTGTGACCCTGGGCTAGTGACTTGCCCTCTCTGGGCCTGAGATTCCCTTTGTGTAAAATGGGAATCATGACAGCATTCATCTCAGAGGGAAGTTTTGAGGCTTCAGTGAAATCTTGTGTGAAGAATTTAGCACGGAGCCTGGCACAGAGTGATGGGTAGACATCAGCTATTATGTTAATATCTACTCTACCCATTCCTCAGGTTCCTCAGTCAGGATGGAGTCTCCTCCTGAAGGGTGTTTTGGAATGATTGGGAACGTTTTTGTTTGATCCAGTGCCTACAGGGTGGTGCCCTGAGACTGCGTGCCCCGGGGCCGGGGAGTCTAGACTTCCTGCAGAGCTTGGGACAACCTCCCACAAGGAAGGATCGTCCTACTTTAGGAAAGTCCTGCTCCACGTCACCCCTTTCTACTCTCACCCCTCAGCATCCCTCCCCTCTCTCCGTAGGTACTGAACATGTATGGGAAGGTGGTGACTGTCAGGCACCAGGCTGTGACCCGGAAGAAGGACAACCGCTTTGCCGTGGCCCTGGACTCAGAACAGAATAACATCCACGTGAAAGACATCGTGAAGGTCATTGACGGCCCCCACTCAGTGAGTATAAGCTCCTGCCCATCGGCCACGCCTGAAATTGCTGGGGTGCGGCATGGCCACAAGAGTGATCATCATCCTTTCCTCATCCAGGGCCGGGAGGGCGAAATTCGCCATCTCTTCCGCAGCTTCGCCTTCCTGCATTGCAAGAAACTGGTGGAGAATGGGGGCATGTTTGTCTGCAAGACCCGCCACCTCGTCCTGGCAGGGGGCTCGAAGGTGAGGTGGGTGTGGTGGCGCCCTGGCTCAGCTCCCCAGCCTTCCCTGGCCCTGGGAGCGACAACAGTGGGCTCGTGGAGGATTGGGATGGCAGATGTCCGTGTCGGGTCCTTGGCAGAGTTTCTTGGGATTCAGAGCTTTTCACCAAATCATTCATCCACTTGGTTTTATTGTGCACCTGTTGGGTCTCTGACACTGGAGATACGACAGCGAGCAAGATGCAGATTTCTGTCCTAGAGCTGCTAGAAGACAGACAGATAAATACGTATGTACACAGTACAGTGTGAAGTGACACTGAAAAAAGGCACTATGAAAAAAAGTAAAACAGGACTGGGAAATAGAGAATAATGGGAGCTGCTGATTTAGATGGAAAAGGTTAAGGAAAGGTTTCCTTGAGGTGACACTTGAGCAGAGACCTGAATGAAGGAACGCAGAGCTGTGTGACTAGCTCAAGGGAACAGCAGACGCAGAAGTCCTAGGACTTGTAGGAAAGCTGTATAGAACCACGTGTCAGAAGGGAAATCGGGCCCAGGATCTGGGTAGCTGGGACCAGGAGGTGATTTCCTTATGGTCCTGAAGGTGGGGGTCATGAATTCTCCCAGCTATGCAGGGTTATAAAGTCCTGGCCAGGGGAGGACCAGGCCTCTTGATTGACAGGCCCACAGTGGTGTTGGGGTGACAGTTTTCTCAAAGGGAAATGGAGGCATTGTCACCAGAAGGAGAGAGGGATAGCTGCTAGGCCAGTTCAGGCAGGAACTGTTCCCAAATGGAGGCAGGCAGTGGCACGGGGGCCAGGAGCCGGTCCTCCAGGCCCTGCCTGCTGATTGACTTCCTGTCCCTTTCCTAGCCCCGAGATGTGACCAACTTCACAGTGGGTGGCTTTGCCCCTATGAGTCCCCGGATCAGCAGCCCCATGCACCCCAGTGCTGGAGGTGAGGGGAAGTTGGGCGGGGATGTGTCTGGGGGATGGAGGAGGGAGGTTATTCAGCCCATACTTCCTGAGTGCCTGCTCGGCTGGCCTAGCCCTGATGTGGCTCCGAGCCCATGAAGACCAGGACCCTCCCCCGTCACTGCTCCTGGTGGCAGCCCGCAGTGGTCACAGCTGTGCCCGAGCTCTGGTGCAGGCCACCCAGAGGAAGCTTCTAAACCAGTGTAGGTGTGTGGGGGAGTCAAGCAAGTGAAGAAGGGGCTTGAGGTTGCTCTGTCTGTGGACGCAGCATGTGAGGGGAGGGCATGGCCCTGGGGACTGGTGATCTTCTCCTTTCTCCCCAGGTCAGCGTGGTGGCTTTGGCAGCCCCGGTGGCGGCAGCGGCGGCATGAGCAGGGGCCGAGGGCGGAGAGACAACGAACTCATAGGCCAGACTGTGCGCATCTCCCAAGGGCCCTACAAAGGTGAGCTTTGAGGCCATTTGGAGGCCTGGGGAGGGGCATGGTAGAGAACCCTACCCAGCCTGACCTCCTGCCTCCTCACCAGGCTACATCGGTGTGGTGAAGGATGCCACGGAGTCCACGGCCCGCGTGGAGCTGCACTCCACCTGCCAGACCATCTCTGTGGACCGTCAGCGGCTCACTACGGTGTACGGGCTGGGCCGGGGCAGGAGGGGGGTTGTTCGGTGGTGAGAGGGTCCTTCTCACCCATCTAGTTCTCTGTGTCCACAGGGGCTCACGGCGCCCAGGTGGCATGACCTCAACCTATGGGCGGACACCCATGTATGGCTCCCAGACGCCCATGTATGGCTCTGGCTCCCGCACACCCATGTACGGCTCTCAGACACCTCTCCAGGATGGTGAGTGTGCCCAGGGGACAGGGATGAGGGGCGGTGTGGGGGAGCTGCAGATAGGACAGAGCTGACAGACAGACACACCTCTCCTACTCTCCCATTTCAGGCAGCCGTACCCCGCATTACGGTTCCCAGACACCCTTGCATGACGGCAGCCGCACTCCTGCTCAGAGTGGTGCTTGGGACCCCAACAACCCTAACACGCCATCACGGTGAGAACTGGGGTGGAGGACAGGGTTCCCTGAGTGCATGTATGGGTGGTTATGCTGGGTGTCTGTGGGATAGTGGGGTCTGTGTGGCCCTCCCTGAATTCTCTGCTCCTAGCCCCAGGCTGGTCACGTGCCAAGGGCAGGTGGGGCTGGGCTGGCGATAGAATGGTCCCCACCATAGTAGTAGGCTGTGGTTAAGACCTGGGCTTGGAGAGGCTCTTGGGTGACTCAAGTTTGGCATCTGATAGTTGATTTCAGTTCAGGTCATGATCTCACAGTTGTGAAATTGAGCCCTGAGTCAGGCTCAGTGGGGAACCTGCTTGGGATTCTCTCTCTTTCCCTCCCTGCTCCCATGTGTGTGTGGGGGGGGGGGGGGTAGGGGAAGCGGTGCACACATGCACGCTCTCTCAAGATAAACTTTAAAAAAAAAAAAGAAAGAAAAGACCTGGGCTCAGAGACAGATTTTTGTGATCTAGGTCATATGACAAGTGTGTGACCTTGGGCAGGCAGCTTCATCTCTGCCTCCCAGTCTCAACTGTGAAATGGAGGTCTCTGATGGGGCTGTTGTGAGGTGTTGAGGTGTTCAGTGTAGCTCGGGAAGCATTTGTTACGTTGTGATTACCACAGAGTTGTTCTTAACAGACTTCTCTGTCCAACAGGGCTGAGGAAGAATACGAGTATGCTTTCGACGACGAGCCCACCCCGTCCCCACAGGCCTATGGGGGCACCCCCAACCCCCAGACACCCGGCTATCCCGATCCCTCATCCCCACAGGTCAACCCGCAGTACAACCCACAGACGCCAGGGACGCCAGCCATGTGAGTCCACTGTGGCCAGCCCTGATCAACCCTTGCCCAGACCTTCTCCACTGCCACTACCTTCTCCTCTTCTCCATCATCCCCAGCAAGTGCTCCTTTCTGTCTTTGACTCTGCAGGTACAACACAGACCAGTTCTCCCCCTATGCCGCCCCCTCCCCGCAAGGCTCCTACCAGCCCAGCCCCAGCCCCCAAAGCTACCACCAGGTGGCGCCAAGCCCAGCGGGCTACCAGAACACCCACTCTCCAGCCAGCTACCACCCCACACCCTCCCCCATGGCCTATCAGGTATTGGTGAGCTTGCATGCCCTTAAGGGCGGTGGGCTAGAATGGGCCTCGGGTCTATAGGGACAGCCAAGCTTGATGACGTGTTTCCAACAACACTCTCTTTCACTTACAGGCCAGCCCCAGCCCGAGTCCTGTTGGCTACAGTCCGATGACACCTGGAGCCCCCTCCCCTGGTGGCTATAACCCGCACACACCAGGCTCAGGAATTGAGCAGAACTCTAGCGACTGGGTAACCACTGACATCCAGGTGAAGGTGCGGGACACCTACCTGGATACACAGGTGGTGGGGCAGACAGGAGTCATCCGCAGCGTCACGGTAAGTGGACCCCAGGCTGGTGGGTGGGCAGGCATCCTCTCCTTTGGGGTCCCCAGTCTCTGTTGTTACTGGTTTTTTTCTTTTTAACCATCTAACCACATTTTCCAGTGCCTGTTTGTACCCGGAAAAGCAGGTACAGAAGGTGTGGCCTGTAGGCTCCACAAGGCGGGGGTTTCTGCCTGTCCTGTGCATGGCTGGGGCCCCCTGGCCTGGAGCAGTGACTGGTACCCAGGAGCTGGTTACATTTTAATATACTCCTCTGAGATCAGTTCAGTGACATGGACTGAGCGCTCCTCTGTGCCAGGCTTCAGCTTAGTGCCGGGCTCCACTGCCCTTAGTGCTCCCCCTGCTCCAGCATTACCAGCCTGTCTGTTCTTCACGGTCACCAAGTTCCCTCCAGCCTCTGGACCTTTGCTCATCGCTTTCCTTTTTCTAGGATTCTCTTCCTTCCATCCTTTGTCTAGTAAACTGCTATTCATCCTTCAGGGAAACACCTAAGCTGTCTCAGATCTGTCTCTTGTAAGCCCATGTAACTTTTTTTCATGTTACCTACCTGGTGCCTAAAAGCTTAAAGTTTATTCTGGTGTGATCCTTTGATTACTAAGCCTGTATTTCCTTCCTAAGTAGCCCTAGTCCCTAGATGAGGGACCAGCACCTTGTTGGCCTTCTAGTAAACATTACTTGAAAATACCAGAGACCAAAACAGCTCCAGGCCCTGCCTTCACAGATCTCACATTCTAGTGAGGGAGGCAGACATGTCCCCAGACAGGAACAGCCTGAGTGGCCAGAGCTGGGGTACAGGAAGTCCCAAGGGCAAGAGGAGCTCTGGGAACCTAGAGGAGGCATCTTACTCAACTTTGGAGGAGGGTTCAGGGGGGTGCTTCCTGGAGAAGGAGGTATCCGCACCAAGTTCTGAAGAATGAATAGGAGTAAGCCAAGAGAAATGGTCGGGGAAAGGGTTAAGTGTGTTCCAGAAAGGGGGGACTTGCAAAGGCCTGGGGGTGAGGAAAAGGCTGGCACATCCGGGGAGATGAAGTATGTTCATTGTGGCTGGAACACAAAGAGCCAGGGGGGAAGGTGAGTGACAAGGCAAGAGAAGTGGCTGGGCCAGGTCACATGGCCGCCTAGGGAACTTGGACGGTGTCCTAAGGAATCTGAGCAGGCAGGGCGGTGGTGGCATCAGGTCTGTGGTTTGGGATTAATTCACTACGTTGCTCTAGCAGGGATGGATTAAGGTGGGGAGACTGGGGGCTGGGAGCCTAGGGGAGGTCAGGCTTCACTATAAGGCTGTAAGGAAGAGAGGAGAGGGGGAGGTGGCAGAGACTCTGGAGGGCAGTGAACACACCTCAGAGCTGGAGATTTTCAGTGAAAGAGCTGGCCAACCTGAGGTCAGAGCTCTGGCCGGGGCCTGGGGGCTGTGGGGCCATCCCTCAGATCTGGGCAGGCCTAGGAGGAGGAGCAAGTGTGAGAAAGATGATGAGGCCCACTTCGGACATGAAGGGTCAGGTGTCTGAGCAGCGGTCTCTCTTTTGGCCTAAGTTGGCTTCATTCTAATGTTTCCCATGCTGCTCTGATCACCCTGCCCCCACACACCACAGGCCCAGGAACTAGGCCCAGCTTTTGGCCTTTTCTGCCCCTGTGTCACCTTGGGAAGGTGATTTTTTAGAATGAGCCCTGAGCCTATGGTCCTTGAGTGCGGGCATCAGTCCTATATCGGAAACAGGCCAGGCTGACCAGGCTGTCCCTACCCACAGGGCGGCATGTGCTCTGTGTACCTGAAGGACAGTGAGAAGGTTGTCAGCATCTCCAGTGAGCACCTGGAGCCCATCACCCCCACCAAGAACAACAAGGTAAGGGGGCCAAGGGGACGTGGGAGCCTTGGGCTGCTGACACAGACCCTGACCCTGTGCCCCCCCTCCCAGGTGAAGGTGATCCTGGGTGAGGATCGGGAAGCCACAGGCGTCCTGTTGAGCATCGATGGTGAGGATGGCATCGTCCGCATGGATCTTGATGAGCAGCTCAAGATCCTCAACCTCCGCTTCCTGGGGAAGCTCCTGGAGGCCTAAGGAACGCAGGGCGGGTGGACTTTGGCAGATTATCTGGCAGATGGAGAGTGTCCTCTTTCCTTCTCTGGCCCTTGGCTCTGACAGGTCTGGGCCAGGTTTGGGGCCTGGACCAGGGCTAATCTGATTGTTCAGGATTTCCTTTATTTTCCTTTCTGGGTTCCTATTTCCCTCCCTGATGTTCATGGGAATCAGAGTAGAGTCTGGGGGAGGGTCCCCACCTTCTTGTACCCTCCCTTCCCCAGCTTGCTTTTGTGTTAAGGTCTTTCAATAAAAAGCTGTTTGGTCAAAAGTGTGTGTCTGTGTTTTCTAAGCTGGGGTCATTTGCAGACCCCACCTACTTCCTGGGCAAGTAACTGGATGATACCTAAGCCTCCAATTCCCCATCTGGAAAATGATGCTGTCTATTCCAGACGGAGGGTTCTCGGGATGAATGTATGAGAAGACACGAGATTATTAGAACAGAGCCTGCCACGTGATTAGCCACGTTGTACTGTTGCTCGAGTTATGTTAAGTGAAAATCTGTAAACCGCCTGGAAAACCTAAATTCCTCCTGTGGTGCGGGATACAGCTGTTGATGGTCCTTTCTCTTGAGCCCACAGAGCAATGACCCCAGAATTGCTGTGGCTTGTCTGGTGGCTTGGGGGTGGAGAGGGGGAGAGAGAAGGGGGCTTGGTACCTTGACCTTCCTTCACCTTCTTCATTTGATACGTCTTTTTTGTAATAAATGTGTTATGAAATGTATTCTAAAATGTTACCCATGTTCAAAAAGGTCTTAGGACACCCTGAACGCCCATGTCCCCAGCACCCAGCCTCGGGAACAGTATGTACCAGATAGGACCCACTTTAAGCAGCAGCCCCAGACCATTCCCCTCCAAAGGTGGCCATAATCCTGAATTCCGAGTCTTCTTGCCTTTGTACTTTTACTACCTTAGTATTTATCCCTAAACGTTACAAGGTCGTTCTCCACATTTTGAAAGCTTACATAAGCAGTATTAGACTTTTTCCCCTCGTTTTAAAGAGATTTTTAAAAATTTTATCTTTTTATTTTTTTTTAATTTTTTTTTTCAACGTTTATTTATTTTTGGGACAGAGAGACAGAGCATGAACGGGGGAGGGGCAGAGAGAGAGGGAGACACAGAATCGGAAGCAGGCTCCAGGCTCTGAGCCATCAGCCCAGAGCCCGACGCGGGGCTCGAACTCACGGACCGCGAGATCGTGACCTGGCTGAAGTCGGACGCTTAACCGACTGCGCCACCTAGGCGGCCCTAAAAATTTTATTTTTGAGAAAGCACTAGGGAGGGGGGAAGAAAGCGAGGGAAAGGACAGAGAGGGGGACAGAGGATACGAAGCAGGCTCTGTGCTGACCACAGTGAGCCTGAGGTAGGGCTTGAACCCCGAGATTCTGACCTGAGCTGAAGTGGGGCGTTCAACTGACTGGGCCACCCAGACGCCCCATGGACTCTTTTACTTCACCCGTAGCCCCTTATTCATTGATTTCTGTCCCAATAAGCCTGACCCCAGAGAGCCGGCCGCCATTCCTTTGGCAGAGCCCTCGGTGAAATGGCTGGCGTTCCAGGCGCTTCCTTAGAAGGTCACCAGAGGAGGAGCAAGAAAGGACTCTGAGGACGGGAGAGAAGGCAGATTCGGCCTCCGGGCTCCACGTGAGGGGAGGGAGAGTCTGGGAGGGCTGGCGGGCAGCCCGCCTTCTGGGCGGACCCCCTCAGGGCGAGACCGTCTAGCTCGCGGCTTCAAGGTTCCTTCACGGTGGCCTCAGCTTTACCCCCCGGGCACTGGGTGCCCCGCTCCGTGCTGCTGCAGAGGCGGGGGAGCGCCCCAAGGCCCGAGGGAGACTCAGGGAGGACCGCGGACCGCCTCCCGGTTGGCGTGCCCTGCGGGCCCCAGGGTAACACGCCCGCGGCTCCCCGTCCGCAGGCCTTTGTCTCTCTCGGGCTCCCGTCCGCCCGTCCGTCCCCCGCGCCCCCATTGGCCGCGGCCCCAGCCGGGGACGGGAGAGGAGGGAGCGAGTGGGCGGGGCCGCGTGGCGTCAGCGCAAGATGGCGGCCTCGGCGGCGCTGTTCCTGCGCTTGTGGAGCGAGCTGCGGCTCGGCGCGCGGGGGCTGTGCGCGAGGCTAGCGACGCCGCCCCCTCGGACCCCGGACCCGGTGAGCCGGACGGAGGTGGGCCCCGAGTCCGGGAGCCCTTTCGTGGAGTTCTGGGCGGGCCGCCGCCGCACGGGGGTTCCGGGACGCAGCACCTCAGGGTGCTGAGTGGAACGCCGCCCGCGTTTTGGGGAGTTTCCTGCCTCCCGGGGTGGGCAACGCTTGCGCCCCCGAGCTAGATGCTGTGGGCTCAAGTGCGTCCTCAGAACACCACCTCCTCTGGACCCCACGTGGGCGCCAGGGGAGGGGAGGTCACCTGTTCCCTGTTTCAGTGGCCGCCCAGGTAATACTTGAGGGGGAGGGGCCCGGGATGCTGGGGTGCCACTGCGGCCTTGGGGGTATTTTCCCCGCGCTGGTGGTGGTGTTTGCGCTTTTGATTCAACCTGCCTCTACACTGACAGAGGTCCAGCCATTCTGACCTCCAGGCTGATCACTTCGTGCCCTTACAACTCCGATGGCCCCTCTGCCCTCGCTTTCATCCCTTCCCTTCTGAACCCTACTGCTGTGAGCCCCGGGCATCCAAATGCCATACCTACCCGTCCGGTCCCTTTTTTGCTCCTGGAAGCCCAGTGTCTTGCCAGACTCCCTGATCTCGTTTCCCTGCCCCACAGGATCCTGGACACCCGGCCTATCAACTCCTGAATCCCTGGGGCCTGGTCCGGGGCAGTCTAGTTTTTGACTATTCTGAGAGATCCAGTCTCCTGGTCGCGCCTCCAGAGACACCACACCCCGAGGCCGTGTGGTTGTCTGCTTCCTGGCTTCCGACCTTGATTCTTCTCCAACCAGGGTGCCCCAATCATCCTGACCTTTCTTCTCTTTCAGCTAACCTACCTCTTTCTCAATTGCAGGCCACAGAGATTGGGAGCCGCACGGGCACTAAGGCCCAGGCGCAGGGTCCACAGCAGCAGCGAGGCACAGAGGGTCCCAGCTACGCCAAAAAAGTCGCACTCTGGCTCGCTGGGCTGCTCGGGGCCGGTGGGACTGTGAGCGTCATCTATATCTTCGGTGAGGGGCGTATGCCTGTTCCCTAATTTTGTTCCCTTGGCCCTCTTTTCTGTAGAACCTCTTTCCCCTGAGGGTTTCACCCACCTTCATCCCCTGGCTCCCCCCTGCGTAAGGCAGCCAACTGGAACATCATCTACCTTGGAAATGGGAGAAGTGACCTTTCTTCTGCTTCTACCCACTCTGCTGAAGGTTCTAGTCTTAGTTCTGCACTAGGATATAGAGAGTCAGTTGGAAGAGGGAAAGATGAGAAGGAGAGGACTGGACCAGCCTCCTAAGCAACCTGTTCCTTTTGCACCCAAAACCCCAGCCCTCCCTCTAGTCCCTTCTTCCTTCAGAGACTTAGGAGGCCCTGCCCCAGTCCCTCTTCTCTCAGGAGCCCAGAATCCTGACTACCAGCCCCCTTTCTCTCTTGATCTTAAGAGACCATGCCTCTTTCTTCTTTCCTCAGACCCAGGAGTCTGGGCCCCCTGCCCTCTTCCTCCCTCAAGACCCAGGAGACTGAGCCCTAATTTCACTCATTCCTCCCTGTCTTCCTTGCAGGAAACAACTCTGTGGATGAAACTGGCGCCAAGGTGAGAGGGAGAGAGACCCAGAGGCTTTGCCAGGGGTCCCATCCTGTGTGTCCTCTCCCCTTTGGTCTGTTCGGGCTCATTTCTTGTCTAGGGGTGAGCCTCTCCCTCCCAGGGACCTTTGCCTACTCCCAAGGTCCCGGAGATTCCTTTTTTGGGTTTGACGGGGTTCTGCCCCTGCCATCCCAGATGCTACATTTTTGTCTCTACCTTCCAGATTCCCGATGAATTCGACAATGGTGAGTAAAAGCACAGATTCTGAGGTCCCCTGAACCTTTCTACTCTGCCATTTATAGGGATGTTGCCCTTCCCATCTGGTGCCCTCCTGCTCCACCTCCTTCCATTGGGGGGGAGGGGAGTCAGCAGCTGGATGGCTTTGGGGGGAGGGGCATTACAAAGCCCCAGTCCTCTTGGCTGGCCCAGGAGCAGATGGTCAGGGACAGATGGGGGAGGGGAGTCCATGGTGGGAATGCTTGGGAAGAGGGGCCTGTCTGCCACCAAACACATGGCTTCCTGTGCCTTAGATCTGAGGGTCTGCACCCTTAATCCCCTCCTCTTTATGACAGCCTCTTGTTCCTCCCAGTCCCCCACCCCATCAGGCTCCTCATTTCCAAAACAATGTCTCTTTCCTCCCTCCCTCTTTTAGTTAACCAGCTTTTGGTGGAGAGTTTCTAACAAATTGGATAGTAGAGAGTAGTTGTCAGTTCTGTCACACTTGGCCCTTCCCCGGAGAAAAATAGAATTGGTAGGTCCAGAAAGCCACCTGTTTGTGCTGGGGAAGTTTGCAAACCCACATGTTAACACATTGATTATTTAAGCTGGGCAGGTGGGTAAGCATGAAGTTTTAAGTGGGTAGTCTTCCTGGATTAAACAGATTAGCGTACTGATTTAAATTGAGCAGGTGAACATGCATTGTGTGTGTTTATTAACGTAACTGGTTTCAGTATTTTTGTTTTTTTGTGTTTTTTTTTAATGTTAGAGAGTGTGCACACACGTGCGCACAAGCGGGGGAGGGGCAGAGAGAGTAGGGGGACAGAGGATCCGAAGCAGGCTCTGGGCTGACAACAATGAGCCTGATGCAGGGCTCATACCCAGAATCCCTGAGATCATGACCTGAGCCGAAATTGGATGCTCAACTGACTAAGCCACCCAGGCACCCCGGTATTTTGGTTTTGAAAAGGCAGGTCCATAGATAGTGGTTTAATTAGAGTAAAAATGCTGTAATAAAGCAGGCAGTCATGTAAGTTCCCTGCTTTAAACCGGATTCAGTATATTCGTTTGAACCAGGGTTTTTCGGGGCACCTGGCTGGCTCAGTCAGAAAAGCATGCAGCTCTTGATCTCGGTGTCGTGAGTTCAAGCCCCGTGTTGGGTGCAGAGATTACTGAAATAAACAAAAGTTTGAAAAAATAATAATAATAAAAAAAAAAACAGTATTTTTTTAATTGGTACTTTGGAGCAGGTAGTTCTTTGTTGTGGGGGAGTCCCCTGTGCATTGAAGGATGTTTAGCATCATCCTGGGCCTCTGTCCACTGGATGTCAGTATGTTGACAAGCACATAGGTCTTCAGACATTCCCAGAGTTCCCTGGAAAGTGGCAGACGAGATGGCTCCAAGTTGAAAACCATTAGTTAATATGTATAGCTGTATGTATATACTTAGTGTAGTTTAGATAGGCTCAGTATACTCACTAAAAGCAGGCATACCTGGAAACCTAGTGGTTCAAAATGAGCTAAACACATGACGGCGTTACGTCAGCACAGTTGTATGTGGGTTTTTTTTTTTTTCCTAAAAGTAATTTTTTTTTTTTAAGTTTATTTATTTTGAGAGAGAGAGAGAGTGAGCAGGGGAGGGACAGAGAGAGAGAGCAAGAGAGAATCCCAAGCACTATCGGCATGGAGCCCGATGCAGGGCTCAGACTCATGAACCGTGAGATCGTGACCTGAGTTGAAACCAAGAGAGTTGGATGCTTTACAGACTGAGCCACCCAGGTGCCCCATTTGTGAGTTTTAAGTGGGCAGATGTATAAACATTCTGTTCTATATTTGGGGTGGTGTGTGGGGATAGGTATTCACGTTCAAACTGGGCAGGTGAATAAATGTATTTGTTCCTGCCTGGCGGTCACGTCATTGCCTTCTACCTTCGGACTTAGAAATGAACTCATTCATACCAGGTGGGTATGTAGACCTGTTTGTGTCTGGTAGGGAAATAAAGCTCTGGTGTGTCCAGGAGGTTGAGCAGTGGCTCATCTTGGAATCCCTTTGTGCCCCGGTGTCCTCCTAGATCCAATTCTGATACAGCAGTTGCGCCGGACTTACAAATATTTCAAAGACTATAGACAGGTGAGCAGGAGTCCTGAGCCCGGTCCCCATCCCTCCGGCACCGGCTCCTGCCTCCTTGTCTGAGTGTTCCCATTCTGTCCTTCTTCCACAGATGATCATTGAGCCCACCAGTCCCTGTCTCCTCCCTGACCCTCTGAAGGAGCCATATTACCAGCCACCCTACACACTGGTCTTGGAGCTAACTGGCGTCCTCCTGCACCCTGAGTGGTCGGTGTGTCCCGGGGAAGGCAGCGGGCTGGGGACACTAGATAGACATGGGTGGCTGCGTTGTGATGACGTGGTCAGGAGCAGAGACTCCGCAACCAGCTCCGCTGTCACCAGGGAAGAAGGTGTCACTCTCACTGCCTCGCTTTTCTCAACTGCGAGACTCCCCACCCTGTAGGTTGATGTAAGTGTGCCTCGGCACCCAGTGTGTGCTACAGAGGAGTCTGCTGTTACTCTGGGACCCAGACCTCAGTCACAGCCATGTACTCCTGAGCCCCCAAGAACTACAGAGATGGGGGAGAGCCCTCCAGTTCTGGGAATCCCCCCCAGGCTGGGGGGAGCTTTATCCTGTTGGGGGCTTCTGGGTCTTGGGGTTTCACTGTCCTCACTGCTTTCACTGTCCTCACTGCCTCCCCAGCTGGCCACTGGCTGGAGGTTTAAGAAGCGTCCGGGCATCGAGACCTTATTCCAGCAGCTCGCCCCTTTGTATGAAATCGTCATCTTTACGTCAGAGACTGGCATGGTAAGGCCTCAGGACAGGGGAGGGACGGTCAGTGAGGTGGGAGATGGGGAGGGTCAGGGCTCAGCCTGACCTTGTTCTCCCTCCCATCCCACCCCTAGACTGCATTCCCACTCATCGACAGCGTGGACCCTCATGGCTTCATCTCCTACCGCCTGTTCCGGGATGCCACAAGATACATGGATGGGCACCATGTCAAGGTGCCACGTGGGGGCTGTGGGCAGTCTTCTGGGACTTGGTAGGGGGGCTGGCACTTCCTGAGGGAGAGAGCTCTGACCCCAGCCTCAATCCTGCTTCTGCCCCAGGTCTGGTTCTGACAGGACTTCAGCTTTCCCCCAGCACAGGCTGGGCCTCTAGGCTCTTCTCCCTTCCCCCTGAATCTGGGAATGGGAGTGGGGGTAGATAGGACCTCTCCAAACAAGACAGTTGGGGGTAGTGCATGGATATAAGGTTTGGAAGCCGTCTCTTGTCTCTGCATTCAGAAGTGAGTGTTTTGGGGACTGTGTAATTGTAATCATTGTATTATATGAGACTCAGCCTCGTTTGCATTTCCAGGACATTTCGTGTTTGAACCGGGACCCTGCCCGCGTAGTAGTCGTGGACTGCAAGAAGGAAGCCTTCCGCCTGCAGCCCTACAATGGCGTTGCTCTGCGGCCCTGGGATGGCAACTCTGATGACCGGGTCTTATTGGACCTGTCTGCCTTCCTCAAGAGTGAGGCTGACCCCTGACCTCCTGGCCTCTGACCCTGGAGCCCATGACTCTCAAGAGGACTGATAGATGCTTAATTCTGGCTTCTATTTATTTATTTTTCCATGTAAAATTGGATATATTTGAGGTGTGGAGGTTCACAAGCACCTTGCAGTCTTTAGAAGCTTCTGAGAAGGTTTAGAGGTGCTCTGGGGTATTTAGGGGATGTTCAAGGGAGCCCTTTTAGAGTGTTGAGAGATGTTCCAGGTAGCTCTCATCTTTATCCTTCCCTGCGGCCTTTCTGCCTGGCTGACCCCTGCCTTCTGTCCCCACAGCCATTGCACTGAACCGTGTAGAAGATGTCCGGACTGTGCTAGAGCATTACGCCCTGGAGGATGACCCACTGGAGGCTTTCAAACAGCGGCAGAGCCGGCTAGAGCAGGTGGGTGCTCAGAGCTGCAGTTGCGGGTGGGGGAGGGGGGCATCACGTCAGTTCCCGAAGCTCCCAGCAGGGAGCGGTGGAGCAGCCTGTCTCTGTCTGGCTGTAAGACCTTGAGTGTGGGCCTTGTCTTCCACACAACCTGTCTGGGAGGGCTCTTGTCATGGGGGAGGGGCTGGTAGATTCCACAGCCTGCTTGAGAACAGGAGGCAGGAAACGCCAAGCGTGGTTCTTGGAGAAGGGTAGTTTGTGATAGCTTTGAGCAGGTCTGAGGGCCCAGGTTTGGTGTGGACAGAGGGTTTGAGTCAAGCCTGGGGAGAGGGATCCCCGGACACTTGGCGGAAGGGATGGGGCAAGGCGTTCTGGTGGTCTTGATGTGATCCTGGTAGTTTGGAAGTGAGGCTAAGAATACGGATGGAGTTTGGGAAAGAGATTCTCAGGGGTCTAGATGGAAGTTGACCAGATTTCGGGTTGGGTGCCTGGGAGTAGGGCTGGAGCTCCTGAGTGTCCAAAGGACAAGGCCCTGGAGATTTAGGCCTGGGATCCTTCAGCATCCAGGCAGGGCTCATACAGCTGAGGGCTGGGCACTGGGGGCCTGGGGAGCAGGACGGTGCAGTCTGGTGAAGGGCCTAGGGTCTCGGCAGCATCCAGGTTAGGATAAATAGGATCTGGGATAGGTTCGCAGGGTTCAAGGGAGGGGCTTCCTGGGACCTGGGGAAGGGGATCGTGACAATCCCTGCGATTTGAGTCTGGGCTGGGTGTTCTAGGGGGTTGGGGAAGGGGTTTGGGCTGGGTAGAGATTTAAGGAAGGTGGCCTCTCGGCTGGCGGAGCCTGGGACGAGACTGCGGGCCCCAGGCTGACCTTGCTCTCTGTCCCTCACCCCAGGAGGAACAGCAGCGCCTGGCCGAGCTCTCCAAGTCCAGCAAGCAGAACCTTTTCTTTGGCTCTCTGACCAACCGCTTATGGCCTCGCTCCAAACAGCCCTGACTTCTGAGCCTCTGCAGACTCACTGCCTAGGTCCTGGGCCCCAGGCCCCAGTGCTCCCAGACCATGGCTCGGGCAGCCACATCCAATAAAGTCCATCCCAGATGCCACAGTCCTGTGTCTGGAGAGTCTTCAGATGGGGGCATCAGGGTGAGGTCCGGGACTCTTGGGTCATCGTCCCATGGGGGCTGATCGGCTGCAGAGCACGGAGTAGGTTCTCTGGTGGATCAGGACTGGTTTTGAATCCTGGCCTGGGAATCTGAAAACTTGGGTCCCTCTGGCCATGTCTTCCTATGTGCTGTGTGACCCACAAAAAGAGCATCTGCCTCTTTGACCTCAGATTCCTCATCTGTGGAAAAGGGAAGAGAGGGCGGCACTGGGGCTTTTAGAGACAGGTCGATGCCAGGCTGCTGTGTGTATGTGCCGAGTGTGGGCTCAGTGGGGCTCTGGGAGCCCGGAGACCCTCTTGTCTCAGGAGGGCAGCTGCTGTTCCCTCTGCCAGCTGTGGCCCTCGGGGAAGGTGGGCCTGGAGTTGCTTGAACTGCTTTCTCAATAGAAGCCAGAAGTTGGGTGCCTGGGTGGTTCAGTCAGTTAAGGATCTGACTCTTGTCATGACGTCAGCTCAAGTCATAATCTTAGGGTGATGAGATCAAGCCCTGCGTCGGGTTCTGCCAGGGCATGAAACCTGCTTAAGATTCTCTCCCTCTGCCTCTCTTCTGCTCGCACACTTGCACTCTCTCTCCCAAAAAAAAAAAAAAAAAAAGAGCCAGAAATTGGGATTTTTTTTTTTTTTAATGTTTGTTTGAGAGAGCGAGCACAGTGTGAGCGCACACGAGCAGGGGAGGGGTAGAGAGAGAGGGGGAGAGAGAGAAGCCCAAGCAGGCTCCCACACTGTCTGTGTGGAGCCCCACATGGGGCTCAAACTCATGAACCGTGAGATCATGACCTGAGCCGAAATCAGGAGTCCAATGCTTAATGGACTGAACCACCCAGGCGCCCCCAAATCTCCCAGTTCTTAAATGTGGGCCCCTAACTAGGATAGGCAGACTGTGTAGTGCTTCTCTGCAGTGGGGCTTTCTGTGACGTTTATTCCGTGTTCCGGATCTGCACTGGCCAGCACAGCAGCCAGTGGCCCTATGGAGCTATGGATTCCCTGAATTGTGATGACAGTAACTGAGGAATGGAGTTTCTCCTTGTTTCATTTTAATTTTAATTCAAGCAGCCACATGTGGCTCCTGGCTCCTGCAGCGGACAGTGCAGTTGTGTATCATTCCACAGTGTAAGTCCCAGACTGTCCCAAGCTCACATCCCAGCTTTACCACTTCCTGCCTTGTGTGGTCTCAGGCAAGTTACTTCACCTCGCATGCCTCCGTTTCTCCATCTGTAGAGATAACGGTACCTACCTCGTTGTCGGCTGGGCTTGAGGGCTGAGCGAGACGCTCCCTGGAGGCGCTCAGATGGTAGCTGTGTCCCTTGGGCAGGGCATCTTTGTGCCTCCACTTTCTCGTCTCTCGGATGGGGGTGATGGTAGGAGCTGTCTTAGAGCAGTTGTGAGGCGTAAACAGGACAGGCCGTGCTCAGGCTGCATCTATATTCCTGTGGTGCTTCTTACCAGGTGCCCATACTGACTCTTCACAGATGAGAGTATCCTGGGCCGATTTGATGGCGCCCAGCCCCGGCTGTCCCAGCCTTTCCTCCAGCCAGCATTTAGTGCTAGTACCGGTTCAATATTTTCAAAAGACCTCTGCTGGTGTTACAGTAATTAAAATGTAACTGTGTGGGCCAGATTGAACCCCTGAACTATAGGTTTTTTTTAAAGGCTCACAGGTGTCTACGAAGAAGTATTAAAATTTGCATGACCCCCCCAGCCCCAAGGTGTAGTATCTGTAACCCCAGCAAAGTCTCAGGGGTCTCGGTTTACTCATTCATAGGAGGTTAATAGTAGTACTTCCCTCATTCATTCACTTACTCAGCAAGTGTTTCCTAAGTGCTGACTGCCCAGCCTTGTTCTAGACACTAGGGTGCATCAGTGAGCAAATTAGACCTAGAGCTCTGATGTTCTCACAGACATGTTCTTATGGAGGAGATAATGGTCAGATATTTCTCAAGGTAATAAATGCATAAAGAAAAATAAGGGGAGTGGGTATGCTAAGGAGATAGAGCGGTTGGGAGACTTGAGGTGCTGTTTTATTTTTATTTTTTTTAATGTTTATCTGTTTTTGAGAGAGCGTGTGCAAGTGCACGAGCAGAGGAGAGAGACAGAATCCCAAGCAGGCTCCACACTGTCAGCGCAGAGCCCAGGGTGGCGCTCAAACCCACAAACCGTGAGATCATGACCTGAGCCAAAGTCAGATGCTTAACCGACTGAACCACCCAGGCGCCTCTATTTTTGTTTTTTAATGTTTATTTTTGAGAGAATGAGCACAAGTGGGAGAGGGGCAGAGAGAGAGAGAGAGAGAGAGAGAGAGGAAGACAGAATCCAAAGCGTGCTCAAGGCTCCAAGCTGTCAGCGCAGAGTCTGATGCAGGGCTCGAACTTATGAACTGTGAGATCATGACCTGAGCTGAAGTTGGGTACTTAACCAATCGAGCGACCCAGGCACCCCTGAGGTGCTGTTTTGGATTGAATGGAACAGTCAAGGAAGGCCTCCTGGGAAAGTATATTTGACAGACCATAATGAAATGAGAAAAGCCATGGGGATATCTGGGTGTGTCAGGTGCAGTCACCTCAGGACCTTTGCACTTGCTGTATCCTCTGCCAGGAATATTCCCCTAGGATCCTTATCACTTCCCTCTCTTCCCCCCACTTATCCCCCCCCCCCCACCTTATGTCTTTGCTTGGATGTCACCTCAGCATGACCTGTGGGCCCTAAGGTTGGCAAATAAGGAAAAGTTCTGAATAGCCAAAGAGACTCATGGAAATCTCTTAAAGTATACTTTACACACAGACATGACAGAATTCACCTGAAACACTATCCTGTCTGGCACAAGCCTTCAATAAAGTCTGGTTATTTTTATGATCTTCAAAATGAGATATCTCAGACCTAGAATCTGTTATCTTCCCAAGTTATTATCCAGGATAGGAATCTGCCTTCTCCCACAGCAGTTTTTAAGGACTGTCCAAATTCCATTTGAATGTCTCCTGTGATGGGAAGCTCACTCCTCCACCTACCCCAGTAAAGGGTCTAATTTGCCTCCTGGTAATCAGTCCATGAGGTCTGGCTCTGTGTTTAGGGCTACGGAGCCAGTCTGAGTAGGGGGAGGGTATGTGGAAGGAGGGCCTCACGTGTCAACCTTAGAGTCTCTGTATTTTGAAGGCACAGGAGAGCCATGCAAGAGCCTGCAGGAGAGGGACACGGGTCAGATTTGTGCTTAGGCCCCCTGAGCCACAGTGGTCACAGCTGGGAGAGAGTCATCAGGGGGCTCTGGGGCTCAGAGGAGGTGCCTGGCCACCTTGGTGGATGTGAGGGAAGGCCTGCAGGAGGGGAGATCTGGTGAGGACAATGAAATGGAGTGGAAAAGGCACAACTAGAGGGAAGACCTGTACAAAGGAATCTGGGTAGTGTGCACAGTGACCACGGCTCCCCTTGCTCACAATCCTTCCCAGACCCCAGGCCTCAGGAAAAAAAAAAATAAATAAGTTTTTTTTTTTTTTTTTTACATGTTTTTATTTATTATTGAGGCAGAGAGAGACAGAGCATGAGCAGGGGAGGGGCAGAAAGAGAGGGAGACACAGAATCTGAAGAAGGTTCCAGGCTCTGAGCTGACAGCACAAAGCCCGATGTGGGGCTTGAACTCACAAACTGGGAGATCATGACCTGAGCTGAAGTCGGACGCTTAACCGACTGCGCCACCCAGGCGCCCCCCCCCCCCCAAGATTTTATTTTTAATCTCTATCTCCACCCAACGTGGGGCTCGAGCTCACCACCCTGAGCTCAGGAGCCAATCGCTCCACCGACTGAGCCAGCCAGGCGCCCCTAAGAGCAAACTACTTCGTCGAACTCTCCTTCATTGAAAATTGCTGCGCGCGGGGCGCCTGGGTGGCTCGGTCGGTTAAGCGTCTGACTTCAGCTCAGGTCATGAACTCACGGTCCGTGAGTTCGAGCCCCGCGTCGGGCTCTGTGCTGACGGCTCGGAGCCTGGAGCCGGCTTCAGATTCTGTGTCTCCCTCTCTCTCTGCTCCTCCCCTGTTCATGCTCTGTCTCTGTCTCAAAAATAAATAAACGTTAAAAAAAAAAAAAATTGCTGCGCGCTTGTGTGTGCCCGGTTCTGCTGGACTATGCTTTGTTGATCATTCTGTCTTCTCCAAAAGAAAAATTTGTAAATGGAACCTGTATTCCCCCCCCCCCCCCATAATTATTAGCCTCCAACTATTAAAACGTGTTACTTGCGGGGAGTTCACGTCATCTAAGCGCTTCACTCGGCACCTGGCACAGAACGATTACGGCCAGAGAAGCCGGAGCATCTGCTCCTAACTGGGCTTCCCTTGCCGTGGTCCGGGAATACTAAGGGGCTTCTGGAGGACCCGGGGTGCCCCCTCCCCCCCACCGTGAGGGAGCGGGCCCCTGATTTGTGAAGACGGAATTTCCTGCCCATTTGCTCCTCACACCTTCCGGAGGCCAAACGGGCGGCCCAGCTGCGGCCCAAAGGGGGAGGGGCGCGGCCGTCCGGCAGATGGCGGCATTTACATACAGCTGGAGCCCCCTCTCAGGCGGGGGCGCCTCACCCCGGCGTCTGGTGCATCCGCGAAGCGGGGGTTGGAAGGGTGGCTTTGTCTCCGGGAGGGGAGCACACACCGCGCGTGTACACGCACATGGGGGTCCACAAAGAACCCTGGATCTTCGTCGCGTCCACGCAGGGCTACAGCCACGGACTTCCCACACCCAACCTCGTTCACACAGGGACGCTCGGTTATTCACAGCTTACGCAGACCCTCCCCCCCACGCAGCCACCCAGAGGTGCGTGCACAGACCAGAGATTTAAAGGTTCATACGGCTACACACACAGTGTTCAGGATCTCACATTTACGCAATGATACGCACATCCACAACAGCCGATCTCAAGAAGTCACACAGTCAGGAAATCAGGCACACCTCTGTTTTCCCACGCTGGTGCACACGCGTACACACACACACACACACACACACACACACAGAATCTTAGAATTACAACCTCACAACCTGTCTTCACCATATGCAATTTTAGGCACACAATCAGTCACGTGCAGCCTCCACCCGGTAACTCTTGATCACACCACACACGCACAGAACTTAAAATCGTACATAACTTTACACACTGGCTGCCCCTAACCCCACCTCATCTTCAGCCACACGCAAAGTCGTGCCCACAACCACACACAAGATCACACGCTCACTACATTGCTTCTGCCCATATTACAATCTCACGGTTGCTCCAGCAAGCTCCCCTTCCCCTGCGATCTCCTCCCCTAGGGTCTCCTGGAGCCGGGCTGCTGCCTGAAGGGGCGGAGCCGTCCCCTCAGATATAAGGCTCGGGAGCCAGCAGCTGCGGCTCCCGGCACCCCCGAAAGGCCATGGTCAGCCCGCAGATGGCCCAGCTCCTGTCCCGGACGGTGATCCTGGCGCTTCTTTTCCTTCCCCAGGTCAGAGCAGGAACAGAAAGGGGTGGGATGGGAAGGGGTGGGACGCAGGAGTCGTGCGGCGGAGGCGCGGGACAGACGGGACGCCTGGGCCCCCACGCCCCCTCACCCCGTACTCCTTTCCGGCCCCAGGCAGGGCCGGCAGGCGTCTTCGAGCTGCAGATCCACTCTTTTGGGCCGGGACCAGGCCCGGGGGCCCCGCGGTCCCCTTGCAGCGCCCAGGGCCCGTGCCGCCTCTTCTTTAGGGTCTGCCTGAAGCCAGGGGTCTCCGAAGAGGCCGGCGAATCTCCGTGCGCCCTGGGCGCGGCGCTGAGTGCGCGCGGACCGGTCTATACCCAGCAGCCTGGAGCGCCGGCGCCTGACCTGCCGCTGCCCGACGGCTTCATGCGCGTGCCCTTCCGGGAAGCCTGGCCGGTGAGAACCCGCCCCAGCGTCCCCCCCCCCCCCCCCGTGCTTGGAGGCCTTACCCAAACCTCTATGGCCTTCTGCCCGCCAACTCCCAAGACCCCAGCCTTGCCACCTAGGGACCCCAGATTTCGAGACCAGTAACTATCATCTGGAATCCCACATTCTTAGACCCGTAAATCCTACTCACAAGGTACCGGAAACTTCTGACTCCAACTTCCCCTATGGAGATCCCAAATGTTCTGACCCCCCCGCCCTGCATGCTTGAGACCCCAAATTCCCAGAACGCCAAACTTACCTCTGTAAATCTTCAACTCACAGAATACTACCTCTCTTCCTTGGGGACCCCTAAACACTTGACTCCTTACCTTTATCTCCAAATCTCCCTGCACTTGGGACCTTCCCATACCCTGTCTTTGGGACCCCAATCTCCTCTCACTTTATCCCTTCTCAGATATTCCGGTTGGGGCCCATGTGCATGAATTTTACCTTCAAAATCCTATCTCCCATCCCACAGCCCCAAAAGTGGAGAGGTGAACAGACCTGTGTATGAATTCTAGACCCCTTGGCCTTTTGGGCAAGGTGACTTTCCCTTTTCCAGCCTCAGTTTCCTCATCTATAAAATGGGATCATCATGATACCTCACAGGGGTCCCTTTTGAGGGATTCAACCAGGTATCTCCAGTATAGTTTTTATCTGCAGCAAGTGCTCAATAAAGGAAGCCCAAACTGTCATTCCTTCCCTGGGCCAGTCCCTCTCAGAACTGTCCCTTATCTGCTTGGTCCCTGGAATGACCATCACCCCTAAAATCTGGCCTTCATCAAGTACCCCCCCCCACCCTGACCACTGTCTTCCATCCTTTCCTCCTTCCTCCACCCAACCAGGGCACCTTCTCTCTCATCATCGAAACCTGGAGAGAAGAGTTAGAACAGATTGGCGGTGAGTGTCTTTAGTCATCAGACTGAAGTGTGGAGTGTGGGGGCTCCAGGGAATTGGGCCCGATGTAAGTTCCAAGATAGTGACATGGGGCTATCTGTAGAGCGGAGCGTTCACGGGATCGCTGGACTCAGGAGGTCCCCACAGCTCCCAGAGTGTGGTGCTGGGTGTTAGTAGCCCCGGGGCTCGTGGCATGTCAGTGTAGAAATGTCCTGTCCTGGTTCTGGATGTAGGAGTCTCTGGCCGGATCCCAGGTCAAGTATGCCAGAGGGAAGCTCTCGTGCTATCTTAGAATCGAAGCCACCAGAGCAGGATATAGCATCTCACAGTTCTGCTCTATCGCCATCTGAATATGATAACCCCGGGGTTCAATATGGGTTACTTCCTGTTCTCCATTCAGAGTTCTGTCATGGTGTCCCTATAGAGGTCCCCGGAGCCCTAATGGGATGTCACAATTTCACCAGAGAGAATATTGAGCAAAGGTTTCAGGGAGGGATATGGTATTTTATCCTTAATTTGAGGGGGATTTGGGTACCATGTAAGGCCCACAGTGGGGGTGTGCTGTCACCGTGTAGATATAGAAAGCTGTGGCACAATGTTGGGGAGGGGGTGACAGTTTTGCTGGGGAGAAAATGCCACTGTCTCGGTATCCCAAGGCTTCAGGCAACGAGGGGCATTTATGGTCTAGTAATTGGGATCTCTGTCCCCATTTTGCTCTAGGAAGATCCTGAGACACAATTTGGGGGTGTTACGACTTCAAAAGACCTGCCGTTGCCCCTTGGTCATATAGAGACAGCAGATGTCACAGGGTGTTAAGCGGTCTCATTACTGCCTTAATATACACAGATTCTGGTGCAAAATATAGGGTTATTTCGGCTTCTGTGGGAGAACTGTTCTCATCATGATGGTCATAGGGTACTAACGGGATCGCGACATCAAAGGTCCCAGGGCACATTATAGGAGTTTACAGCCTTGCTAAGGGTTGAACCGCCATTCTCAGGGCTCTCAAAGCGGTGTTTGGGCCTCGCTAAGAGGGCCAGGGAGAGTACAAGCCGGGAGAGTGCAAGCTCCATCTGTATTGCGAGACTGAGTCGGGTCGGCTCCGGCCCGGCCCCCCACCCCAGCGCGGCTCCCTTCTTCCCGCAGGACCCGCCTGGAGCCTTCTGGCGCGCGTGGCCGGCCGGCGCCGCCTAGCGGCCGGGGGCCCGTGGGCGCGGGATGTGCAGCGCGCAGGCGCCTGGGAACTACGTTTCTCCTACCGCGCGCGCTGCGAGCCGCCCGCCGTCGGGGCCGCATGCGCGCGCCTCTGCCGCTCGCGCAGCGCCCCCTCGCGGTGCGGCCCAGAATTGCGCCCCTGCGCGCCGGTCGAGGACGAGTGCGAGGCAGCGCGTGAGTGCTGCGTTCCACCCCACCCCATCCCCGGCCCTTCCTTAGCTGCACTCGCGGCCCCCACGCCCCTTGCACAACCTCGTTACCGTCTTCAGGGAACTGGGGACCCAAGAGACATCCCTCTCCAGGAAACTAAGGAATGCTGCTCACCGCTGGCCAAGTACCCCACGCCCCGCTCCAGCCCCACTCGCGGTTCAGCCCCCTCCCCACGATCCAGCTACCACCTTCGGGGAAACTGAGGACCCTAGACTTCTCTCTAGCCCTGCCTGGGCACTCCACCCGCTTCTCTCTTCCTCACACTTTTGTCTTCCCTAATAGGAACCCACACCCATTTCCCATGCCGGTACCCACGCCCGGTTCCACCTCTAACCCATGCCACACCCCTTTCCGGATGCTAGGACCCTCTAAACTCTTCTAACGCTTGGGGCCCTTCTTACCCCCCACCCAGGGGCTTTGGAAACTCCTCGCAGTTTCCCACAACCCCCTCATTAAAGGATACTTCATCCTCTCTCCTTGCAATTGCGGGCCAGATACCATTGCTTTCTAAAGCTTGGATCCCTGACTTCCATTATGGGTACCCTCAGACCCCCTCCCCAAACATCTGAGCCCCACGGAAGCCCGTAGGACTCCCAGGCTTATCCAGATTCTCCCAGACCTGCCCAAATTCAAGACCTTCCCAATTCCCCCTGAAAGGCCAGGGGCCCTTCCCCAAGCCCCAAGCCCCTTCTCTCACTCTCCTCTCTCCAAGCTCAGACCCTGGAGCCCCCACTCCATTCTCCTTCTGAGAACACAGACTCTGGAGCTCGGTGACCTGGGTTCACATCCTCTGTCTGCTACTTCCTGTCTTCCTTTCTGGGCCTCAGTTTCCCTGTTTGGAAACTGAGGGGGAAGTTACAATACCATATAGCCCAGAGGGTTGTCTGTCACAAGGATGAAACGAGGTGGTGCACACAGAGCGCCGGACACTTGTCCGATTCCTATCCTCCTGACCCTGCTCTCATCAATGTTACTCTTCCCTCTGCCTCTTCTTCCCCCGTAGCGGCATGTCGGGCCGGCTGCAGTCCAGACCACGGCTTCTGTGAGCAGCCCAATGAATGTCGATGCCTGGAGGGCTGGACTGGGCCCCTCTGCACCATCCCCGTCTCCAGCAGCTGCCTCACTCCCAGGGGCCCATCCTCTGCTGCCACTGGATGCCTTGTACCCAGGCCTGGGCCCTGTGATGGGAACCCATGTGCCAACGGGGGTAGCTGCAGTGTCAGTATCACCCCCTCCTACGTCATCCTGATCCGTACTTTACCCCCATCTGGGGCTGTTTGAGATCATACCCCGGGAAGGGCTGGGGGTAGCTGTCAGGGGAGGGCTTCCTGGGGCTGTCCAACCTGCATCTGGGGCCACGAGGTGGAATTAGATGATGGGAATAGGATTGGGAAGAACAGGCCCAGTGGGTGGCACCTAAAGGTGCAGGCACGTGGATGGTGAGTCCTATGGGGCTACCAACTTCCCCCCCTCCCCCCCCCCCCAGAATAGAGAACAACCTGAGGGCTCAAAGTGGGCAGCAGTGGGGCCAGGTGAGTTGGGAATTTAGGATGAGGGAGCATTAGAGAAGGCTTCCTAGAGATGGGCCCAGGGCTGGGGGCTTCTGAAGTCCAATTTGGCTGAGGGGCAGTGGAGTGGGTAGACCAGCTGAGTGGCCTGGGGAAAGCAAACGTGGCAGTGGGCATGAAGCTGGGGTGTACTGGGATAAAGTGGAGCCCAGCGTGGGCCACCTGAACAGTGCCACCAACGGACGGTGAGAACAGTCAGGGTTCAAGGTAGGGGGAGGGCCTGAGAAGGGGAGATCAGAGAAGGCTTTCGTGGGGGAGGTGGTCTTAGGGCTAGGACCTGGAAGTAGGATTTGGCTCTGCGGACAAAATCGGGAGGGCAGACCAGGCTGGCAGCATTTGTAGGTGAAGGTGTAGAAGTGGGAATGGGGGCTCTCCGGGCCTCCAGAGCCTCCCCTCTGTGGGCTTGGAGGGGCGGATCCAGAAACATGGAGTGCAGCGAGGGACTGTTTCACGGGGGACTTCCCAGGTGAGGCAGGACGGGACAATGAGCAGCCCCCCCATGTTCGAGGGAGGAGGGGGGATGGGATTTTGCTCCCGGGAGACCCCGTTCTGAAGCCCTCTTGCTGCTACCCAGGAGACATCAGGATCCTTCGAATGCGCCTGTCCCCGCGGGTTCTACGGATTGCGGTGTGAGGTGAGCGGGGTGACGTGTGCGGATGGACCTTGCTTCAATGGCGGCTTGTGTGTGGGAGGCGCAGACCCTGACTCTGCCTACGTCTGCCACTGTCCACCCGGTTTCCAAGGCTCCAACTGTGAGAAGAGAGTGGACCGGTGCAGCCTGAAACCGTGCCAGAACGGTGAGGTGGGAGGACAGATGGTGAGGGATGGTGTGTGTGGGGGGGGATATGGGGGGGGGGTCCCTGCATGGTCAGTGGGCAAAAGCAGGGCTTGGCTCAGACAGTCCTGGGTGGGAATCCTAGCTGTGCTCTCTCTAGCCTGTGGCCTGGGGAAGTGACCCTCCCCCTCTGCCCAGCCTGTTTGTTCTGTAAAATGCACAAGGTGGTATTCCTGTCTCAAAAATATTGGAGTAGGGGGCACCTGGCTGGCTCAGTCGGTGGAGCATGTAACTTTCGATCTCGGGGTTGTAAGTTCAAGCCCCATTTTGGGTGTAGAGATTACTTTAAAAAAAAAATGAGTATCTACAGTGTTCCACGTCCTGTTCTAGGCACTAGGGAAACAGCAGGGAATGAGATAGACAAAAATCCCTACCCTCAAAGAGCTGATAAACAAAATAAATAAATTATATGGGACGTTAGATGGTGATAAAAACTAAGAAGAAAAATAAAGTCAGAGGCAGGTGTGTATGAGCAGGAAGGTTGACACTTGAGCCAAAGTGGTTAGGGAAAAGCTTGCTGAAGGTAGTGAAGGAGGGAGCCATGTGGGGATCTGGGGGAAGAGTATGTTCCAGGTAGAGGGAACAGCAAGTGCAGAGGCCCTGAGGTCGGAATGTACCTGGCTGGTTAAGGGTCCCAGGGAAGCTGGTGCAGAAGGAGCAGGGAGAGTGGTGAGAGATGAGGTCAGGGAGGTGACAGACCCGGTGGGACTTCATGGGCTATGATGAGGAATTTTGGTTTTCCCCGAGGGAGATGGAGCCACAGGAGTCTTCTGAGCAGTGGAGAGACCTGATCTGATATAGGTGTTAGAAGATCATGAGTGTAAAAACTCTCCAAAACCCTGAGTGTTCACTCTGGGCTGAGAGGTACTAGGGACGTGGCAGTGACCAGAACAGCTCTGGGCCCCGCCCTCATGGGAGTACCAGTCCAGTGGGGGAGGGCACACTTGTCCTCAGAGCCCAGAGTTGTCAGGGTTGTGATGGGGGAGCGCAGGGCTGGGATGGAGTCAGGGAAGGCTTCCTGGAGGAGACAGCAGAGACCTGAAGGGTGAGCTCAGGAAGAGAAGAGGTGAAAAGAATGGGAGGAAAGGAGGAAGTGAAAAGGGAAGGGGCATCCCAGGCAGAAGGCACCGGCAAAGGCCAGCTGGCTAAAACATGTTCTGCAACTGCCATTTGAGTATTGTTGAAGCCGAGAGAAAGATACAGGGACACAGGGCGCCGAAGAGGTGAGGCCGACTTAATCCAAGACTTCACCGGAGAAAAGCGGGCTTGTTTTCCCAGAGGCTGGCCCTAGAGTTAGATGGAGGGAGTGGGGACCCAGAGGAAAGGGCGGGCCGGGGTTACAGAGCCGAGGAGCAGACGCCCGCCGAGGAAGTACCGCCCGGGCCTTGCTGCTGACGCCCCTTCCCCACAGGCGGGCTCTGCCTGGACCTGGGCCACGCCCTGCGCTGCCGCTGCCGCGCCGGCTTCGCGGGGCCGCGCTGCGAGCACGACCTGGACGACTGCACCGGCCGCGCCTGCGCCAACGGCGGCACGTGCCTGGAGGGTGGTGGCGCCCGACGCTGCTCCTGCGCCCTGGGCTTCGGCGGCCGAGACTGCCGCGAGCGCGCCGACCCGTGTGCCGCGCGCCCCTGCGCCCACGGCGGCCGCTGCTACGCCCACTTCTCCGGCCTCGTCTGCGCCTGCGCACCCGGCTACATGGGCGCGCGCTGCGAGTTTCCGGTTCACCCCGTCGGCGTGGACGACGGCACAGGCGCGTTACCCGCGGCCCTACCAGGCCTGAGGCAGGGGGATCCCCAGCGCTTCCTTTTGCCCCCGGCTTTGGGACTGCTGGTGGCCGCGGGCTTGGCCGGCACTGCGCTCTTGCTGGTCCACGTGCGACGCCGTGGTCCTGTCCGGGATACTGGGTCTCGCTTGCTGGCGGGGACCCCGGAGCCATCGGTGCATGCGCTACCAGACGCACTCAACAACCGGAGAACGCAGGAGGGTTCCGAGGATGGCCCGAGGTGAGGGACCGCAGACGTTCGCCTTGTCGCTCCTGGCTGCTCACCTCAGCCTCCATAGTGCAATTGGCTTGCTTCCTCGATACACCTTCTTGATTGGTTCCTTCCTCTTATCTGCCCGAGGCCTCTTTGATTGGGAGGTTCCTTAGCCCCCTTAGTTGGCCTTGGGTTCTCTCCATGGTGGGTGGGGGAGACAAGAACTGAGAATTTGAAGGGTCGAGATCTTCTTCTTTTCCTCCCGCAGCCAGCCCGCGGACTGAGTCACCCCGAAGATGGAGACTCTCGTGCGATTTACGTCATATCTGCGCCTTCCATCTATGCCCGGGAGGTAGCTACCCACCTCTACCCGCTCCGCGCACTTTGGGCACGCTGGGCGGACAAAGGCAGCCCCTGCATTTCCCGTAGCCCTCCTTTACCCTATCTGTAAGCTGAGGAGGGTAGAGTCTCTGGAAGGTCTTTAAGCCACCCCTCAGTTATGGCTTAAATTAATTCTAGTTTGCAGCCCTTTTGCTGTCGTTTGGAGCTATTTGCCATCTTCTCTTTGGCAGACCTGTGGCCTTCGTGAGGTCACGGTGGGAGCCTCAGCCGGAGCTTCACTGTTTTCCCCTCCCTGGGGAGAGGAGAGGAGGCAGAGGGGCAGCCCTTTCTAATGCCACCTACTCATTTCATTTCTAGGCCTGACCTGCCCCCTCTCCATCAGCGCCCGGAGACAGGACCCGGATATTTTTGTATTTACTTGGTGGTGCCCAGTGTTCTGCCTTAGACACTTTGGAGCTGGAGGGGGTGGCTGGGAGAATTTTACTGTTGGGAGTTGTACATAATGGTTATTTATATCCTATTTTCTCCTCTCCATCTCTCCAGAGACCTCTATAAAGGCTCTTACTTTGATCAGCTTTGACTCACTGGGCTAAGTGCTTTGTACTTCGTGTTGGGACTGAGGGAGAGAGCGTGTCTCCTGGGAAGCATACCAGTTAAGACTGCTGGAGGGATCAGAAACAACTCAAAAGTGGCTTAAATGAGGAGGAGAATGTATTAGTTCATAAAAATGAATCTTGTAGTGGGTGCAGTTTCAGCAGAGCTGGATTCAGGACCGGGAGGTCCCCCCCCCCCCCCCCCCCCGCTTCTCCAGTTGTGTCTGGGAACGACTTCATTTGCAAACGGGGCTTTCATTGGCTCTGGCGTGTCACGTGGCCTCCCCCCCCCCCCCAAGTATGTTTTATTGTGATTCGTCAGTCTTGGTTATTTGTCTAGCGTGCGGCGGGAAGTGAAGTGAGTCAGGCTGTCCAAATCAGGTGGAAAATGTGGCCAGAGCAGTGTCCCTCCCTCTGCCTCAAATCGGGGTTTGTTACTAGACCTGAGAGTATTGTATCAGGCAGGCAAAACAGCTGAGTAAGTTTGAAGAGCTAATTGGCTTTATGAAGGGATTCGTGAATTGGGCAGCCTCCTGTCTGGTGAGTAGAGGGACGCTCCGAGGAGTTGCACAAAGTGGAAGGTTTTTATAGGAAGGAGAGGGGGGCAAGGAAGTTATCAAAGAAAGGATTGTTCCAGGCACTGTCACCTTCCTCTAGGGGAAGGGCAGGGGGTCTTCTTGGGGACTTAACCTCAGCTTGCTTTGGGGGATGGAGGGGGTCCATGTGACTGATCACCTTATGGGTGCTGACCAGAAAATTCCTGACTGACCTGTGAAGACTTACATTTTTTTCGGCGGAGTTGAAACTGCAAATTGGTTGGGTATTAAGTCCCAGTTTGGTGACTTCGCCCAAGTGACGTCAGAGACTGTACTTTTTTTTTTTTTTTAAGATTTTATTTTTAATCTCTACACCCAACGTGGGGCTCTAACTCACAGCCCTGAGATCATAAGTCATACGCTCCATCTACTGAGCCAGCCAGCACCCGCCCCCTCCAGCCTGTGCTTTCTTTTCTTTTTCTTTTTTTAATTTTAATTTTTTGCATTTTTGAGAAAGAGAGTGCAAGCAGGGGCGGGCAGAGAGGGGGGGGGGGCACACAGAATCCAAAGCAGGCTCCAGGCTCTGAGCTGTCAGCACAGAGCCCCACGCAGGACTCCAACTCAAAAACCATGAGATCATGGCCTGAGCCGAAGTCGGACACTTAACCGACTGAGCCACCCAGCGCCCCCCCTGCGCTTTCTTTTTTAACACAACAGAACCAGTCAGTGAGAGGAGAAGGGATCCATTTTATAGAAGAGAAAGTTGAGGCTCAAAGAGGGAAGTAACTACTGCGGAGACAGAGCCGGCGAGTGCGGGGTTTGGGACGCAGCTGTCCTTCCTGACGCCTCGGTGCTAAAGAGCTATAGGGTTTGTGTGGACGTGGTTGTGCTGCTTTGTTTCTAAACCCCAAAAATGCAGCTGTGTTGGCTGCCTCAAACAACCCTGATGTTTATGACGTATCACACAAAACATCAGAAGGGTAATTTAATACAATTTCTAAAATGAAAAATTCACGGGCGCGTGTGTGGCTCAGTCACTGAAGCTTCCAACTCAGGATTTCGGCTCAGGTTGTGCTCTCATGGTTAGGTTCATGAGTTCGAGCCCGGTGTCAGGCTCTGTGCGGACAGTGTGGAGCCTGCTTGGGATTCTTTCTCTCCCTCTACCCCTGCCCCTCCCCTGCTTGCTTCCTCTCTCTTTCTCCCTTAAAATAAATATGTGACATTAAAAAAATGAAATGAAAAATTCACATTCCCTTCAATTTGGTGGTTTCGTGTCTAGGATACAAATTACACGTGAACTTTCACTTGTGCACAAAGGTGTCTGTATTGCAGTGGTTGTTTGTAGTGTTTTTATTTTAGAGAGAGAGAGCACAAGCGGGGAAGGGGCAGAGAGAGAGGGAGACACAGAATCTGAAGCAGGCTCCAGGCTCTGTGCTGACAGCTCACAGCCTGATGTGGGGATCAAACCCATAAACTGTGAGATCATGACCTGAGCCGAAGTTGGATGCTTAACCGACTGAACCACCCAGGCACCCCTGCAGTGGTTGTTTAGAATAGCGAAAGGCTGTGAACATCCTAAGTGTCTGATGAGAGGGGACTGGTTACATTAATTAGGGGCCATTTATAAACAGGATATTACACAATTGTTAACAGGACGAGGCAGATATCGATGTGCTAGTATGAAATTACCATCTATGCATTTTGTGCAAGACTGGGGGGGAAGGGACAAGGTGCAAAGGAATGTATAGGGTGCTACCATTTGTGTTTTAAAAATGGACTGTATGGAGTTCACCTGGCATTCACCTCAGGAGGAGCTCGGCAGACCCGCTTGCCGGCAAACTGGTGCAAATTATAAAAACAAAATGACAGATCAACTGTTTAAAGCCTCTGGGAATGATCCTGAAGGCACATAGCGAATTAATAACTCTTCATTCGAGAAAATCTACTAAACATTTGGTGAGAACAGAGAGAATCAGTAACAAGTAAACCAATACCCTCCCCCCCCACCCCCTCCCCACCCTGCTCCAGTAACACCCCCCTCCTCCATTCCTGCCTGGGCTCCCTCCCCGCCCCCAGCTCCAAGCTGGAGGCTGTCCTCAGGGGAGGGGCAGAGCGTCAGTCTCTCTCATCCTGCCACCAGCTACTTGTTGCTGAGGCTGAGTTCTGGGGGAGCACCACCAAGAGGTGGGGGCTCCCTTCTCCAGCCCAGCCCGTACTTGGGGGACTCTGTGTTTGATGTGTTGTGGCCAAGAATGCCGGAGCCCTGACTGTCCCTCCCTGGCTCCTGGGGCAGGGGGTTCACATCCAGAGGGCAAGCTAAGAGGCCTGGGGCTGCCGCCTCACCCCGCTGAGGACTCCGCTCCTAAAGTGGGCTTACTCTGAGCCAAGCCTACCATTGTCCCCCTCCCCAGTATCAGAGCTGTGGCTCAGAGATTTTGTCTGTTGGGAAGGCAGGCTGCAGAACCGAGAGCTCCCAAGTCTTTTCTCAAAGGAACAGACTGTTCACAACAGTGTGGAGTTCAAGCCTGAAGGTGCCTCAAAAGCAGCGCAAGTTGTGCTGGAAAGCGATGGAAGGAGATGGGTAGGGTCTGGCTAGTTTGCTGGAGAGCTGAGGAAAGAGACAGCTGGGAGGAGCCTTCCTGGGATCAGAACTAATCTCAAACTGACTCCGGGAGCTAACCATTCAAAGGATCCCTAATTTGATTGGATCTGTCTCTGAAAAAGTTGATGCCCCCATGGTGTTGAAAACAATGAGGACTGCAGAGCAAACAGCTGACAGTTGGTGGAGCTTACCTGCCCGGCACAGTCAGAAAGACCCAGAGAACCTGCCCAAACCCACCAGCCCAGGATAACTGGGCATACCTGAGTCTGTGTCCCCATCCACCCTCCCCCCTGCTCTACACTTGCTGGAGAAAGGAGAATAGACTTAAATCACCTAGCCAGTCACTAACCAGGAAAACAAACCCCAGGGAGTCGGGGCCAGTGCCCAGAGTTGCCATAATGTGCGATCTGAAATGTCCGGTTCCCAACAAAAAAATATGAGATAGGTGTGGAAGTAAGAACGGCATACTGGAGGGGGAGGGAGGCAAGAGAAACTGCCCACCCTGGGGAGCGAACAAAGCCTTCAAAGCAGCCATTACAAATATGTTTGGAGAGCAAAAGGCAACTGTGATTAAAGAAATAAAAGCAAGGGCGCCTGGGTGGTTCAGTCCGTTGAGCATCCGACTTTGGCTCAGGTCATGATCTCAAGGCTCCTGAGTTCCAGCCTTGCATCAAGCTCCCTGCTGTCAGCGCAGAGCCCGCTTGGGATGTTCTGTCCCCACCTCTCTGCCCCTTCCCTGCTTGCACTCTCTCTCTCTCTCAAAAATAAATAAAGCTTAAAAAAAAAAAACACTCAAAAAAAAAAACAAACAAAAACAAAAAAAAACAAAACACCCTAAAAGCAATAAACCATGTGGCACCAAATAGAGACTATCAACAGAGAGAGAAGTTATTTTAAAAAGAGATGGAGGGGCACCTGGGTGGCTCAGTCGGTTAAGCGTCCGACTTCGGCTCAGGTCATGATCTCGCGGTCTGTGGGTTCGAGCCCCACGTCGGGCTCTGTGCTAACAGCTCAGAGCCTGGAGCCTGTTTCAAATTCTGTGTCTCCCTCTTTCTCTGACCTTCCCCTGTTCATGCTCTCTCTCTGTCTCAAAAATAAATAAATGTTAAAAAAAATTAAAAAAAAAAAAAAGAAATGGAAATTCTGGGGCCGAAAAGGAGGATATCTAAAATTAAAAATCCTCCAGAAGAGCTCAATAGTAGATTTGAATTGTCAGAAGAAAGAATTCACAAGCTTCAAGAGTCTTGAACTAGAGAGGGAAAGAAATGAAAAATGAATGGTGACTTGGAGACACGTTTTAAATATGTACAAAGCATTTTGTATCAGAGGCTGTCAGATAATAGATGCTCAGTGTTAGTTCTCAATATTATGTGATAAGAGGAAAGCCCTTTTCACAGGGAGGCAAACTGAAGCCCAGAGAGGGGTAGAAACTTGCTTAGATAGAATCACACAAAAAATTCGATGTCTCTCAAGATTTTCCTATTTAAAATTTAAAAATTTTTTAATTTTGAGAGAGGGAGAGAGAGCGTGAGCAGGGGAGAAGGGCCAGGGGAGAGGGAGAGAGAATTCCAAGGGGCTCTGCTGAGCATGGCGCTTTATCCCAGGACCCTGGGGTTATGAACGGAGCCAAAATCAAGAGTTGGACGCTCAACCAACTGAGCCACCCAGGTGCCCCATGACTCTCCTTTTAAAACTCTTCCATGATTCAACATAAGGTCTGTACCTGACCTAATAGTATTGGACCAGTGTCAGAGTCCTGGTTTTGACAAGGTACTGTAGTTACATATGATGCTATTATTGGGGAAAGCTGGATGGAAGTTAATACAGGATTCTTAAAAAAAAATTTTTTTTTATAGCTTATTTTTTGAGAGAGAGAGAGAGAGAGAGAGAGAGAGCAGGGCAGGGGCAGAGAGAGAGTCCAAAGTAGGTTCCACTCGAGAGCCCAATGCAGGCTCTCACGAACCTCGAGATTGTGACCTGAGCCGAAATGAAGAGTCAGATGCTTAACCGACTGAGCCACCCAGAGACCCCTACAGGATTCTATACACTGTTTTTCCAATTTCATGTGAGTGTTAAAACTTGTTTTTAAAAAGGTAAATATTTATGAAACACCTACTGTGGACCTCCCATGAACATGCCAGCTCTTATTCTGGGAGCAGGGGACTCAGCAGTGAAAGAGGCAAGTAAGTCCCGCCCCCCCCCCCCCCCCCCCCCCCCCCCCCCCGGAGCTCACAGGGCGATGGGGCCATTTGCAGAGTGGTTAAGTACCAGCATTCTGGAGCCTGACAGTTTCCATTTGAATCCTGGCTGTGCCACTTACTAGCTGTGGTTATTTATATGTGTAGCACTTAGCACTGTGTAACTGCAAACTCTTGTTATTTTTGCTAGTTATTATTTTTAGTTTTCTCCTGACCACCCAGTTATTTTTTCAGGGAGCCCCCTCCGCCCCAGGCTGGTTCTAGCACCTTTTGGGATTCTGCAGGCTCCTGTGCCTCTCTCGCCTTGTCTCTGACCCCTCTGCCTGTGCCTCCCCTACTCCAGCCCAGCCACACTGGGCTGTTGTTGGTTGCTGATGGCTATGTTTCCCCCACTGGGCAGGGAACCTGATCACTGGACCAGGGGTTTGCTGATCAGGGCTCTGTTCCCAGAATCACTCGGCACAGGACCGTGCACACAGCAGGCACTCAAGAAACATACTGAAGGCCTGAATGTTAGCGATAGTGAGAGGAACGCTGGAGCAATCTCTGTGTTCCTTGCCTTGAAGGTAGGGTTCAGGAATTAGGTGAGATCTGGAGGCCCAGCGCAGTAGAACCTGTGTACAGCGTGGAACACCATGTAACAGTGCCCCCTTGTGGTCTTCTCCCATTTTAGAACCCTGGTGTGCGTGAGGCTCTCCCCGCCCCAAGGAAGGAGGACGCCGCGGGATCCCAACCCCGCCCCCCCCCCCCCGGCCCCCTGCTGCCCATGAACAACCAGGCGCGGGCCCCAAATCCCTCACCGGCCCGGGTCTTGGCCTTGGTCCGGGCTTCGACCCCGGTCAGGTCCTCGATCCCGGTCCGCATCCCAACTCCTGCCCGGGCCTCGACCCCAGCCCGCACCCGGAATCCCACCCAGACCCCGGTCCGGGCCCCGAATCCCGTCCAGATCCCGAATCCCGTCCAGATCTCGGCCCGGGCCTCGAATCCCGCCCGGGCCCCGCGTCCCGTCCAGATCCCGGCCCGGACCCCAAATCCCCCCCAGACCTTGACCCCGGGCCGGGCCCCAAATCCCGTCCGGATCTCGGTCCCGGCCCGGGCCCAGAGTCCCGCTCAGACCCCGACTCCTGTCCAGACCCCGGCCTCAGCCTGGACCCCCACCCTCGTCCAGACCCCGACTCTGGTCCAAACCCCAACCCCAGTCTGGACTGAGACTCCTGTCCAGACCCCGACTGCCGTCGGGACTCCGACCCGGGTCCAGACCCTGACTCCAGTACAGATCCCGACCCGGGTCCGGACGCCCACTCCGATCAGGACCCCGACTCTGGCCCGGATCCCAGCCCCAACCTCATTCCCAGTCGGGTCCCGATCACAGCCGTTGCCCCTGCGTCGGAATCCTTAGGGAACTCAGCCCCACCTTTGGATCCAGCCTCAGAATCTGCTCCGGAGCCCCCTGTGTGGCCGGACAAGGATCTTTCACCCACACCCAGTGTGAAGCACTTCCCATCAGTCGCCAATGGATTCGGCTCTGTCACCCAAGAGGCCCTTCCTGCCCTCACTCCAACGGCCGCTGATTTCCTGGGGCCCACCCTTGGGTCAACCTCGAGGGCAGACTCATCAGCCACCAAGTTGATGGATTCCACTCCCGATTCTCTTCCCGCGCCCATCCTGGAGACCGACTCCTCCGCCACCGCTTTCGCCTCCACCTTCGAGAACTTACCGGAGGACAGCAAGATCCTGATTCGAGTGATCTACTGGTGAGGGGCGTCCCCGGCCACACCTGCCTTCCTCCCCTTGGGGAAAGCCCAGAGGGGGTGGGCGCTGGGGCTTCCGGGATTTGAAGATAGGGTGAGGGGAGGGAGTCCCCACTCCCAGTTGGACACTTGGCTCCACCTATCATTTTCTCTGGGGCTGGGGAACTGTTGGCTTCAAATCTCTGCTCTGAGCTTCATTCATTCAGTCTCATTTACTCATTTTGGAGTGTGCTGCCCCCCGAGGGCCAGGCCTGCTCTGAGGATGGATGGAGTGCTGAACAGCGCCACCTGCTTTTCTCGCCAGGCCAGGCTGGGCCACGCAGACCCAAAGCCAGGCCCGGGAGGGGTGGGGGAATGCCAGACTGGGTGGTCAGGGATGGCCTTTCTCAGGCGGTGATGAGAAGGGGGCTCCACGTGAAAAGCTGGGTGTTGGGAGGGCAATCGAGGTGGCAAGGGGAGGAGGAACCGCAAGTGCAGAGGCGGAAGGAGGCTGGCTTCCGTTCTCTTTGGTGGTCCCAGAGCTGGGTCTTCTGGGTCCACGACAACAGTAACAGCAGGGACCTCCCCCAATCCCCATGTCTCTCTCCTGCTTTAGAACATTCTCTCCCCCTTATCTCTCCCAGTCTCACTCCCCCCACCCCCCCCCCCATTTTTTCTGCCCAGGTGGTCTCTCCTGCTCTGTCTCCCCAACTCACTGTCTCTTTTCCTTTCCCGATGTAAATGCCTCTCTCCCCTTCTCCCCGCTTCCTCATCTTCCCCTCTTTCTCTGCCCTTCTCCTCCTTTCTAGCTTTCTTTGACTCCATGGATTCATTAATTCATTCATTCAACCACTATTTATTAAGCACCTACCTTGCGCCCGGCCCTGTCCTCGGCACCAGGGACACAGGAGTGCGTAAGACAGAGATCTCTGTCCCGTGTGGCACTCACGTTCTGGTGTGGAGGGGGCTGGAATGAACAATAAATATGGCACACAGTACATTATCTCACATCGTAGAAGGCGATCAGTGCTGGAGCACCTGGGTGGTGCAGTCGGTTAGGCTTCCGACTCTTGATCTTGGCTCGGGTCATGATCTTGCAGTTTGTGGGTTCCAGCCCCACACTGGGCTCTGCGCTAATGGTGCAGAGCCTGCTTGGGATTCTGTCTCGCCTTCTCTCTGACTCTCCCCCGCTTGTGTTCTCTCTCTCTCTCTCTCTCTCTCTCTCAAAATAAATAAGTAAACTAAAGAAAAAAAAGGCGATCAGTGCCAACGGCAGAAGGAATGGGGGGGGTTCACAATTTTATGGGGTAGTCAGAAAGGCCTCCTTGAGAAGGTGATATATGAGTAAAGACCTGAAGGAGGGGAGAGAGGGAACCATGTAGATAAGAGCATTCTGCAGAGGGAACAGCCAGTGCAAAGGCCCTGTGGTGAGGCATGCAGTGTTGGAGGAGGAGTTCCGAGGTAGGAGGGGTGGAGGCGGGGCTGAGGGTAGTCCCAGTCCTAGCTCAGCCAGTCCTCCCTGTTAAGATTGGGACAGGTCATCCACACCCTTTTCTCAACCTCAGTTTTCTCATCTGGAAAATGGGGTTGTTGAGATGATTCCAGAAGATGCCTCATCTAAGGTAATAAATGTACATGGCTTAAAGAAGGGCTCAGTGTATGTCAATGAAATTTTTTTCAAAAGAGCTTCCTCCCTCCCTCCTTTGCTGGAGCAGCGGGCCAGGGAGTGAATGGAGGCAATGGGGCAGATACCGTGGGGGCTTGTGGACCATACAGAGGACTGTTGTGGTTTTTTTTTGCCTTGGGTGAGCTAGCAGTATGGGATGGGATCGGAGTCCGGTGTTCACAGGCTCCCTCTGGGCCTGGGGAGATACTGATTGAGTATCTTCTCTCCATCTCTCTGTCTCCCTTCTCTTTCCCTCGGCGTCCAGCGGCCTCTGAAGCTACAGCCTTCGGGTGAGTAGTTTTGACTTTGGAGGTGGGGGGAGTGCTGGACAGGAAGTCTGGAAGGAGGTCCTGTTTCCCCTCCCCTGACCCCATGACCCTCTGATCCTGTGAACCCATGATCCCATCTCCTCCCTGCAGTACATTCTACTGAGAAAGAGTCTGGAGCTGCAATTTCCAAATTGTCTACGCTTTGTGAGTGTGCCGGTGGCCTGGGGGAGTGAGGGGGAGGGTAGTTAGGGTCCCCAGACCCCAGGGGCTTGGAGAGGAGCTCTCACCTTCCCCTCCACCCCCAACATTCCCTCCCCAGGAGGAGGAAAGATCTGCCCAGGCTACAGGGGAGTTTGAAGTGTTTGTGGATGGAAAACTGGTCCATTCAAAGAAGGTGATTATGATTGTGTGTCCCGGGGCCGGGAGGGAGGGCGGTGCTGGGTTGGGGGGGCGGCGGTGGAGGGGGGTGGGAGACATACATGTCCCTGCTCTTTCCCCTCTGTGCCCAGAAAGGCGATGGCTTTGTGGATGAGGCCAGGCTGCAGAAGATTGTGAGCACTATCGATGAGGAAATTAGGAAAAGGTAGCAGGCAACCGGCCGAAGGTGAGGGTTAGGAGGTGAGGGAGGCGAGGTGGGCGGGGCGGAGGCGGGGCTGAGGGTGCGCAGCACACAGGGCGGGCGCTGTCTTGGAGTCAGAAACAACCTACTCACAACGTAGCTCAGCCAGTCCTCCCTGTTAAGATCGGGGCAGGTCACCCACACCCTTTTCTGAACCTCAGTTTTCTCATCTGGAAAATGGGGTTGTTGAGATGATTCCAGGAGATGCCTCATCTAAGGTAGTAAATGTACATGGCTCAAAGAAGGGCTCAGTGTATGTCAATGACATTTTTTTCAAAAGAGCTTTGCATTTCTTCCTCCCTCCCTCCCTCCCTCCCTTTCACTTTCAGTTGTAAAGCTGTGCCACCCAATAACAGCCTACGGCTTTTCAACTTACGGTAAGTTCATTAAAATTAAATACAATAAAAACTCACTTGTTAGCTACACTAGCCACATTTCAAGAGCTCTATAGCCACATGTTGAGCAGTGCAGATGTAGGACATAGAACCCATTACTGCAGAAAGTTCCATTGCTAACGT
The DNA here is from genome assembly GCF_018350175.1 of Felis catus. Taxonomy (NCBI): domain Eukaryota; kingdom Metazoa; phylum Chordata; class Mammalia; order Carnivora; family Felidae; genus Felis; species Felis catus. Next base: position 14,590,487 of record NC_058382.1, on the reverse strand, counting down.
TGTCTTAAGGTATTAAAGCATATGCACAACCATTTATTGGCCACCGATACTGGATTCTTATTTTTTATTTCTTTTTATTTATTTATTTATTTTTTTAGAGAGAAGAGAGAGGGTGAGTGGGCAAGAGGGGCAGAGGGAGAGAGAGAATGAATCTCAAGCAGACTCCGTGCTCAGCACAGAGCCCGCCTGGGTGCTCGGTCCCACGGGATCATGACCTGAGCTGAAGTCAAGAGTCAACCACTCAACTAACTGAGCTGCCCAGGAGCCCCTGGATTTTCAATTTTTTAAATATTTACTTAATTTGAGAGAGAGAGAGAGAGAGGGAGGGAAGGGCCGAGAGAGGGGAGAGAGAGAGAGAAAGAGAGAGAGAGAGAGAGAGAGAGAGAGAGAGAATCCCAAGCAGGCTCTGTGCTTGGAGTCAGAAACATCCTACTCCCAGTCCTACCTAGCTCAGTGAGTCCTCCTTGTTAAGATCAGGGAGAACTGTGCTTGGGGCACAGAGCGTGACTCGGGGACCGATCCCATGAGAACCTTGAGATCACAACCTGAGCCGAAACCAAGAATCGGCCGTTTAACAGACTGAGCCACCCAGGCGCCCCTTAGTTTGCATTTTCATTTCGTTAATGTATTTCTGTCATCCCCACACCCAGCGTGGGGCTCGAACTTACAACCCCGAGCTCAAGAGTCACGTGCTCTTCTGATTGAGCCCGCCAGGTGCCCCAGATGTTGGATTTTTAAGACCACTGAGAGGGCACCTTCAGCAATTTCTCCTGCCCTCTGCCCTGTCCCCGGCCACCCCTGATCTGCTTTCTGTCCTCCTAGATTAGTTTGCACTTTCTAGACGTTTACATAAATGGAAGCTATGATTTTTTTCCCGCCTTTTTGGTGGAAAATTTTAGACACGTACCCTAGTTGCGAGCCCCGTACAGGGAGCCCCGTGTGCTCGTCAACCAGGTCAACTATTATTACCGACTTTCTCCATCTATTTTCCTCTCCACTTTTTTTTTTTTTTGGCATGTTAGCGTTTGAAGGTACATTCCAGACCTCACGTCATTGCACCTGTAAATACTTCAGTATGCATCTCTAATAAATAAGTTTTTATTTTATTAAAAAAATTTTTTTAATGTTTAGTTTTGAGAGAAAGAGGGAGAACGTGCAAGCGGGGGAGGGGCAGAGAGAGGGAGACACAGAATCTGAAACAGGCTCTAGGCTCCGAGTGTCAGCACAGAGCCCGATGCAGGACTCAAACTCACAAACTGTGGGATCATGACCTGAGCCACACAGGCATCTCTTATTTTATTTTTAAAGTTTATTTTGAGAGAGACAGCATGGGAGGGGCAGAGAGAGAGGGGGAGAGAGAGAATCCCAAGCAGGCTCCACACTGTCAGCCTAGAGCCTGACATGGGGCTTGAACTCACAAATGGTGGGATCATGACCTGAGCTGAAATCAAGAGTTGGATGCTTAACTAACTGACTGAGCCACCCAGGTGCCCCAACAAATTAAGTTTTTAAAAGAAGTACAAGACCATTTTCACCCCCAACAAAAATTTTATTTTATTGATTTTTTTTAAGTAGGCTCACACCCAATGTGGGGCTTGAATTCACAATCCTGAGATCAAGAGTTGCATGCTGCATCACCTGAGCCATCAGGCGCCCCCACCCTCGACAAAAATTTTAAAATGTCTTAATGGCATCTAAGATCTACTCAAGTGTCTCAAAAATATCTTTTTAGAGGTGGTGGGTTGGGAATTAGGATCCAGACAATGTCCACATTATATTAGTTGTTTTTTAAAAATTTACAGACAGTATTTTGGAATGCCTACTATGTGCCAGGCACTTAGTAGGTCTGTTTTCAAGCAGCCATGCTGGGGATGGGGGCAGGGGAGGCAGAGGAGACGTCTGTTTCTCACAGCTGCCAATACGCAGAATACCAGAGTAGTTATGCATGCAGCTTCCAGGGTCACAGGAACTTCGGTTCAAATCCTGGATCCACCAGCCAGCCACACAAGGCTGAAGCTGGTGATGTTAGATGTGAATTAAGAGCTTGTCAAAACCCTTCTTCAGTAAGTGAACAGCAGTTGTTATTGGAATAAGTCATGAATGTTCTTATTGCAGCAGAGAACCCAGTTCAAATTGGCTTAACAACAACAAAAAAGTTGGCTCATGAGAATAAAAGTCTAGGGGCTAATTAGCTTCAGGAATGGCTTGATCCAGGCAGCAAAATGTTGGCATTGAGAATCTGACCCTCCCTTACTCTGTGTTCTGCTTTTTCCCTGGGCTAACTTTATTTTCAGAGAGGCTCCCTATCTTGGTGGCGTAAATCCCTATTGGCCTGGATTAGGTCACATGTTCATCCCTGAACCAATCACCGAGGCCCAAGGGAACACGGAGCTCTCATTGGCCAGTCTTGAGTCATGTGGCTATTCCAACTGGGAATGGAGTTGGTCTCCCTAAGCCCATGGGGAGGGATGATGGGGAGAGAGCTTTGGGTGGACAAGAACGACAATCAACTGTATTAAAAAACGGAAGGATAGACAATGGTTACGCCAGTATTGTCTGGCTTCAAATCCCTATTTTACTGGCTGTGTGACTTCAGGCAGATGCCTTCACCTCTCTCTGCCTTGGTCTTCTCCTCTGGCAAGCAGAAACCATGGTAGCCGTTACCTCCTTGGATTTCACTTTATCCAACAAATATTTGCTGAGTGCTTACTCTGTGTTGGATACTGTGCTAGGTCCTGGGGATGATACGGCCATGAACAAAACAGATGCGAACTCCTGCCCTAGTGAAGCTGACATTCTAGTGGTGGGGACAGACAAGAACAAGACACATAGGCAAATAGAAGGTGGAGATAAGTGCTGAGAAGAAAATAAAGCAGGAAAGGAGCGGGGGTGGGTACTGCTGGGAGTTTTTTGCAATCCTAACTTGAGTGGTCGGGGAAGACCTTATTGGGAAGATGGTAAGTAAACAGTTGAAAGAAGGAAGGGGTTGAGTCGTGCGGATATCTGGGGTTATCTATGGAAAATATAGCCGGCAGAGGGAGCAGCAAGTGCACAGGCCCTGGGGTAGGAATGTGTCTGGCGTGTTTGAGAAATGGCAAGGAGACTAGAGTGGGGAGCGTTGGGATGGTGCCTGACACAGAGCAAACACTGTATAAATGCTATTATTTTTATAGTGTTGCTGTCATCGCTCTTGATGTTTTAAAGTATTTTCTCTCTCCTCTCCGTTTCAGGAGCCTCAGCAGGATGCCGGGAAGGGCTGAAATGTTGCCAAGTCAGGTCCTTTTCTGATGGGAGCTGGGGCTGGGGTGAGTCGGGGAGGGGTGAAAACGGAAATAAATACAATCTGCCTCTCTGTTCTGGCCTGACCTCGTCTAATGTTGCCACACTGTCTCCTGAGGTGAGAAGGGAGGCGGTGGGGAGGGGAAGGAAGGGCAGGTTTGGAGAGAAGCCTAATCCTGGGCATCAGGGTGGCTCAGTCAGTTCAAGTGTCCGGCTTCGGCTCAGGTCCCGATCTCACGGTCCGTGGGTTCGAGCCCCGCATGGGGCTCTGTGCTGACGGCTCGGAGCCTGGAGCCTGCTTCGGATCCTGTGTCTCCCTCTCTCTCTGTCCCTCCCCTGCTCACCCACTGTCTCGCTCCCTCTCTCAAAAATAAACATTAAAAAAAGAAGAAGAACACTCCTGAAGAGAAGCCTAGCCCTGTTTTCCTGTTGCTCCCCAGGTTTGCTCCTGGTTGGCTAGCCTCAACTCCTGGTGCTGTTGAGTCACTTTCTTTTTAATGTTTATTTATTTTTGAGAGACTGAGAGAGACAGAGCAGGAGTGGGGGAGGGGCAGAGAGAGAAGGAGACACAGAATCCGAAGCAGGCTGCAGACTCTGAGCTGTCAGCACAGAGCCCCAGGCAGGGCTCGAACCCACAAACTGCGAGGTCATGACCTGAGCTGAAGTTGGACGCTTGACAGACTGAGCCACTCAGGTGCCCCACTTTCTTTCTTTCTTTCTTTTGTGGCATCTTCATTTCCTATGCCCTGGTTTGGGATACTTTTTTTTTTTCAATTTAAAATTTTAATTTTTAGAGAGAGTGTGAGGGAGGGGGGCAGAGAGAGAGAGACAGAAAGAGAGAGAGAGAGAGAGAGAGAGAGAGAGAATCCCAAGCAGGCTCAGCATGGAACCCAATGCAGGGCTTGATCTCATAACAGTGAGATCATGACCTGAGGTGAAATCAAGAGTTGGTTGCTCAACCAACTGAGCCACCCGGGTGCCCCAGGATACGTTTTGACAGTTTCTCATTTTATTGGCAGTTTTAGGGGGTGGGATGGAAATATGGACTGTGGCAAGTCTCCAACACTTGACAACCCAAATTTCATTACACCCTGGAGCCCACTTTCTAAACCCACAGGTCCTAGAATCCCAGTGTTGGCGGGGCGCCTGGGTGGCTCAGTCGGTTGAGCGTCCGACCTCAGCTCAGGTCGTGATCTCACAGTTTGTGGGTTCCAGCCTCACGACGGGTTCCGTGCTGACAGCTCGGCGCCTGGAGCCTGCTTCGGATTGTGTCTCCCTCTCTCTCTGCCCCTCCCCTGCTCGCTCGCTGTCTCTCTCCCTCTCTCAAAAAGAAACATTAAAAACAAAATTTAGACTCGCAGTGTCGGGAGGCGGGTGTCAGTGACCTGGGGGAGGGCCATTTGGGGATTCATCGGACCTTGATGGGCCGCCTACACTGCACCTGGTGCCGTGGGGTCCCTGGGCACGAGCCGGGAGGTCACCGCAAGGTGTGGGACCTCTGCCATGTAGTGGCCGTGACCTCCAGTAAGGGACACCCCCTCTCGGAGCCTCAATTTCCTCCTCTGTCAAATGGGCGTGGTAACACTACTTAAATGTGGAGTCCCCAGGGCCGGGCACAGAAAAAGTGGGTTTCTGTCAGGGGTGCTCCTCTCTGCAAGTGACGGCGAACCGGGCCACCGGTGGCTTCCACCATCCAACAAATACACCGTTTTTCTCGTGTGCTGGTGGGACGGGGCTGGAGTCGGCTGGCGGTCCGACGATGCCGTCAGCGACCCAGAGTTTTCCCGTATTGCTTTCCTGCCATGGTTAACACACGTCGTTTCATTGTTGCACCTCCACCCCTGGAGACCTTATTGCAGGCGGAAGAGGGTTCGTGAGGAAGGACCTGCCTGCTGGGTCACTCTCTTTTTGCTAGGGAGGCAAGATTTTCCTGGCAGCCTCTACCCTGTCTTCTGCTGTGATGCCACGCCTGCACCCTGCCCCTGTCCCCTGCCCCCCCCCCCTTCACCTCGCCTCCAGCTCGCCGGCCCACTGCCTGTTACCTGCTCTCCTCGCCGATGATGCTCACAGTTTTCTGCAGCCTGGCCTCACCCACAAAGCCATCACCTTTCGGCACAGTCTGTCTGTCGGTCTCCCCACCCCACCCCCAGGGTCCCAGCACCTTCTTCAAACGGACCAGATGTCCGTTCACAAACACTTCAAACTCCCCTGCAGCCTGGTGGATCTGTCTTCCTCCTGGGAGGGGATGTCGGGGGTCGAGGTGGGGAGGACGACGGCTCGTGTTGGGCTCAGCGGAAGAAGAGGTGATGGGTATCGTGCAGGTGGCACAGTGGGTGCTACGTGATCGTTGGAGAGCGAGATCAGACACGCTGCCCGGGCTTCCAAAGCCAAGCTCTGCACGTTTGCCAAGAGCCTGGACTCTTTCTGTTCCTGACGACGAGGAGCAGGTGCAGATAACGGGGCAGACCCTAGAACCTACCGACTGAGAGCACAGAGCCTGGAGCCAAATCCCTGCCGGGATTCCACTCCCGGTTTTGCCACTTCCCAGCTCTGTGCCTCAGTTGCTCCCTCTGTAACGTGGGGAACGTAATAGCACTTCACTCGGGGCTGCTGAAAAGAGTAAACAAGTTAAATCTGTGAGAGTCTCGGGAGAGGGCTTTCATAGCCCAGGAGCTGCGTGAACGTTAAACCTCTTAGGGCACATCTGCTCGCCGGAATGGAAGCCGTGCAAGGACCCAATATCTTATTACGTCGCCGAGGCTATTTCTACTTTGAACCAGAGAATCCAGGCGCGTCTGTCTGCAGAGCCCGAGTTTCCCCACCACACTGGGTGGCCCGGGCAGGAGCACGGGGGGAAGGCAGGGTTCAGGATTGGTGCTTCGGTATTTTCTCACGCCGTCCACAATCTCACACCCGGACGCTAGATCCCCCAGCACTTGTCCGTCAAATGTATGCATTTCCCCACCTTCATTAAATGCCTCTTACCGCATCAGTGATGAGATATCGGCTCTTCGGAGCTGGTAAAAGCCCTGGTCTTGGGCTGTGATACAAGGAGGTTCTCCTCGCCTCTTTCCGCCCTTGATTTATCCATCGCCTTCTGGTGACGTCGGCACTCTGAGCTTGGTGTCTCCATCTGCAAAATGAAGACACAGGCTTGGCCGCTGGGGCAGAGGCACTACTTCCTGACAGTCCCCAGCCGAAGACTACATTTCCCAGCCTCCTTGGCCGCTAGGTATGGCCGATAGGACGTGAGCAAAAGTGACGCCTGCAGTTTGGGGGGTTGTGCCGTCCATCCTGGTGTCTGGAAGTGGGATTTGATGGTGCGCCATCTTGGTACGAGACAGAATGATTCCATGGGGGTTGAGTAGGGAGGATGGGGCAACAATAGGGAAGGGGCCTGGGGTCCTTCGGCAGAACTGCCAGAAATGGACAGGAGGGAAAAGCAAGCTTCCCTGTTTAAGATGCTGTTATCTTGGGTCTCCGTCATGTGCCGTCAAACCCAAATCATAACAAATACCCCAGGATTGGGAGGATGTGATGAGTGAGTAGGTGAGAGCAGTGAGTGAGCCAGAGGCTTTAACTATGTTTTTTTTTTTTTAACTATGTCATAATATGATAAATCATAATAAGGTAGTAACTACTTAAAATTATTTACTTTTTATGGTAGGTAGAATTCTAAGGTGACCCCCAATGACCCACACCTTCATATGATCCCCCTTCCCTTGAGTGTGGGTGGGACATGTGAATATGATGGGGTAGCACTCCCAAGGCTACGTCACATTAAATGACAAAAAAGGATTTTACACGGGCTTTGAATGAATCAAACTGAAGTTAATCCTGAATGAGCCTGACAACAAATGTGTGGGTTTTATCTACACCAGTAACCAACTCCCTGGACACTGGGTGGCTGTCCTACAATTCACTGTTGACACTCTGCCCTGGAGTTAGCGTCAGCTCCCACAAGTTAAGGGCTCAGCCCCGCGAGACCTGCCTCCACCTCAGATGCCACTCAAAATCCCCGGTTGTCGCCGCACTTCTGACCAAGGAGCTATCAATTCAGGGGTTCTCGCAGCCCCTCTTCGAGTTTGCGAATTCATTAGAATGACTCTCAGAACTCAGGAAAGCACTTTACCATTACTGGTTTATTATTAAAGACACAAGAACAGCCACATGGGAGAGAGACATAGGGCCCAGCCTGCGGGAAGGGGGGCGCCACGTCCCCGGTTTCGCTGGGTGCACCGCTCCCAGTAACTCAATGTGCTCACCAACTTGGACTCTCCCCAAACTGTTGTTTAGGGGTTTTATGGAGGTTTCATTATGTAGACATGACTGATCAAATCGCCGGCCATGGGTGATTAACACCCTCCAGCCCGTCCCTCTTCCCCAGAGGTTGGGGGTGGGGCTGAAAGTTCTAAGCTTTTTTTTTTTTTTAATTCAAAAATTTTTAATGTTTATTTACCTTTGAGAAAGAGAGAGAGTGCTGGGGAGGGGCAGAGAGAGAGGGGGACACAGAATCCGAAGCAGGTTCCAGGCTCTGAGCTGTCAGCACAGAGCCCGACGCGGGGCTTGAACTCACGGACCGCGAGATCATGACCTGAGCCGAAGTCAGTTGCTCAACCGACTGAGCCACCCAGGCGCCTCTTTAGGTTAATTTCTTTTTAGTGATCTCTACACCCAACATGGGGCTTGAACTCATGACCCTGAGATCAAGAGTCCCATGCTGTTCCGACTGACCCAGCCAGGCACCCCATGTATTGATTTTCATTAAAAAAATCTTAATTTGGTTTCCATGACAATATTTATGTATTCTAAGGATGTGCGTTGGTGTAGGACTCTAGATTCTTGTGTTCCCCTCCTCAGAAATTCCAAAAGCTTATATATTTCACCTCTATTACAAGATTACAGTCAGAAAGATGTAGAAGCAGCAGGGTGGCATAAACTTATGGGAAACCGGGCATTGAGTAATAAGCCTGGGGCCTCACAGATGGATGTCAAAATCGGAATTCGATCCCAAGACACCTGGCACCACGAGTGATGCTCTTCATGTTCACCCTCCTGCCCCCGGTCCCACTCCCTGCCCTCCTGAGAGGCTAACGCCCGGTTAGGTCACTGCCCCTTGGTGCGATTTGGAGTCAGATGGATCTGGAAAAACAATTTGACCTTCTAAGCCTCAGTGTCCTTTTCTGGGCAAACTAAGGGACACAACGTTTGACGAAGCAGCTTAGAACTGTGGAAACCTGAGTTATCACAATGCTTCCTGTTTGGGCAACAAACCTCGTTTTTCTCTAAACCCCAGTTCAGCTTCCCTGCGGGGCAGAAACCTGCAATTTCTGTCTCAGGCCAGATCCTGGAAGAACTCGGGAGAATAAGCAGCCTCTGTGGGTAACCTGATAAGCAGAAACTCCAGGCTGACTTCCTGAACCCAGAGAGACGGTTCCGACCTTGCGATCCCACCACATGCTTCTCGAAGACTATTCTGCAGTTTTACAGGTCACGTGCTTCTATTTATCGCATAACACTCTCCAAGTTCAGCAACTCCCCTCTGTTACCACTGAGTGTAAAGAAAGGCATTTAATCAAGAAGGTCAGGAAAGGGGCCCCTGGTGGCTTAGTCGGTTAAGCATCCGACTCTTGGTTTCGGCTCAGGTCATGATCTCACCATTCGTGGGATCGAGCCCCTTGTTGGGCTCTGTGCTGATGGCGTGGAGCCTGCTTGGGATTCTCTCTGCCCCTCCCCTGGTACGTGCCCTCTCTCAAAATAAATAAATGAACATTAAAAAAAAGAAAAAAAACTTACATTAAAATAAAGTCAGGAAAAATGCTACATTCTGACTCAGTGTGGACACTTTTGTAATTCTAAGTACCTCAAAATCTACAGCTCTTACCATCGGGGAAAGTAGGGAAAGGGACATCAGGACTCTCACCCTCACTGTCCCCAATCACCAGCCTGGACAGTCCCAAAGGAAATGCTATCAAACCTCACCAGGACAATTCCAGTGGATTTTAAGGTGTTCCAGAACTTAGGAAAGGAAAAACTTCCAAATTATTTAAATGATGTTATAATAACATTAAAATTTAAAAGTAACAGGGCCGCCTGGTGGCTCAGTCGGTTAAGCGTCCGACTTTGGCTCAGGTCATGATCTCCCAGTTCGTGAGTTCAAGTCCCGAGTTGGGCTCTTGACAGCTCAGAGCCTGGAGCCTGCTTTGGATTCTGTGTCTCCCTCTCTCTGCCCCTCCCCTGCTCACGCTCTGTCTCTCTCTCAAAAATAAACATAAAGAAAAAAAATTTAAACTCTAAAACTAACTGGGGCGCCTGGGTGGCGCAGTCGGTTAAGTGTCCGACCTCAGCCAGGTCACGATCTCGCGGTCCGTGAGTTCGAGCCCCGCGTCGGGCTCTGGGCTGATGGCCCGGAGCCTGGAGCCTGTTTCTGATTCTGTGTCTCCCTCTCTCTCTGCCCCTCCCCCATTCATGCTCTGTCTCTCTCTGTCCCAAAAATAAATAAACGTTGAAAAAAAAATTAAAAAAAACAAAACAACAACAACAAAAAAACTCTAAAACTAACAAATAGTGCACAAGAAAATGACACTTAGGGAACACTTCTACGAACATCCTTAAATAAAAGCTGGGGGGGGGGGGGGCGGCGCCTGAGTGGTTCAGTCAGTTAAGTGTCAGACTCTTGGTCTCAGCTCAGGCCTTTTTTTTTTTTTTTTTTTTTTTAAGTTTGTTTATTTGTTTTGAAGAGGGTGAGAGGCTGAGGAGGGGGTGGAGGCGGGAAGAGAGAGAGAAAATCCCAAGCAGATTCCTTGCTCAGCTCAGAGCCCGATGTGGGGCTCGATCCCACAACCCTGGGATCATGACCTGATCTGAAATCAGGAGTTGGGACACTGATCGAGCCACCCGGCCACTCCTCAGCTCAGGTGGGCTCTGTGCTGGGCGGGAAGCCTACTGAAAGAAAAAACAAAAAAGACAGACATCCAGAAGCACATCAAAAGGCTTATACCTCATTTGTAAATAAGGATCACTCGAGGCACACGAAGATCGTGCATTATCAGTAACTACTTCATCATGGTGGGGACTATAAAAATAACCGTAGGAGGGCGTCCGGGTGGCTCAGTGGGTTAAGGTCCAACTTCCGCTCAGGTCCTGATCTGGCTTCAGCACAGAGCCCACTTCAAAACCTCCACCCCCCTCTTCGGCCCCTCCCCTGCCCACGCTGGCTCGCGCGTGCTCGCCCTCAAAAAAATAAATATTTAAACCAAAAGAATATTGTTTGCCCCTAAATGAATGTTCCGAAAGTAGATCTCTGGCAGATCTATTTATTCCTAGCTACTTTATCTTTCCTGTTTTTTCTGCATAAATGAGGATTCTTTCTGTTACATTTTTTCTAAAAGTTTGCCTGTGTGTTTGAAAATAATGCATTTCCGGGCACCCGGGGAGCTCAGTCGGTTGAGCGTCCAACTCTTGACATCGGCTCAGGTGGTGATCCCAGGGTTGCGGGATCGGGCTCAGCGCCGAGCGTGGAGCCTGCTTGGGATTCTCGTTCTCCCGCTGCCCCTCTCCCCTGCTAGCACTCTCTCTCTCTCTCTCTCAAATAGAAAGAGGATAATTGATTTCAAAAAAATGTAATGTCTCCACATTTATTTGATAGCCTGTTAACACACCGAATTCTCTTGTTTATAGTAGTTTTTCCTGTGGTTCTTAGGTTGAAGAACAGGTCATATCAAACAGTCAAAGTAATGCCTCTTTACAACTTTTCTACCTTGAATTTCTTTCTCCTTATTAATTCCTGGGCCGGTGCCTTCTGTCTCCTGTAAAACAATGTGAATGATAGTCAAGCACCCTTGTCTTGTTCCTGATTTTGTGGAAGTTCTTCACATATGTGTCTATTGCTCGGTGGGTGTTTGATCAAGAATGATTACTGAATTTTGTCAAAGGCCTTTGCGGAATCTTCAGTGATCCTAGGGTTATTTTTTTAAAGTTTACTTATTTGTTTTGAGAGAGAGAGAACCAGCAGGGAAGGAGCAGAGAGAGAGAAAGGGACAGATCTGAAGCAGGCTCCGTGCTGACAGCCACCAGCCCGATGTGGGCTTGAACTCACGAACCGCGAGATTATAACCTGAGCTGAAGTTGGGACGCTGAACCGACTGAGCCACCCAGGCGCTCCTAACACTCTTCTGAAGGACACAAAGGAAGTTTGTTTGTTCTTTTAATTGAGAGAGAGAGAGCGAGAGAGAGCGAGAGAGAGCGAGAGAGAGCGAGAGAGAGCGAGAGAGAGCGAGAGAGAGCGAGAGAGAGCGAGAGAGAATACCTCAAGCAGGCTCATGAGGCTTCATCCCAGGACCCTGGGATCACCACCTGAGCCTAACTAAATCAAGAGTCAGGTGCTCAACTGAGCCAGCTGGGTGCCACATTTTTTGGGGGGGGGGGGGAAGTCTTTTAAAAAATGGGAAAATAGGGGTGCCTGGCTGGCTCAGTCTGCAGAGCACGTGACTCTTGATCTCAGGGTTGTGAGTTTGAGCCCCACGTTGGGTGTAGAGATTACTTAAAAAAAAAAAAATTTTAAAGGGAAAATAGACCATTGGGATAGGAAGACTCAGTATCTTAATGATAAATTAACTGTTATGTGATTCTAAAAAAAAAAAAAAAAAAAAAAAGCTTTGCTTGAGAGGCGCCTGGGGGGCTCAGTCAGTTAAGTATCTGACTTCAGCTCAGGTCATGATTTCACAGTTTGTGAGCTCGAGCCTCGCATGGGGCTCTGTGCTGACAGCTCAGAGCCTGGAGTCTGTTTCAGATTTTGTGTCTCCCTCTCTCTCTGCCCCTCCCCTGCTCGCGCGCTCTCTCAAAAACAAATAAACATCAAAAACTACCAGATTTGGGGCGCCTGGGTGGCGCAGTCGGTTAAGCGTCCGACTTCAGCCAGGTCACGATCTCGCGGTCCGTGAGTTCGAGCCCCGCGTCGGGCTCTGGGCTGATGGCTCAGAGCCTGGAGCCTGTTTCCGATTCTGTGTCTCCCTCTCTCGCTGCCCCTCCGCCGTTCATGCTCTGTCTCTCTCTGTCCCCCCCAAAAATAAATAAACGTTGAAAAAAAAACTACCAGATTTAAAACTACGTAGTCAGAAAATCGAAAACACAGCTTAGCATATGACGAAGGGGCATCTTTAAACAAAGTGAGCAGGGAAAAGAAGGACTAGTTGGTAACTGGTGCTGGGGCAACCAGTAGCCCCTGAAAAATAAATTTTGAATTCTTACTGTACATCAGGATAAATTCCAAGTGTTCAGAGACTCAAATATGCACAAAGAAACTACACACACGCACACACACCCCCCAAGAAAATCTTGAGATTCGATACCTTACTGGTTTAAAAGAAAACAGCAAAAAAAAACAAAACAAAACAAAACAAAACCAAAAACCTGCCTGCCCAAAGGCTTTCAGGAAAACCAGACACAAGTGACTAACTGGGGAAAGATATCCATAACTCACATTACAAGCTATTATCCTATCTCACATATTACACCGCCAGCTACTGGAATCAACAAAGAACAACAATTCTTCAGGAGAGAAATGGATAAAAGATACGAACACAGGGTTCACAGAAAAGGGAGTATACATACAATTTCCAATGAGTACCCTGGCCCAGAATTCTCACTTCTGGAAATTCACACTATGGATGTTACACATAACAAAGCATCTAAGAAGCTGCTGATTAGAAGATGCCCCAAGGAAAAATGCCGTATTACACCATCAAAGGTTACGCTATGCCCCATTGCACAGATGGCAAAACACGACAAGGTCATTTCCATCAAAGCATTTGCGCACAGGCCCTGTGATATGCATACAAGGTTACCTTTCACAGCCATTTTTTTTTTTTTTTTTTTTTTTTTTTTTGCCAACAGAAAATGGGTGAAGCGATAAAAGGTTAAAAAAAAAAAAAAAAGGAAAATCTGTCGGATCAAAAATTAGATTTTACTAAGAATTATCTTCTAAAATAAATGATGAATTTCTTTCTTTTTTTTAAAAATTTTTTTTTCAACGTTTATTTATTTCTGGGACAGAGAGAGACAGAGCATGAACGGGGGAGGGGCAGAGAGAGAGGGAGACACAGAATCGGAAACAGGCTCCAGGCTCCGAGCCATCAGCCCAGAGCCCGACGCGGGGCTCGAACTCACGGACCCCGAGATCGTGACCTGGCTGAAGTCGGACGCTTAACCGACTGCGCCACCCAGGCGCCCCAAATGATGAATTTCTGACATAAAAAAATCTAAAGACAAAGATGGAGAACGTGAATGCCCATCGATATGCTCCTGGATAAGTAAATTACAACATAATCAACCACAGAATGAAACAGAACGCAGCTCTGAAAAAGAACAAAGAACGAGGCAATGCAGTGGTTTGGAAGGATCTTCAAGGTACATACTTACTGAATAAGCAACGTGTAAATCAGTAAGTATGCCCACTTTTGTGAAGAAATGAAAAAAAAAAAACACCCAAATTTGCATTTGCTTGTGTGTACACAAGGCAACGACAGGAGAGGCACCTTGCAGATGTGGGTTGTGGCGGGGACTGGATGGAGGGGACAGGGATGGGAAGAACTTTCCGTGTATATTTCACGTTTTGGGGGTTTTCTGAATAGGTTTACCAAAAAAAAAAAATAAATAAAAAAGCTTAAACACATTAAAAATGAAAGAAAAAAAATCCAGAATCTTCAGCTATTCTCGAATACAAGGTTTATCAGGTAATATATACAACAAGTTACACTGCTTGCCGTTTGAAATGCTTCACAGAACACAAAGTCGATCTCGTGCTAAAACCTTCTGTTGAACCGGACGTGAACAGAGCACATATTCGGACAATGTCAAGTTCTCGCCATAGGCTTCCAGTCTCTCCACGGGGTAACTCCGCCGTGGCTCCTTACTCCTCCCCATCACGATTTGAGAGTTTCTTTCGTCATCACGGGCTCCGATACCGGCCACAGTTCTTCATCGGGTCTCAACGTCCTGAAAACTATCCTTCACTTTTCAGTGAAGCAGTTTTGAAAGTCATTTCCACAACACAGGGAGAAGGCTCTGTATCAACCCCAAACTCAACAGTTACAGGAGTCACAAGGCTTTGAATTTCTTTTCTGAGGCTTTGTCGCGATAAACGCCCTCCCCCCCCCCCCCCCGCAACTATGCCTCGCCTTATCTCATACACTTTGACCTTCTAAAATCGAGGGACAGGACTGGCGCGAGACTTGAAAACAGAGGCTCCCCTCTGCAGTGGTTTCGCCACCGGACTATTCTCTGCTTATGTACTTGTCACAACCAAGTTCCTCTATCAGAGGATTGATGACCTCGGACGCAGTGAGGGCTACCGTAAATGTCAAAATGTCAAAATCCATCCTCTGGGGATTCCGCTGGTACTCGGCATCAAACGCTGCTTCCCGGGCTCTGCAGGCCTCCACAAACCTCCTGCGGCGTTCTCCCAGCTCCTGAATTCTGCCCGGAGCGATCGGGTAGTGTTCCAGGTAGTGGCGCAGGAACTGCTGGTAATTGATTCCTAAAACGCTAAGTGGGTGACGGAGGCGGAGGTACGGCAACGCAGCCAGCCCCGGGCCGTTCCCGGGCCGGGATCGGGGTCTGGCCTGCGCGCCCTCTTCCTCCGCTGGCTCCGCCAACACTCGGGCTACCTGTGCGTCGCGGGCCTCCCCGGGCGCCGCCACCGGACCTTCCCCGGGCTCCGCAGGCCCCGCCGGGGCCGGCTCCCGCCTCCCGCCGCCTACCTCCGCCCGCGGGGCGTCGCGGTGGCCATTCGCCGCGTCCGTCTGCCGGACACCGCTGTCGGGGGGCAGCTCGGACATCTCGGACCCCGGGGTCAGCTGGGCCGCTCCCAGAAAAATTGGAAAAACGGGACGTCGCGACTACGGGCGGGCGCGTAAGTGCGTGTGCGCGAGCGCTGTGCGCACCGGTGAACGCGGCGCGTGCGTTTATCCTACGGATACACCTAGGAGCGCTGCGCACGCGTCATTCCCGGCGCCCGTGCCCCGCCGGGCGCCACCTCGCGGCCAGAAGCGTCATCACAGCCGAAACGGCCCCGAGCGGGCAACGGCACGTCGAAGGGCGCGTCCCTATTTTCCGTTTGAGTCAGTTTAACGTTTACCCCAGGAGAGTGTTACAAGGTTGCTTCTTGTTGGCTTTCCCCAGGTTCCACCCAACATGCTCCTCTCTACGCTTGTTCTCTGGTGATTATAATGCCACATCTGCAGTGCGCCCGGCGGTCCGCTGGATCTGCCTCGTGCTTCAACAGAACTTGGACTGACCAGACCCAGGGACACCCCTTATTCCAGCCTCAGACCACCCTCCAGCCGCCTTTACAGTCTCAACCCCCGGAACCACCTTCTCAGCCACCCTCTGCCTCTGGGGCCAACCAACACCGTTTTTTGAGCTTAGCGCCTTGTTGCCGGCCAATCATGAGCTCTCAGTGTCGTCAGAATTATTCCCCCGAGGTGGAGGCCTCCGTCAACTGCCTGGTCAACATGCATCTGCGGGCCTCCAACACCTACCTCTCTCTGGGCTTCTATTTCGACAGCAGCGATGTGGCTCTGCAGGGCTTGGGCCACTTCTTCCGCGAGTTAGCCCTGAAGAAGCGCGAGGGTGCCCAGCGGCTCTTGAAGTTGCAAAACCAGCGGAGCGGCAGCGCGCTCTTCCAGGACGTGCAGAAGCCGTCGCACGACGAGTGGGGTAAAGCCCTGGACGCCATGGAAACGGCTCTAGTCCTGGAGAAGAACCTGAACGAGGCAATTTTGGATCTGCATGCCCTGGGTTCTGCCCGTGCCGACGCTTATCTCTGTGACTTCCTGGAGAACCACTTCCTGGGCGAGGAGGTGAAACTCATCAAGCAGATGGGCAGCCACCTGACTAACCTCCGCAGGCTGGCCGGCCCTCAGGCCGCGCTGGGCGAGTATCTCTTCGAAAGGCTCACCTTCAAGCTCGACTAGCAGCCTCTGGAGCCCAGCAACCTTGGAGGGGCCCCTCTGGCATCCCCTTAGTGCCAGGGCTTCAGCCTGGGCTTGTCTGAGCAGCTTTTTAACCACGACGACGGAGCCCTCTCCCAAACTGTCGACCCGATGGAAACAATAAAGCTTTTTGCAATGAAAAACAGAAACGCTGCCTGTATTATACACCAGGATATCCTAGATTCTTGGTTTTTTGTTTGTTTGGGGGGTGGGTGGGTGGGTGGGGAGGATGTTCTTTATTATTTTCCATTTATTCATTTGCCTATCTTCCCCATAGCAATCCTCTCTCTCTCTCTTTTTTTTTTTTTTTTTTTACATTTTTAATGTTTATTTTTGAAGGAGAGAGAGCGCACGTGCGCACGAGTGGGGGAGGGGCAGAGAGACAGGGAGACACAAAATCCCAAGCAGGCTCCAGGCTCTGAGCTGTCAGCACAGAGCCGGACATGGGGCCCAGGAACTGTGAA
The DNA here is from genome assembly GCF_018350175.1 of Felis catus. Lineage (NCBI taxonomy): Eukaryota > Metazoa > Chordata > Mammalia > Carnivora > Felidae > Felis > Felis catus. Next base: position 14,573,752 of record NC_058382.1, on the reverse strand, counting down.
GTCGGAGACTTAAGGGACTGAGCCACCCAGGTGCCCCCCCCCCCCCATAACAATCCTCTTAACAATTAAAGCTTTATAATAATACCCCCTTGTTATCTTTTTTTTTTTAATTTTTTTTTCAACGTTTATTCATTTTTGGGACAGAGAGAGACAGAGCATGAACGGGGGAGGGGCAGCGAGAGAGGGAGACACAGAATCGGAAACAGGCTCCAGGCTCTGAGCCATCAGCCCAGAGCCCGACGCGGGGCTCGAACTCCCGGACCGCGAGATCGTGACCCGGCTGAAGTCGGACGCTTAACCGACTGTGCCACCCAGGCGCCCCCCCCCCCCCCCTTGTTATCTTTAAAACTTCTTTAGCTACTCTTGGACGGTTATGTTCTTCTAAATCTTATTTGTGTGACATAACCTATATGCAGAAACGTATACAAAAGTATACAGCGGAATGGTTTATCAGAAAGTGAACAGCCATGTAACCACCACTGGAAATTGACTCCCCATACTCCCGAACCCTTCCCCCTTCACAAGAATCTCCTTTCTACCGGGAGGTAACTACTAGCCTGGTATTTATGGTCATTGTTTACTTGCTTTGCTTTTTGTTCTATTCCTGGGGGTGCATTCCTGTATTTTAGTTTTGCTTATTAAAAAATTTTTTTAAGTTTATTTTTGAGATAGAGAATCCCAACCAGGCTCGCCCCCTCAGTGCAGAGCCCCGATGAGGAATTAGAACTCACGACCTGAGCAGAAATCCAGTGAATTAACTGACTGAGCCACCCAGACCTGCCAGTGTCGCTTACTTTTTGAAATTGTATACCCTTGTGTCTGGTTTCTTTCACGCACTATTTTTATGAGATTCACCCATGTTTTCCATTGTGGTTATAAATAGTTAATTTTCTTTAAACATTTTTTAAAATTTTAAGTAAACTCTAATAAGCCCAATGTGGGGCTCGAACTCACCAAGTGGAGATCAAGAGACACATGCTCCGTGGACTGAGCCAGTGAGGCACCCCAGTAGTTCATTTTCTTGATAGGTACATAGTCATTGCTATTTTTGTTATGTGTCTCATAATATTACAACATCTTAAATATTGGTTCTCCAATTACGTTCTCTTTATTCTAATTAATGGAAAGACTTCAGAGAGGGAAATTCTTTTTTTCAATTTATTTTTTTAATGTTTATTTTTGAGAGAGAGAGACAGAGGGTAACAGGGTCAGAGGAGAGAGGGAGAGACAGAATCTGAAGCAGGCTCCAGGCTCTGAGCTGTCAGCACAGAGCCCAGTGCAGGACTTGAACTCATGAACCTTGAGATCATGACCTGAGCCAAAGTCGGACCCTTAACCTACTGTGCCACTCGGGCGCCCCAGGAAATTCTATCTTTGATTTTGCTGGTGGTGACTCCCATCATGATGGCTGTGATTCCCGGGCATCAGCAAGTAACGTTAATGACTCACTGCTCTCTGCCCTATCAGGAGTAGCTATTCTGGGGGCGCTTGACTGGCTCAGTCAGGAGAATATGTGACTCTTGATCTCTGGGTCATGAGTTCGATCCCCACGTTGGGTGTAGAGATTTCTTAAACAAATGAAACTTAAAAAAAAATTTTTTTAAAGGAGTAGCTATATGTTCTCATTTAATTTTCCTGGTCCGAGCATCGCATTTATAAAACACAACATTCAGCCTCCTCGCTGCTTCAAACACAGCTCTTCACCAGACTCTCTGCCATCACTCTAGGTGTGGCTCATCTCTACAGCCAGTGTGGGGCTTGAACCCACAACCTCGAGATCAAGAGTTGTGTGCTCCAGTGACCTAGCCAGACAGACACCCCATGTGGGGCTCCTTCAAGGCAGCTCCCAGGCTGGGCTGGAGACCCACAGGTCCGTGCTCCCACTCTCAGGCTGCCCAGAAAATCACAAATACTTAACAAAAGAGTTCCCAGACGTAGGTAACAACATATATTATTAGGGGAGGAACTAGAAATTGTAGTAATTTTGCTATAATCCTATGGAGGCACATATAATCCTGCTCTCTGAGGCCCCAAATGACCTTACAGCAGAAGTTGAAAATCCTTCCTATTATCTGGGCATAGGAATGGCTATAAACAAAATTATAGTGTCTTGAATAGAAGTGCTCACGTGGGGAGATAAAAGTAAAACTTAGAGATAGATTCCGGGTTGGCTAGTGCTCCCAAGACTGTACTTCCAGTGGCTGAAGCATCTTTGTCTCTGACTTGCTGCCACTATTTCTGGATCATTTGAGGACAGTGTCAATCATGCCACAGACTAAACAATTAAAGGAACTCATATTAGGGGATTCACAATTTTTTGTTTTTTTGTTTTTTTACAGGACAAAAATAAAGAGAATGTTTTTTAAAGGAGATTTAAAAATTAAAAACACATTTTTAAGTTTATTTATACTGAGAGAGAGTGAGAGAGGACACGCACGAGCAGGGAAGGGGCAGAGAGAGAGCTTTGTACTGTCAGTGGTGTGGAGCCCAATGTGGGGCTCGAACTCACAAACGCTGAGGTCATGACATGAGCCGAAACCAGAAGTCAGGTGCTTAACTGACTGAGCCACCCAGGCGCCCCTACAGAAACAAATGTAAAAATGTTTATTTATGTTGAGGGAGAGGGAACGGGGGCAGGGGAGGGGCAAAGAGAGAGGGAGACAGCGGATCCCAAGGAGGCTCCGTGCTGTCGGCACAGAGCCCGATGCAGGGCTCGATTTCACAAACCATGAGGTCACGACCTGAGCCCAAACCAAGAGTCAGATGCCTAACCGACTGAGCCCCGCAGGCACCCCATGGGGAGACACTTTTTCAAGGGGGTATCTGGTGGGGGGTTTTCATGCGACCGCCCCAGACACTTGCTCTGTTTTCGGAGCCTTTCCCCTCTGTAACCGAAGACTTTCTCGGGAGCCTCCTTCCGGTGCCAGGGTGTGACACAAACGCTTCGTTTTCTTCATCCTTAGTCTAAGAATACCCGCATGGCTCCAAATGACCCGAAGCTACAGCTTTCTGGAATGCGGCTGGATGGCCCAAGACAGTTGTCTATACAGGACGCTTGTCCTGTTAGCCAGAAACATGAAGGTCGTCTTAATCTCCAGCTTCTCCTGGGCATGGCCTGGGTCTGTATCATCCCCTTTTGGGGGCCGTTCAACAAAAATGCCTCACACAGGGGCTTGGATAAATTGGTCACAGTTCATCTAAATGACGGGTGCTTGTTTGCAGCGATTACAAATCATGTAGAAAATACCCAAGGGCACGATACCGGGCTGTGAAATTTTGTGTCGCATTAAAATTGCAGGAGGGTAATTCGTTTTTAATTATTTAGTTTTCAAATATTAAAAAAAGTTTTTTTTGTACTGTAATTTTTTTTAATGTTGATTTTTGAGACAGAGGGAGACAGCGCGCGAGGGGGGGAGGGGCGGAGAGAGAGAGGGAGACCCAGAATCCGAAGCAGGCTCCAGGCTCTGAGCTGTCAACACAGAGCCCGACGCGGGGCTCGAACTCACGGACCGCGAGATCGTGACCCCAGCCGAAGTCGGATGCTTAACTGAGCCACCCAGGCACCCCTGTCCTTTTTCATTATATGCTGTTGTCTCTGTGCCTAATTTACAGATTTTTCTCGAAGGTATGCATACATAGGAAAAAATACAGCGTACGTGTTGGGTTTGGTATTCACTGTTTCAGGCATCCACGGTGGGGGGGGGGGAGTGGGTCTTGGAACGTATTTCCTCGCAGATAAGTTGGGGGGCTACCGTCTTTTTAAAAATCAGGACATTCTCTTGTTTCAAAAGTGGGTTGGGGGCGCCTGGGTGACTCAGTCGATTAAGCGTCTGACTCTTGATTTTGGCTCAGGTCGGGATCCCACAACTCAGGAGACTGAGTCCCGCATATCTGCCTGTGCACTCACAGTGTGGAGCCTACTGGGGATTCTCTCTCTCCCTCTCTCTCTCTGCCCCCCCCCCCCATAGATAAATAACCATTAAGAAAGAGAATAAGACCATTTAAAGACAACAGCAACAACAACAACAACAGCGTTTTTCCCTGGGGATGTTTCCCCTTTTCATGTAGTCAATGCCCCGAGACCTACCCATTCCAGGAGAGGTGGAGGCCTGTGTTGTTTTTCTTGCCGGAGATGTGGGAGGAAATGAGAACCTTTTAGCTAATTTTTTTATTAGCCAAGGGGATGAAAGAACATCCTTTTCTCTCTTTTCCGTCTACTCTTCCCTTTCCCTAGTGTGTCTCTTGTCGGTCCCGCCTGGAGCTGGCTGTCGGCTGCCTTCTCCACGGAAGCGCTTCTCCTGCCCGGGCCTCTGTGCGGGGCGGGGCTGGGCATCTCTCCAAAATCCGCTGAGCCCGGAGCTCAGATGTGAGTGGACGGTCACCATCACCACCAGGGGAGCCGAGAACCTTCCCGTTGGCATGAATTCCCTGAACCCGTGTGTGAGTCTAGGAGCCCCGGGTTCTTTCGTTCCTTCTCTCGCGGATCTCAAAGGCCTGTACCCGCCACCCCCACCCCCCTGCCAGCCCCCATCTAATCCTGCATCGGTGATAAAGCAGAGGAGAGAAAAAAAAAAATGGAGAGAGGGTTTAGGATACACCTGTGAGGCACCCAAGGGGCCAGAAATATGGCCAGGCTCATGCTTTTGCCAATGTCAGCATCAGGGTGTGAGCCCACGCAATCGGACTCTAGAGGCCGTGCCCTTGACCCCTCTGCTCTACTCTGTGCCCTTGACTTGACTGCTTTGTCCTCTCGAGGGCTGACGCCACCCGAGGACGGCATGCTACGGAGGACGGTGCAGAGAGCAGTCAGACAGACCCGGGACGACTTCACATTCACTTCTAGTCCCTCCTGAGCAAGCAATTCACGTGACCCAGGGAGTGACTAAGCTGTGGACGAGCCGGGGGCATCAAATTCTCACCATCCTTGTTGTTGGGCAGCCAGGACCTCCTTCTCCAGTACACGTGGCCCCTGGGGTCCCTCGGCAGCCCTGGTGAAGGAAGATTCCCAGCAGGTTTCTGAAATCTGAGGAAATTCAAGGAAACGCCACGAACCTTTAGATGTCCACCTGCACTGTCGGAGCAGGAAACGGTGAAGTGCAAATTGAATTTACGGGAGCGACTGTTCAAATGCTTTTAACGCAGGGGCACCCGGGTGGTTCGGCCGGTTGAGCGTCCAACCCTTGATTTCAGCTCAGGTCATGATCTAAAGGTTCACGAGTTTGAGCCCCGAGTCGGGCTCTGCGCTGACAGCTTGGAGCTTGCTTAGGATTCTCTCTCTCCCTCTCTCTCTGCCCCTCCGCAACTCGTTCTCTCTCTCTCACTCTCAAAATAAATACATTTTAAAAATGCGTGTAACGTTAAGATCTACACATTACCCATTAAAAAAAACAATAGGCTGGGGCGCCTGGGTGGCTCAGTCGGTTGAGCGTGTGACTTCAGCTCGGGTCATGATCTCACGGTTCGTGGGTTCGAGCCCCGCGTCGGGCTCTGTGCTGACAGCTCGGAGCCTGAAGCCTGTTTCAGATTCTGTATCTCCCTCTCTCTCTGCCCCTCCCCCACTTGCACTCTGTCTCTCTCTGTCTCAAAAATAAATAAACATTAAAAAAAAAAAGATCTACACATTACCTGATGATTCAGCTAGGTTAGCAAAGCCTGCTGCTACCCTAAGGCTGTGAGACAGGCATGGAACGAGTAAGTTCGAGATAAACAATTCAGACAGTGCGATGTTCTCAATCAGCGTGTAAATATTTTTCCCAAAGCAAAGAGCTCACCTTCCAAAAGAACCATTCCAAATGGTTCCAAAGGGAAATCCTACTAAGTCCCCCAAAAAGGACTTTGTCTCTCTCCGTCCATCAGCTTTTGCTGATAATATACATCACCACAAGCTCAATCGTTTAGGCCGGTTTAGGAAGTTTAGGGCCCACTTGCCCTGGGCCCGCTGTGGCTCCAAGCTGTCAGCACAGAGCCCGATGCGGGGCTCAAACCCACGAACCTCGGGGTCACGACCTGAGCCGAAGTCGGTCGCTCAACCGACTGAGCCACCCAGGTGCCCCCAAACTTCTGTTCAGAAGTGACATTCATCATTAATGCTCACACTTCACTGGTCAAATTAAGTCAAACTGGCCAAGCCTGAGGTCAGTGGATGGCAAGTCTATTCCTCTCTTGGGACTCATAATATAACTTGCCTCCCCAATGCATTTTAAGCTGTTTCAGAGCATAAAAAAATTAATGGAACATTAATTGATTAATTAATCCATTAATTAATTAATTAATTAATTAATGGAACATTAATTTTTTCTTAAAAATTTTTTTAATGTTTATTGATTTTTTAAATTTTATTTATTTATTTTTTTAATGTTTATTGATTTTTGAGAGAGACAGAGAAAGAGAGAGAGACAGAGCGTGAGTGGGGGAGGGGCAGAGAGAGAGGGAGACATAGAATTGGAAGCAGGCTCTAGGCTCTGAGCCGTCAGCACAGAGCCCGACGCGGGGCTCGAACTCACGAACGGTGACATCATGACCTGAGCTGAAGTCAGACACTCAACCCACTGAGCCACCCAGGCACCCGCCAAAAATAAAATCTTAAAAAAAAAAAAAAGTTAAACAAAAACACGTCCTTCCCATATTTCATGTTCCTGAAAACACTAACACATAATATATGTGATACATGCTCTGTTGTATTTTTATGTTACCTGTCGTCTTAAATACCTTGAAAACATCAAATTAATCTTCCACTAAGCAATTGTCTTTGTTGACTATGACACGAAGAGATTACAAATTCTGAAATTTCGGAGGTTTCTCAAAAGTCTTCCAGTCCTCATTTTCCAGATAAAGGTTTAGAAAGTTGGGGCTTGTAGTCACTTCTTTCCTCATCTGGGTTAATATCACATGGCAAGTTGTTGCGTCAAGTTTTATTCTCACAAAGCCAAGCTGCTTTGCAGGGAGGCAAACAGGAAAGATACTTCCTGCGATGCAAAGAATCTGCATCACTCAGGATTTTTCTGAAAACAGGCTTCAAAAGACCCACGAGCATTCCACTGTTTTCTGTCGTTTCTGATGCTACTCTTCTTCAGTCGTGTAAAAATTGTTCTCCCTTAATCGAAAATATCCCTCCCCCCCCACCCGCCCAATAAAAACGTTCTAGTTGTAGGACTGGCAAGCAACTATCTTTCTCTTTTTCTTTTTAAAGTAAGTTCTATCTCCAACATGGGGCGTGAACTCATGACCCCAAGATCAAGAGTTGGGTGATCAACGGACTGAGCCCGCCAGGAGCCCCTGGCAAAAGCCGGGGGCACCTGGGTGGCTCAGTGGGTTGGGCGACCCACTTCGGCTGGGGTCATGATCTGCAGTCTGTGGGGTCAAGCCCCACGTGGGGCTCTGTGCTGACAGCTCGGAGCCTGGAGCCTGCTTCCGATTCTGTCTCCCTCTCTCTCTGCCCCTCCCCCACTCACGCTCTGTCTTCCTCTCAAAAATAAACAACCATTTAAAAAAAGAGAGAGAGGGGCGCCTGGGTGGCGCAGTCGGTTAAGCGTCCGACTTCAGCCAGGTCACGATCTCGCGGTCCGTGAGTTCGAGCCCCGCGTCGGGCTCTGGGCTGATGGCTCAGAGCCTGGAGCCTGTTTCCGATTCTGTGTCTCCCTCTCTCTCTGCCCCTCCCCCGTTCATGCTCTGTCTCTCTCTGTCCCAAAAATAAATAAAAACGCTGAAAAAAAAAAAATAAAAAAATAAAAAAAGAGAGAGAGATGGTCTTGAATCTAAAAAAAAATGGCACGGTTCCCGGAAGGTAGCTTCCTTCCCTGGTGATGTAAAGGGCCTCGCATGTGACTATTCCCTATCTTTGAGCCTATCACAAGCCGAGTTCTGCAGCCAGAAACTAAGCCACAGATGCAAAGTAGACCTTCGATAAATGTAAAATAATCCAGATAGATGCTGGGAAAACGCGTTCGCCAGCTGGCATCCTGGGCTGCTTCCTTTCTCTGCACACACCCAGGAACACTCAGCGGGGTTGGTCAAACCCACCCAGGAACACTCAGCGGGGTTGGTCAAACCCTCTTAACTGGTTGCCGCGGGTGTTGGGCGTCTTTCCCCCAGAGGCTGCGCTTGCCTGGGGGTCTCCCGAGAGGGCAGCAGAGCCAGATCGGGACCTCTGCCTGCAGGACGTCGCGGTCGTCATTTGCTGCATTTGTCCGCGGGACACTGTTGTCCGCGGGCAGCTGGGGCACCTCAGGCGGCTGGGTCCGCTGGGCAGCTCCCGGGAAGACCAGAAAAAACGCCACGGCGCCATGGTGCGTGGGAACACGTTAGCGCGTGCCTGTGCGCCTGCGCGCGCGTGCGTGTTTAACCCTTGCGCCCTCGTGGAGACCGTGCCTGGGAGACGAATCCGCACGTGGACAACATTCCGGCCAGGCTCTAGTTGTCCCCAACCCCCAAGGAAGGACAAAAGTCGCTTCGTATTTTAAAACCTAGCCAAGTTAATTCTTTGTAAGACACACCTACACGATCGGATCTCAGTCCCTAGCTTGGTTTAGAAAGCTATGTAACTTTCCATGCTGGAAACCTAAAAGTGTCCCTCCAACCGCTACTGTTGTGTGACATGGTCTCCCCCTCTTCTCGTTCTGCTCCTGCTTTTCTCTTTCCCTTCCCTCCTTCCCTTCCACCCTCTTTCCCTGATCCTTCCTCTCCTCCCCTAGCATCCCCTCCTCCAACCTCCTCCACCTCCTCCTCTCCCTCTCTGCCCCTGTTCATCCTCTCTCCTTCTCCCAGCCTCCCTCCTTTCTTTTATCTATCTCCTCCTTCCCTTGCCCTCCCTCTTAACTCTAAATCTCTAGCAGACTTCTCTGCCTACCCTCCTGTTGTAAACCCACCCCCCCGCAAAGTTCCAGCCCCGGCTGCTTCTAGGGGATCTGTCTTCCAGGCCCATTTGTAATGCCACCCCTCTGCTTGGTCTATTTCGGACCCTGTGTTCTCTTGTATTAATGCATTTGCTTATCTACCCCAATGCAAATGATCCTACTATAATTATATCAGGCACTTATACACATATGCTTTGTTGACATCTGAGAAGGCTGAGTCCTTTTCCCCCGTTCTTCTTCCAGATGGTCTTAACTCTTCCTGGCCTTTCATACTGTGTGAATTTTTGAGTCAGTTTGAGAATTTCCATTAAAATCCTATTGGGATTTTGCTTAGAAATGCATATTCTTGGATGAATTTAGGGGGAGAACTGGCATCTTTAAAGCGGATTCTTCTCCTCCCCTAATGTGCTATGTGTGTCCACTTATTCAGGTCTTCTATTACATGAGTTTTATAATTTTCTTTATCATTGTTTTGCAGACATAGGTAGGAACACTCTAAATAAAAATATCCTGATAAATTCAGGGTGTAGTTTGCTTGGGAAGGTCAGTAAGTGGGAGGCAATGGGGAGTGACACTTATTTTTGAGATTTGGGTTATTTCTAGTTTTGGGCCATTATGAATGATATTTGTATGGACATGTTAAAAAATTCCCTAGGGATATATATCTAAGGATGGAATTTGGGGGTCAAAAGGAATACATACCTTCAACTTTACTAGCTAATGTCAAAGTTTTCTAAAGTAGTTGTATCGGAGCGCCTGGGTGGCTCAGTCGGTTGAGCGTCCGACTTCAGCCCGGGTCACGATCTCGCGGTCTGTGAGTTCGAGCCCTGTGTTAGGCTCTGGGCTGATGGCTCAGAGCCTGGAGCCTGCTTCCGATTCTGTGTCTCCCTCTCTCTCTGCCCCTCCCTCGTTCATGCTCTGTCTCTCTCTGTCTCAAGAATAAATAAACGTAAAAAAAAAAATTTTTTTTAAGTAGTTGTATCAACTTACACACCCTCTAGAGTGTTTCGTTTCTTCACATGCCAAACAATTTGTTTTTTACTAGTTGTGGGGTGTAATATTATGTCTTTGCATTTTAACTGCTATTTCAAGGATTACTAAGGTTGAACAGTGTTTTTTGATATACTTTTTTGTGAAATGTTTGCTTCAGTCTTTTCTCAATTTTTATGGGGTCATCTGACTTTATTATTGATTTGTAGGAGTTATAAAAAAATATCCTACACACGAATCCTTTTTTGGCACCCCACAATTTTGATATGTAGAATTTTTGTAGTTTGATTAAAACTATTTTCTAATTTCAATGTATGTTTCTTCCCTAACTCATGCATTATTTATACATTTGGGGGGAGAGAGTATGCTCTAAAAATTTAGACTCTAGGGGGGCCTGGGTGGCTCAGTTGGTTAAGTGTCCGACTTTGGCTCAGATCACGATCTCCTAGTTCTTGAGATGGTGAGTTTGAGCCCCGTGTCGGGCTTTCTGCTGACAGCACGGAGCCTGGAGCTTGCTTCAGGTCCTGTGTCTCCCTCTCTCTTTGCCCCTGCCACACTTGTGTTCTCTCTCTCTCTCTCGCTCTCTCATAAATAAATAAATAAATATTAAAAAAATAAAAATTTAGACTCTAAATCATTTTGTTACTTTGAAATTTGTTGATATATGCTTTATAGCATATAGCATATATCATATATATGCTTTATAGCATATAGCATATATCATATATATGCTTTATAGCATATAGCAAAGCATATATATGCTATATAGCATAGAGCATATGGCCAATTTTTGTGACTATTCTGTGTACGTCTGAAAATAATACATATTCTATCTTCTCTCTGTAGACTGGTTGGATAGAACAGTATTCTGTGTAACTTTCTTAGGCCAATTTCCTTAATTGTTTTGCTTAATCATTTTATATTTTTACATGTTTGAGCTATCAATTTATAAGAGAGATGTGTTAAAATTGTTCACAGTGATGGTGGATTTGTCCATTTCTCTCTGTATTTGTGTCCTGGGAAAATATGAAGATGTTTAGCAACTAATGTGCCTGGATTGCTGTACTTTGTCAATGGTGGCACTGTATTACTGGGAACCCCTGCGGAATATACTGTTCCTTTATTTCCAGGTGTTTCAAGCTTCAAGAAAGAAGCTGTGATCATTCACAAAAGCACCATTCAAAAAAAAAAAAAAAACCAAAACCCCAGACATTTCAGTTGTGTTAACCCCACTTCCCTGTGGGGGTTAGTCAGCTGGAAGAAGCAAGAAAAATGGAGGAGACTGGATAGCATATAGGCTCACTATGGTAGAAGCCAGTCACCATTAAGTCCAGAAACCATGAGATCCTTGGGATTTGAGGAAGTCTAAGACAGCCATGTTCTGGCCATACCAAGTGAAGTGTGAGACGTGAGCAAACACATCCATGTGGAAGCCCAGCCTGGTGTATCCTTCCGAAAACTTGAGTCCCCACTGTGATGATAAAAACCACACGGTGCACGACCCATGGGCGTATTACACCTGCAAAACTGGACGAGGGAATCATAAATTACTGTTTGAAGCCAATACATTTGGGAACGCTTTGCTATTTTGTTATCTCGAACAACAGCAAGACAAGGAGTCTGGTCACTGTTATCCATGTGTATGAATTGCGCTTGTTCTAACAAATGCTATCTTCCTTGGTCTAAAACCCTGACAATTCATTTCCAAACTTATGTCTGCCCACAGAAACTGGAAAAGTCTCGCAAATAAATCTTTGCCTACGGGAAGGAAAAGGCATTCTTTGAGGGCAACTTTTCACCTGGCGTTCCTCAAATTACAAAGTAACCCTCCCTCCCTCCCCCCCTCCCCGCCCCCCACAGCCACCATTATAATTCTGCGGCAGTTGACAGATACCTGACATCTTTGGTTTAGCTGTCTGAAATTGGGAAAGGATTTTGGCCATGTAGTAAGTACTAGGTAAGGATATTGTTACAAATGTCTTTTAAGATGTGACCCTGTCACTCACTCCTTGTGTCTGATCTGGGTGGTGGGTGTGACCCTTACTACTGGAGTGTTGCTACTTTTAGGTCCTCTGAGCTGATAAAGCAAGGAAATATCACACTGGCGTGTGATGAGAGGGTGTGACATGCTTCGATGTGCATTTGAAAGAAAACCTCTTACTACATCCTGGAGAATGGGGTGTTGGGGGGGAGGGCACTGAGTCCTGGCTCCCACCACTGGGAGACGTTGAGAACTTGGGTCTAGGATCTGACAGAGATGGGGAAAAGGCCACGCCTGACCTACCTGGAGGGAAGGGGACTGGTTCCCCGAGCAAGCGGGACTTTGACTTTGGAGATTTAGTGATCCTTTGAGATAGTCACGATGAGATCAGAAGTCGAGATGCACAAGCCTCAAGATCAGATGAGAGGCTGATAACAATGAATACCATTGCAATTAAGGTGGGAAATGTTGGACCCGGATCGGCTGGATTCAGAACCTGAGTATGCCACTTGTTAGCTCAGGGGTAGGAACCGGTTCCTTGAGACGTCTGTCCCTTATGCTCGTCATCTGTAAAACCAGTGCCAGACCTGCATTACAGGGTTTCTGTGGAGATTAAAGGAAATAATATACGAAAGCACCTTAGAACCATATCTGGCATGAAGTAAATACCCAATGGGTGTTAACTCCTGTCACGGAGCTGCAGGCATAGTTCCAACTTGAAAAGGTATTAGCTTTGTCTCAAGTGGATCAGGTTCTCACACAGTGAGAATGGGGAGGTGGAGGTGGGGGAGGCAGATTCTTTTAATCCAAATAGGGTCTGAGCTGATCAGACTCAGTCTTTGGTTGCTCTGAGAGCTGATTGGTACACCCCTTCCCCTAGGGTGTATCCCTCTGGGGCTCCGACTTTAGCTGAAGGTGTTAACCAGATCCCCTCCCCTTGGCGGGCACTAAGCTCCCATTGTTGTCTCTTCCTTAGCCCTTCTGCTCTGAGGCTGCTAAAGAATTAGAGACGAATACACAGTCTGCACTTAAATGTCTCCAATTGTCAGCCCCTGGGTGGCTCGGTGGGTTGAGCTTCCGACTTTGGCTCAGGTCATGACCTCGAGGTCTGTGAGTTTGAGCCCCTCCTCGGGCTCTGTGCTGACAGCTGGAAGCCTGGAGCCTGCTTTGGATTCTGTGTCTCCCTCTCTCTCTGCCCCTCCCCCACTCGTGCTCTGTCTCTCTCTGTTAAAAATAAATAAACATTGGGGCGCCTGGGTGGCGCAGTTGGTTAAGCGTCTGACTTCAGCTAGGTCACGATCTCGCGGTCCGTGAGTTCGAGCCCCGCGTCAGGCTCTGGGCTGATGGCTCGGAGCCTGGAGCCTGTTTCCGATTCTGTGTCTCCCTCTCTCTCTGACCCTCCCCCGTTCATGCTCTGTCTCTCTCTGTCCCAAAAATAAATAAACGTTGAAAAAAAAAACAATTAAAAAAAAATAAACATTAAAAAAAATTTTTTTAATGTCTCCAATCATCCAAAAGCATGTCCTTTATAGCAGTTTTATTTTTAACAAAATTTTAAAGTTTATTTATTTTAAGAGAGAGAGAGCGAGGGAGCGAGTGCTTGAACATGAGCAGGGGAGTGTCAGAGATCAAGGGAGAGAGAGGGAATCCCAACTAGGCTCCACGCTGTCGGCACACGGAGCCTATTCGGGGCTGGATTCCACGAAGCATGAGATCATGACCTGAGCTGAAACCCGGAGTCAGGTGCTTAACTGAGCCACCCAGGAGCCCCCTTTTATAGCTGTTTTAAAACCCAGAATCCAATCAAGTGCCGGGCATTCCGTAGGGTTGCTCTCTTTAGTCTCTTTTAATCTAGAACATTCTCCCTGCCTTGTTAATGTCATTTTGGGAAGTTTCCAGGACAGTTGTCATGTGAAAGGCTCCAAGCACAGGAATGAGCTTGGTGTGACTACGAACTGAAAGGAAGCCAGTATATCAGGCTTTATCTGCATCCCTTTATAACCTCAGGCTCACCTTTACAGCACCGTTACTGCTTTACTGAGGCGACCAGGGCCGCACAGATTTCCTGCTGGCTTCAAGTGGGTGTGAGCCGACAGCCCTTTCCTCAGGACCTTTCTCTGCCTGCCACTGGGCGTCTTTGACTTTTGGCCCAACACCCCTGCGAAGCCCTCTCAGCACCCATACACTCACAAACCCTCACTGCAGGGAAATTAATGCCAAGAGGGTGGCTTTTTTTTTTTTTTTAAGTTTATTTATTTATTTTTGAGAGAGAGAGAGAGAGAGAACATGTGGGGGAGAGGCAGAGAGAGAATCCCAGGCAGGCTCCAAGCTGTCAGTGCAGAGCCCTAGGTGGGGCTCGAACCCACAAACTGTGAGATCATGACCTGAGCTGACAGACTTAGCTGACATGCTTAACAGACTGAGCCACCCAGGCACCCCAAGAGGGTGGCTTCTTTTAAAAAAAAAATTTTTTTTTAACGTTTATTTATTTTTGGGACAGAGAGAGCCAGAGCATGAACGGGGGAAGGGCAGAGAGAGAGGGAGACACAGAATTGGAAACAGGCTCCAGGCTCTGAGCCATCAGCCCAGAGCCGGACGGGAGCTCGAACTCACAGACCGCGAGATCGTGACCTGGCTGAAGTCGGACGCTTAACCGACTGCGCCACCCAGGCGCCCCAAGAGGGTGGCTTCTTAACATGAGGGATGAGAGAAGATGAAAAAATACTTCCTTTTCTTTCCTAGGCAGAGAGTATGAAGAAACACTGCACAGCTAAGAGGGAAGGGTGGAAACCAAGCGGATGCTGGAAAAATCCTAAAAGGCAGCTGGACCCTTATTATGGGAAATTTTATTGCTCTGGTCACAATAAAGACCCATTGCTAGTGGTAAGTGGGGTAGTGAAAACCCATGACATAGCATCACATTAGTAAGCATTTTTTTTTTTTTTATAAATTTTTTTTCAACGTTTATTTATTTTTGGGACAGAGAGAGACAGAGTATGAACGGGGGATGGGCAGAGAGAGGGAGACATAGAATCGGAAACAGGCTCCAGGCTCTGAGCCATCAGCCCAGAGCCTGACGCGGGGCTCGAACTCACAGACCGCGAGATCGTGACCTGGCTGAAGTCGGACGCTTAACCGACTGCGCCACCCAGGCGCCCCGCATTTTTTTTTTTTTTTTTTAATGTTTAGTTTTGAGAGAGAGCACGAGCGCTAGAGGAACAGAGAACGAAGAGGACAGAGGATCTGAAGTGGACTCCACCCTGACATCAGAGAGCTGGATGCGGGGCTTAAACTCACCAACCCTCAAGATTGTGACCTGAGCCAAAGTTGAACGCTCAACCGAGTGAGCCACCCAGATGCCCCCTAAGCATTCTTATCTGTGTTTATTGACTCAAATCAATAACCTTGCTTTGTGCTAAGGGGAAATGGAAAAAGAAGAGCACACTAAACCCAAAGCTAGCAGAAGGAAGGAGACAAGATTAGAGCAGAGATCAATGAAAAAGAGACAACAAAAAAGAATAGCGTCAATGAAACCAAAAGTTCGTTCTTTAATAAGATTGACAGGGGCACCTATGTGGCTCAGGCAGTTGAGCGTCTTACTTCGGCTCAGGTCATGATCTCACGGTTTGTGAGTTCCAGCCCCACATTGGGTTCGCAGCTGTCAGCGTGGAACCTATTTAGGATCCTCTGTCCCCCTCTCTCTCTGCTCCTCCCCCTGCATGCACTCTCTCTCTCTCTCTCTCTCTCTCTCTCAAAACTAAGTAAACATTTAAAAAAATTTGACAAAATTGACCAACTGTTGGCTGGACCGACTTTGAATAAAGACTCAAATTTCTAAGATCAGAAATAAAAATGGTGACATTACTACCAGCTTTAACAAAATAAGTAAGGTTATACCAGAATATTATAAACAATTATATGGCTATATTAGATAAGCCAGGGGAAATGTATAATTCCTAGAAATGTACAAATTACCAAAACAGGCTCAAGAAGAAATATAAAATATGAATAAACCCATAAAAGTAAAGAGATTGAATCAGTCATCTCCCAACAAGGAAAAACCCTAGACCAGATGGCTTTGTTGCTGAATTCTACAAAACATTTTTTCAGGCCATGACCCTGCTACCAAAGCCAGATAAAGACATCACAAAAAAGGAAAGGTATAGATCAGTATCCCCATGTATTTGTTCGTTCTTTCTTTCTTTCTTCTTTCTTTCTTAAGATTTTTGTCATAGACTCTGGGTCTAAAGTTCTTTCTTGTCCAGCAAAAAAGCAGACGCAGGATTAAAATGTGAGAGATGGCTAATGTCCGGGAAAAGATAAGAGCCCCGAATAAGGATCCTTGCTCTGTATTTATTAAGATCAGAAGGCTTACAAACGTGATGGACGTGCACAAAGAGACAATGAATCTGTGAACATGAACTCATGGGCATGAGGGGAAGGGGGTTTGAAAATATATGGTGTTAGGGGTTTGGGTCAATATAAACCAAAATCCTGGCACTGGGTAGATGGATGTTAATGGCCATGTCTGTTTATCTTAGCCAGCCTAGGGGATAAGACAGATAGAGCATGTAACCTCAGGATTAACAAGGCACCTTTCTTTTGCTAATTAGCTCCACTCTGGGCAGCTTTACCTGCATTGATCTATAGCCCTATTTGCCTGTTTATCTAATTTGGTCCTTCCTTCCTGTGAAAACAGCTTTCTACTATAGTACTAAGTTGGGGGGTGTATGTGCCCTGAATACCTAATCTTATTTACCTCATATACCTTTGTGCTGGGGCCTTTGCCCCACCCTCTCTATCCTGGAGGCCTTTGTACCCCCTCCATCTTGGGGGCCTTTGCCCTCCCCCCCCCCCCCACCTATTTGTCTATACTTGTTTACCCAAACTTGGGTATGAGCATTCTATGGCTTTGTGATTCTTTATGCCTTGTTAACCCATCAGTGCAGGCTCAGGGAATTCCTAAGCTTAATTCCCCACAGATTTTATCTTTTAAGTAATCCCTATACCCAACAGGGCTTGAACTCACAACCCCAAGATCAAGAGTTGCAGGCTTTACTGACTGAGCCAGCCACAAGTCCCCCATGCCCATGTAGTTTTTCTACATGCTTGGGAAAGAGTAAATATGATGGGTGAAGATCTAGCTATCCTCTCCCGTGGTGTGACTCATCTGTAATTTTTACAGGATTATAAATGACCTCTATTAAACCAAATTCTCTCCAAATTATGGAAAGAACACAATTTCAGAAAACATTAAAAATTAAATTAAATCTAGGGGTGCCTGGGTGGCTCAGTCGGTTGGGTGTCTGACTTTGGCTCAGGTCATGATCTCACAGTTCGTGAGTTTGAGCCCCACGTCAGGCTCTGTGCTGACAGCTCAGAGCCTGGAACCTGCTTTGGATTCTGTCTCCATTCTCTCTGCCCCTCCCTGCTCTCACTGTCTCTCTCTCTCTCTCTCTCTCAAAAATAAAATAAAAAATTTTTGAAATGAAATTAAATCTAGGAGCATCTGGCTGGCTTAGTCAGAAGAGCTGCAACTCTTGATCTTCGGGTTGTGAGTTCAAGCCCTATATTGGGTGTAGAGATTACTTAAATAAATAAAATTTAAAAATTAAATTAGAGGCACCTGGGTGGCTTAGTCTGTTAAGTGCCTGACTTCGGGCTGACCATGGGCTGGGTCCTCTGCAGGGCTTTGAGGATCTCTGGGGAGAGAAGGAGTTATCAGAACCCATACAAATCAACCCATCAAGTTTATAATGAAGAACAAGAATGTTGGCAGCATAAAACAGAGGTCCTGACCTGGCCCTCGAGGTCAGAGAGGGTTTTATGAGAAAGTAGTGAACGGGGCCAGGGGAGCTGATGCTCAAAGCAGATGGAACACGAAGAGAACATCTTGAGGGAGGGACGTGAACGTCAAACTCTTTCTAGCCCCAACTGGACCCAGCCTATCAGGTGAACCCCTGGCACCTGTGTAGCCCTGTCAAATTGAGGTTACTTTGTCTCTCACTTCTCAAGTACCTCATGGTAAGAGCGTGGACTGGTGATCTCCAGAAGCCCCTTAAATGGTGTTCTACTTCCTGGAATAAAGTCCAAACTCCTTCACCGTGACCTGGCCTTGGTCTGCCTCTCCAGCTTCATCTTCTCCCATGACCCCTGTCTCCACAGCGCCCTTCTGCCCCCACCCCCCACCCCCAGACATCAACAGGTTTTCCATGTGTCTGAGCCTTCGAGTTTGCTGTTCCATTTGCTTAGAATGCTCTTCCTTATCCTTCAGTAAAAAAGACACTTCATCAGAGCTGTCTTGCTTGGGTCGCCAATCTAATGTGCTCTAACCAGTGCCACTGGTGGCCTCCATAATACCAGTACCTATCACGACCATAAACTATTTATTGGTTTGTTTGCTTATTTATTTTCTGCTTCCCTCCCTAGGGTGCCAGTGCTTTGAGGGCAGGACAAGCTCTATTTCTCCAAATCCTGATTTTTCTATTTACGAGAACAAGACGTGGCAGAGTAGTCACTTGAATAACTATTAGGTAAACAAATAAAGAAGGGTCAGGGTTTTATTTTTCATTTTTTGAAAGCTTATTTTACTTATTTTGAGACAGAGAGAGAGAGAGAGAGAGCACAGGAGGGTCAGAGAGATAGGATCCAAGCAGGCTCCGCGCTGTCAGCATGGAGCCTGATATGGGGCTTCAACTCACAAACTGTGAGACCATGACCTGAGCCGAAATCAAGAGTTGGACGCCTAACCAACTGAGTCACCCAGGCGCCCCTGTTTTTACTATTTATTTATTTTTAATGTTTAATGTTTATTTATTTTTGAGAGAGAGAGAAAGACAGGAAGGGGGAGAGAGAGGGAGACACAGAATCCGAAGCGGGCTCCAGGCTCTGAGCTGGCAGCACAGAGCCCAATGCGGGGCTCAAACTTATGGACTTCAAGATCATGACCTGAGCTGAAGTCGGATGCCCAACTGACCGAGCCATCTAGGCACTCCTGTTTTTAAATGTAAATACCTGCAAAATCCTCTGCTATTTTGACATTCATACCCTTTGAATACATCACGCTCTTTTATCCTCATTGGCTTCTCAAGGAGATTCTGGGGATCAATTCTAAAATTTACATGGAAAATTCAAGGCCTGCTTTTACCCTTTTGAATAGATATTTGGAAGGTGTTTCTACCATTGATCACTTCAAAAAGGTTCCCTGAATTTTCTTCTTGTATGAGACACAGTTGGGTGCTTCAATCGTTTTGGGCTACTGACAATGTTTCCAGAGTCAGAGTTCTTGGGCTCTTTCAAGACCTCTCCAAGCCAGGCTGACGAGCATGTGGAGATGAGGGATGAGGGTGGAGTGGGGGGCAGGTGAGATGGGCCAGGGCCAGAGTCCCAGCTCCACTTCAGAGATGTTGGGTCCACAATGGGTGCGGGGCCTCCAGGGCGGATGACTAGGAACTAGAGCCAATTCTCCTATCAAGTGAGACCCCCCTATGAATAAGGCCTGTCTTGGAGAAGAACACCATGGGGAGAAATAAATAAGTGGCAAATAGGTCACCTGAGAGGTGAAGAAAATGCAGAACCGAGAAACAGGGAAAGGGAAGGTAAGAGGCAAGAGGGAGGCATGATATTTTTAAAGTTTATTTGTTTTTAGAGAGAGATAGAGATCAGGGAGGGGCAGAGAGAGAGGGTGGGGCAGGGGAGAGAGAATCCCAAGCAGGCTCTGCGGTAACAGCTTCAACTGCACTGATGGATGCGGGCTCAAACCCATGGACTGTGGGATTATGACCTGAGCCCAAATCAAGAGTCAGATGCTTAGCCAACTGAGCCATCTAGGCACCCCAGGAGGCATAAGTTTTTTAAAAATGCAATGTATCTGTTAAGTTCCCTTGCTCAGATTTCTCCCTGGGCTTTCAACCATCCCAAATCCAAACTCTAACAGAAGTTACAAGAATGTCTACCATTTAGGCTCTGCCAAGATCTTGACCCTTGCCTGCTGCTGCTTTGTTTGAGGGGCTTCCCCATGCACCTCCCATCCCCGGAACCTCATCCCCACCCTGCGAGGTCTCACCAGTAGCTGCCCAACGCACAGAGCCCATCCTTCACCTTCTGGATTCAATTGCCTTCCGAGTTTACTGTTTCTCTCTGTATCCTGCGTGTTTTCTCTTTTTGCCAGAGTGAAATTTTTGAACATTTTATCCATTTTGACTTCCATTTGTTTTCCTCCACCATTTGAGGTCGGAGATGAAGTCTGGAATCACCGCTTTATCCCAGGGCCCTGCACAGCATGGGGCACAGAACAGGTTCTCAAGGAGCACGTGTTGAATGGATTACCAGAGGGTGTGACATTAGGGCGGGGTAGGGCAGGGACTATACTACGTCAAAATTTTGTATAAATGGGAGTCCTCAAACCCAGCAGATACATAGACTGAATTCAGGAGTTCAGCAAACACACGACAGAAGGAGTCCTTGCATTTCAAAAGGATACTATGGCAGGTAAGGTGGGGCAAGGGCAACAAATGCTTGCAGTGCTAGAGGTTGAGCAGTTGGGCTGTGGACAGGCCGAGGCAAGATGGTGAGACTTTGTGGTAGCATCTTGCCAACACCAAGTGGTCAGTTTTGGGAACCACTGGGTTATACCAACAGGAAGCATTGGAACACATTTTGTAACTGGACTCCACCATTACTGTGTACTGTGAGTTTTTGTTTTTCCATGTTCTTTTAAAAAAAATTTTTTTAAGTGTTTATTTTTGAGAGAGAGAGAGAGAGAGACAGAGATAGAGCACAAGGGGGGCAGGGGCAGAGAGAGAGGGAGACAGAGAATCCAAAGGAGGCCCCAGGCAATGAGCTATCTGCACAGAGCCTGACGTGGGGCTCAAACTCATGAAATGTGAGATGATGACTTGAGCCGAAGTTGGATGCTTAACCAACTGAGCCACCCAGGTACACCCCCACTGTCCTATTTTCAGCAGTGGAAACAAAGCAGTACTTAATATTTGATCCATATTCCATTTCTTTATTACCTAGTGAAATTGAGACTCTTTGCTCTATTTTATTATTTTTTTTAATGTATGAAGAGATATATATATATATATGAAGAATAAGGGCCCCCTACATAAACAGAATCTCCTATGGAAAATGGATCGAATATTGCTAGATGCCATGGTTTTACATTTATATTTTATTTTATTTTTTTCAACGTTTATTTATTTTTGGGACAGAGAGAGACAGAGCATGAACGGGGGAGGGGCAGAGAGAGAGGAAGACACAGAATCGGAAACAGGCTCCAGGCTCCGAGTCATCAGCCCAGAGCCTGACGCAGGGCTCGAACTCACGGACCGCGAGATCGTGACCTGGCTGAAGTCGGACGCTTAACCGACTGCGCCACCCAGGCACCCCTACATTTATATTTTAAACAATAAAACAACTCCCACTCTGCACCTATTATACACAGAGGCTGTAATTAACAGACTTGCTTTCTGGATACTCAGTTCTTCCCCAAAGCAAGTGAACTATGGGACCATTTTACTGGTAGAGAAAAGGGGCAAATAATATAAGTGTAGTGATACTCCCAGAGAGAGCTAATAAATGGGAGAATCAACATTCATTCTCAGGTCACTAAGCTCCATACCTGCTCCTCTCACTGGCCTCATTGATAAATGGCCAAATCAGCTTCAAGATCTCACATGCTGACCAGTGTAGATGGCAGTGACCCTGAGTCTATGGCTGATTAGGGCAACAGAGTCTCAAATACTCTATGAATCATATGAACTCAAATGAATCCAACGTTGATAATCATGTCACTACCCTATGTTATTCCAACTGTCCTCACATATTTTCTTTTTTTTGATTTTTTACATTTATTTATTTTTGAGAGACAGAGAGACAGAGCACAAGTGGGGAGGGGCAGAGACAGAAGGAGACAGAATCCGAAACAGGCTCCAGGCTCTGAGCTATCAGCACAGAGCCCGACGCAGGGCTTGAACTCACAAACTGTGAGATCATGACCTGAGCCGAAGTTGAGCCGAAGCTCAACCAACTGAGCCAGCCAGGCGCCCCGAGGAAAGATATATTTTCTCCCACTAGTCTGGTTCATTTTTCTTGGCTATGAGTTCCTAGTATATTCTTTTTTTTTTTTTTTTTTTAGCGTAGGTTTATTTATTTATTCATTTAAATTTATTTACTGTTTTTATTTATTCATTGTTATTTATTGTTTAATTTACATCCAAGTTAGTTAGCATATGGTGCAACAATGATTTCAGGAGTAGATACCTTAATGCCCTTTACCCATTTAGACCATCCCCCCTCCCACAACCTCTCCAGCAACCCTTTGTTTGTTCTCTGTTTAAGAGTCTCTTATGTTTTGTCCCCCTCTTTGTTTTTATATTTTTGCTTCCCTTCCATATGTTCATCTGTTTTGTACCTTAAATTCCTCGTATGAGTAAAGTCATAGGATATTTGTCTTTCTCCGACTAATTTCACTTAGCATAACAGCCTCTAGTTCCATCCATGCAGTTGCAAAGGGCAAGATTTCATTCTTTTTGATTCCCGAGTAATACTCCATTGTGTATATATACCACATCTCCTTCATCCATTCATCCTTAGATGGACATTTGAGCTCTTTCCATACTTTGGCTATTGTTGATAGTGCTGCTATAAATATGGGGGTGCATGTGTCCCTTCGAAACAGTATACCTGTATCCCTTGGGTAAATACTTAGTAGTGCAATTGCTGGCTTGTAGGGTAGTTCCATTTTCAATTTTTTGGGGAACCTCCACACTGCTTTCCAGAACTAGTATATTCCTCTAGAACAAGTGGACGGTTAGGACAGTTACTTGCTCTTAAACCAGGCTTGAACCATTTTCGCATAGGGGAAACAATTTCAGTGGTGCAGAGCAATCCCAGCAAGATGGTGAAGAGTGGGTTCCATGAGTCAACTTTTAAATAATTAATTAATTAATTAATTAATTGGAGTTTTCCCTATATTTTTACCTCTTGAATTTTTTAAATGAAATTTATTGTCAGATTGGTTTCCATATAACACCCAGTGCTCATCCCAACAGGTGCCCTCTTCAATGCCCATTACCCACTTTCTCCTCTCCCCCTGCCCCCCATCAACCCTCAGTTCTCTGTATTTAAGAGTCTCTTATGGTTTGCCTCCCTCCCTCTTTGTGTCTTTTTTTCCCCCTTCCCTTCCCCCATGGTCTTCTGTTAAGTTTCCCAGGATCCACATATGAGTGAAAACATCTGGTATCCGTCTTTCTCTGCCTGACTTATTTCACTTAGCATAACACTCTCCCGTTCCATCCCCGTTGCTACAAATGGCCAGATTTCATTCTTTCTCATTGCCAAGTAGTATTTCATTGTATATATAAACCACATCTTCTTTATCCATTTGAGTCAACTTTTAAGACCAAGCTCTTGGCTCTCGGGTCAGGCTCAGGTAAGAAGTTTATCTTTGAATGTATTTTTTTTTTTTTTTTTTTTTTTTAATGAAAGCCTTGTGTCTATTCCTTTTGCAGAAGAGCAAAGGTATGCTCGCCGGAGGCGCACACACTTTAGTGCAGAACAGCTTCAAGCACTGAAACAAGTGTTCGAAGAGACCATGTACCCAGACTGGGTTACCATGATGGAACTTATTTCATCTACTCAGCTAGACGAATCCGTGATAAAGGTATGTCCCTGAGTGTGTGTCTACACAGCACACCTAACCCAGAGCTTCATATACACTTTAGTCATCATGTAATTCCTATTTATTGAACAACTGGTATGTGCGCAGACAGATGTCTTATAGTTTTATTCTTATGACCATCCATTTTATTAGGGAACACTAAGCTCGCAGAGAATCCTCCAAGGATTATAAACATAAGAGCTAGAATTTGAACCCAGACCTTTCTGACTCCAGACCCATAATGCTACACAGCGATGGATCTCAGATAAGCCCATTGGAGTCAGCTCCTGTTTATGTCTAGACTCTCCCTAATCAGACCATTCGGTCATTTAGATGCCTTGCAACTAAGTTGCCACAGAGTATTCGGGGTATGAGAACCTCCGAATGAATCCCGAAGACACACCCCAAGCTACACTTCCACTCCAAATTCTTGGTCTTTAGAAGTCTGTCTGAAAATGCTGAGCATCCACCAAGACAGAAGCACCTTGCTTAACCCCTCCTGATCTAGGGTTTGAGTGCTCTGTCATGATCTTACACTCCCTTTGCCTTCTGGAACTCAGGACAGCAGAGGATAGAAGGAATGTCCCTTGTTCAGATAACTATGAAGAGATGAGACACTAGCCTTCTCATGCCAAAAGAAACTAATTCCTGAGAAACATGAGGATTTCCCTTTAGACCCGCCCCCCCCCGTATTAACCTGCTCACCTCCTCTCTCCCCAGACTTGGTTTAAGAACCAGCGCGTGAAAAGGAAGAAAGAGCAGCAACAAACTGATTCAAATTCGTCACTAAAATCACCAAACCAGACGATTTCAATCAAAGAGGAGCAACCTCCCTTACCTGTAACTTCAGCAAACACTCATCCCGGGAGTCCCAGCATTTTGGATGCCTGTGACCATGAACTACCTCAGTCTCCTGATAGCGTGCAATCTGCAGGTGCTGGTCCCTCCAAGTGGAATTCGTCTTGGGATTCTCCACCTTATGATCTCCAACAGATATGTCTGGGGGACCCTGATCCTCCTTGGGCCTCCATTCCCTATGACATAGATCAACTTATACAACTATATGCCTTACCTGGGGATGATGATCTAGATCAGTACCTCTCCCCCAGGTGTCCCAGTTCAGGAGATATGGCTGACATACCCACCCTTATTGAGAAAGATCTATGATCCAAATCCTGACCAACTGAGAGACGTTTCCAAAGGCCTTTCATGGGTCAACGAAGTCTAAATGGACCAGAGCCCAGGAATTTGCCTTTTTCTGTGAGAAGAAAGAAATCCAGGATAGCCTGGGTGGCTCAGTCGAGTGTCTCTTGATCTTGGCTCAGGTCATCATCGTGAGTTCGAGCCCCGCATTGGACTGTGCTGACAGCACAGAGCCAGCTTGGGATTCTCTTTCTCCCTCTCTCTCTCTCTCTCTCTCTCTCTCTGCGCGCTATCATGTGCGCGCTATCTCTCTCTCTCTCTCTTTTTCTCAAAATAAATCAACTTAAAAAAAAAGAATCTACCTTTAAAATTTTTTTTAGTGTTTATTTCTGAGAGAGAGAGGGAGAGAGAGACAGAGCATGAGCAGGGGAAGGGCAGAGAGAGAGGGAGATACAGAATCTGACGCAGGCTCCGGGCTCTGAGCTGTCAGCACAGAACCTGATACTCCATTGCTGAGTGGAACCTGAGGCTCCATTGCTGACAACAGAGAGCCTGATGCAGGGCTCAAACTCGTGAACTGAGAGATCGTGACCTGAGCAGAAGTCGGACGCTTAACCGACTGAGGCACCCAGGCGCCCCAACAATTTACCTCTTATCAATGCCTGTGTAACTTCTGCACTCTGAGTACCGTCTCAACCAAATTTCAGTATTAAGGGCAGTCACAGGTGCCTTTAGAATGGTAGTAGAAACCAGTTAGTTTTCCTTGGGTGCTAGCTTGTCGCAACTGACCTAGCTCCATGAAAGCACTCCAACTAAAGTCCATGCCATATAGACGAAGCTCTCTTGCACCTGTTCCCCATGGGCCATCTTTATCTCTTTAAAAAAGTCACAGGGACATTAGCAAGGTGGTGGACTAGGAGGTCGCAGCACTTGTGTCTCCCCAAAACGATGATTTAACAACTAACTACTCACTGATGAAAATAGCTCAGAGAGAGCTCTGGAGTATAAGCAAGAAGCACAGCAACCCAGGGGAACATAAACCCTGAGGCCTCATAGAAAAGCATAGGAGGGATTTTACCTGTGTCATCTCATCCCCAGTTCTACAGAGTTTGTTGCCATAGAGGGATCTCCTTGGCTGTGATGCACTTACCCCCGACCCTCTCCACCCATCCCACTTCAAGAAAAAGAGAGTAGGGAGACTCCAGCAGTTTTCACCACGAGGATTCAAGTGGCCCTTGTGGCCCTCAGGGACACCTGCAAATTTTGCTACTGAGGACTCACCCAGTGTTCACCCATGCTGATCCCAGCTGATGGAGTTGCCTAGAGTCCGTGCCCCCAAGCCCGTGTTGGAAGAGGTTATAGAAAGGATAAGACTGCGGGTTGACCCATGAGCTGGACATTGACAACCAGAGGCTCCTTACCCCCTCCCCTGTCCCTGGAACATGCATTCCACTTGACTTTCCCCACAGCCAATGTAAATTCCCTCATTATTAAACCTGCTATTTACCAATCTGGAGTAGTCTGCCTCTTCTGTCTCTTCTTGCCCTCTGTACGGTGGCCGGTTTCAAATCATATCTGGCAAGCTCCTGGGTAGCTTGCCAACCAACAACCCCTGGAACAGGAGCTGACACTTCAGCCCTATCCACACTGGCCCTGACCTACCACATGAACACCCACATCCTTGCTGGTTAGGTGCTTATTAAGAAATGCGATGAGGGGCACCTGCGTGGCTTAGTCGGTTGAGCGTCCGACTTTGGCTCAGGTCATGATCTCACAGATCGTGAGTTCGAGCCCCACATCAGGCTCTCTGTTGTCAGCAATGGAGCCTGCTTCAGATCCTTTGTCCCCTTCTCTCTCTGCCCCTGCCC
Source organism: Felis catus (assembly GCF_018350175.1). Lineage (NCBI taxonomy): Eukaryota > Metazoa > Chordata > Mammalia > Carnivora > Felidae > Felis > Felis catus. The sequence goes on along the minus strand of NC_058382.1, from coordinate 14,547,253 downwards.
CACTTGCTTTCTGTCTCTCAAAAATAAATACACGTTAAAAAAAAGAAAAAGAAATGGGATGAATAAAATGGATATTGATGGAATTCAAACAAAGATTTTAGTATAGTACTACCCAAGATTGGGCAGGCCAAAAGGACCCCCTACTGGCCTCCCAACATTAAAGAGCCCCAAACAAGTTTGTTCTATTTACCTTAGTTTGGAGAAATTTTAAAAGCCAAGAGTCAAAGATGATAATGAGAAACCTGCCTTGCAATTGACTCAGGCAATCATTAGGCAGATTAATCAAGATGAAGATTGACAAAAGGTCTCTTGGCTCAACCTCTTCCTGGAAGCCCAAAGTCTCTTGCACAAGAGTGGTTAAAATGGTTAGGGGGTGGAGGAGTTTCCAGACCTTGTTGACATGGGTATGAAAACCCATCCGATGCAGGCTACAATCAGACTGAGAGAACATGAAGATACAAGGGTTGGTGGGATTATGGTCGTCGAAATGTTTCAACAGGATTCCTGCACAATAGTGGTGTTTCTCACCTGGTTGTGTTATGGGGTGGACGTTGTGTCTGAGCGGGGAATGATTCTCCTACCTCATACTGTAAACCAGAAAGCATGTGAGCCTGCCCTTCTAGCCACAATATTAACTGGATGTGGCAAATCCGGAACCAGTAAGATTGCCCGAGACCACACAGTGAGGAATGGAAGGCTGAGTGCCGGTAGTACAAATTCGCTGTGCAATTGCCCTATGTGGAGTGTAGACTGGACCTCCTGGCAAAAGCCTGTGAGCATCTCTCAGTAATGACAACTGGGGCTCTGGACCAGAGGATTTCCATTTGAGAAGAAAGCTTGCTATCCCTATGAGTTTGCTATTGGAACAGTGGAAACTGTCCTTCTCACTAATGGACCTTCTGGTTTCTAGAAACCAGAAATACCCATAATGTCTTGGGTGATGTTGGAGAGATGTTTTACTGGGGATGTCAGTACCCACAAGAGTTCCATTATAAAATGGAAATAATTTATACGGGATCTTGTTGCCTGGGGGACATGAGAGAGCCTCTTTTCTTCTAGGAGAGACTTTGGAGCCATGAGAGGAGCCACCGGACTCTAGTGTCACTTGGACAGTGCCCTATGAACAGCTCTCAATTGATTGACCAAGTACTGCTTAGGTCTGTGGACCAAAGTTCCAAGGTGAGTGGAGAGCATCCTGTTTGGAAGACAGCCTCTCTGACTGAAGAAAGTTAAAAAAAAGTCAGCTCAGTGGGCTGAACTTCATGGTGTTTTCCTAGCATGATGGAAGATTTGAACAGTAGAATAGGCCCCTGCCCATGGGCTACCACACCAGAAGCCGGGAAGAGGATGATTCCTCGCTAAGAACCTCTGTATTTTTAAACCTTATGTCAGAATTCCCAAGGGCCTGATGAGATGGGCTGTGCCCTCACGGCATCTGGCAAGACTGGGGTTAACAGCGGACGCAACTGTATTGCCTGGTGGGGGAGACCGCCCGCTGGAGGGGTGGGCTTGGGGAAGGGACTCGTTCTTCTGCCTGCAGTCCAGACCAGTATGGTGGCCAAACTCAAGGTGCCTTCCAAGGGTGGAAAAGTTTGGGCATAAAAGGAAAAAGAAGGAATAGCAGCTGAGGGTAAAGGAGTGAATACACAGGTTATGCAATGAGGGAGAGACTCAACGTTGCATTAACACCTTGGAAGAGGCTCAGCGCGAGAGAGGATACGGTCTCTTAGCTCAACTGTACCAGATGCCTGACTGGGTGAAGCTACATTCGCCAAGAGGATGTCTGCTTTTGGAACCTTGACAAGATCAAATGGCAGCTTCAAACCTGAGTAGCTTTGCCCTGGAGACACTTTCATATATATATCCTGTTCTTTTTTTTTTTTTTTTTTGAGAGAGAGAGAGAGAGAGAGAGAGAGAGAGAGAGAATCTCAAGCAGACTCGATGCAGGGCTCGATCCCATGACCTTGGGATCATGACCTGAGCCAAAATCAAAAATCAGATGCTCGGGGCGCCTGGGTGGCGCAGTCGGTTAAGCGTCCGACTTCAGCCAGGTCACGATCTCGCGGTCCGTGAGTTCGAGCCCCTCGTCGGGCTCTGGGCTGATGGCTCAGAGCCTGGAGCCTGTTTCCGATTCTGTGTCTCCCTCTCTCTCTGCCCCTCCCCCGTTCATGCTCTGTCTCTCTCTGTCCCAAAAATAAATAAACGTTGAAAAAAAAAATTAATAAAAAAAAAAATCAGATGCTCAACCAACTGAGCTACCCAGGTGTCCTGACACACACACACACACACACACACACACACACACATATATATATATATATATATATATATATATATATTCGACTGGATTAATGGCTGAAATGGGACCCTAGTAATGTGCTAGTATCCTTTGACTTTTATAATCAATTTGCTTTAAGAGATCTGTATCCGAAGGTCAGGGGGTAGACTGTGATATTGTGATACCTGTGAAAAGTACAATAAGAAAGTACAGTTGACCCCTGGACGATACAGGCGTTAGCGATGCCAACCCCCACGCAGTTGAAAACCTGTGTATAATTTTTGACTCCCTCCAAAATGTAACTAGTAATAGCCTACTGTTGACCGGAAGCCTTACGTATAACATAAACCCTTGGTTAACACGTATTCTATATATGTGGGATATACCGTATTCTTACAATAAAGTAAACTGGAAAAAAAAGAAAGTGTTATTAAGAAAATCATAATGAAGAGAAAAGGCATTTACAGCACTGGACATATATTTTATGAAAAAATCAGCTTATAAGTGGATCCACGCAGATCAAAACCAGGTTGTTCAAGGGGCAACTGTATATGTTAGCCTTTCCCCTCAGTTCCTGGCTCACAGCACTCAAAATCCTGTAATTTCACCAGTGGTTAGAGCCTTAGGGGCACGTCTTTTGTCCTAATATTTGGATTTTGTGCTTGGTTCCTGATACAGCCCCAACGCACTGAAGGTGAGATGAGTGTTTTGTTCAAAACAAGCCCTTTTCACCTGAGCGGGTCAGTCGGTTGAGCCTCCGACTTTGGCTCAGGTCATGATCTCATGGTTTGTGAGTTTGAGCCCCACATGGGGCTCCCTGCTGTCAGCGCAGAGCCTGCTTCGGATCCTCTGTTCCCTTCTCTCTCTGCCCCTCCCCTGCATGCTCTCTCTCTCAAAAATAAATAAACATTTTTTTAAAAAGCCCTTTTCTTGGGGCGCCTGGGTGGCGCAGTCGGTTAAGCGTCCGACTTCAGCCAGGTCACGATCTCGCAGTCCGTGAGTTCGAGCCCTGCGTCGGGCTCTGGGCTGATGGCTCAGAGCCTGGAGCCTATTTCCGATTCTGTGTCTCCCTCTCTCTCTGCCCCTCCCCCGTTCATGCTCTGTCTCTCTCTGTCCCAAAAATAAATAAACGTTGAAAAAAAAAATAAAATAAATAAAAAGCCCTTTTCTTTTCAACCAGACTGAGTTTATGTTAACGAGGTGACTTTTGGGAAACTGGGGGGGGGGGGGGGGGGGGGGGAGGGACGGTTGCCAAGGAACCAATCCTGGGATCAGAGGGTTGGAATTTCCAGCCCCACAACTTGACGTCTAGCGGGTGGAGAGGGGCTGGAGGTTAAGTTGATTGCTAATGGTCAGTGAGTTCACCAATCATGCCATAAAAATCCTAAATGACAGGGTTCGGAGAGCTTCTGGGTTGGTTAACAAGAACACATCCGTTTGCCAGAAGGCTGAAGCATCCCAAACTCCACAGGGACAGCAGCTCCTGTGTCAGGACCCTTCTCGACCTGGCCCTATGTGTCTCTTCATTTACTGTTCATTCACATCTTTAATAACCTTTTAATTCTCCCCCCCCCCTTTTTTTTTAAAGTAAACTCTATGCCCAACGTGGGGCTTGACCTCACAACCGTGAGATCAAGAGTCACATGCTCTACCGACTAAGCCAGCCAGGGGCCCCAATAACCTTTTTAATAAATGGTAATCTAATAAGTAAACCGTTGACCTGGGTTTTGTGAGCAGTTCTAGCAAATAATCGAAACCACGGAGGGAGACTGGGAATCCCTGACTTCTAGCTGGTTGGTCAGAAGCACAGGTGACAATTTGTACTTGCAGTTGGAGCTGGACGTGGGGGACAGTCTTGTAGGACCGAGACCTTTCCCTGTGGGATCTGATGCTACGACAGGTAGCTAATGTCCCAACTGTGTTAAATTGTAGGACACCCCGCCGGGGTCTGAGAAGTGCTCGGTGTGGGAACACCCACATACATCTGGTGTCAGACGTGGAGTATTGAGAGCAGAGGAGAAACAAGAGTTTTTCTTCGCGATCGTCTATGTCGAAAATAACCCAACGACAAATGTTTAGAATTAATAAACAAATTCAGTCGAGTTGCGGGATAGAACATCAACACACAGAAATTAGTCACGTTTCTACACACAGGCAGCGCACTATCTGAAAAGGACGTAAGAGAGCAACCCCACTCACAACAGCAACAAAAGAATAAAACGTTTAGGAATACACTTAACCAAACAGGTGAAAGACACCGAAGCGGTCTCCGTGCTGACAGCGGCGAGCCAGATGCCGAGCTTGAACTCACCAACCCTGAGATTATGACCCGAGCCGCAGTCGGACGCTCAACCCACTCAGGTGCCCACGAACAATTTTTTAAGGTTGAGCAAAAACCCAAGGTATTTTTTAAACTGGGTGGTGGATACACGCGTGCTCGTCTTATTATTCTGCTGTAAGAACAGTGAAGAAAAATAAAACATTAAAAAGTGGGGGCGGGTGGGGGGTGGTGGGGAGAGACCTTTAACCAATTCCCTGCGTGTGACGGGGGTGTCTGTCCTTGGACGAATTGGAAGCTGCGTTTTATACCGCGGCCAAGCAGGGATTCTGGTGGTGGAACCCTGACTCGGTAGTGTGACCCTGGAGGGCACCGAGCAAGGTCCTGAGAGTTTGAGATAATAGGTGTAGCCAAGATTTGGGCGCCGCCTGGGTGGAGGCCGCGTTGCCTAACTCTAGGGTCACTACCCACATTTGAGCTCCAGAGGGCGCCAGACGCACATAACATGCCAGATGGTGCTCCGTGATGGTGCGGTCCTCCATTCCCCCTGCGGGCGGGCAGCACTCCTCCACCCCATTTACAGGGACCGCTGCTTCCCAGGTCTACGAACTGGTCGGTCATCCCAAGTGGGCGTGTGTTTAGCCACTGCGACCCGCTTTGCCTGAGGACGTTCTCTCCAAGTTTACGGGGGTGTTTCCAGCAATGTCAATCAGGACTTAAGACCCCACCCCTTATCCTTGCCGCCCAATCAGGATCGACAACACAGGCACCAACAGAGCAGAGGATATTTTATACTCCCCAAAATATACACAAGCAAACAAATGAAAATAGGGTTTCTCCATGGAAATATTAATGACAATAAGTAGTCTGAATTACCAATAACCAAAGAAGTAACAGAGGAAGTAAAAGGTCTACACTCTAAGATTGACATTAGATGATTTACAGCCAGTTCTACCATATAGTCAGACAAAGAATTGCTAGGATTAGAAAGTGGTCCAGAGAATAATAGAAAAAGAAAGGAACGCTACCAAAATCTTTTGAGGGGCACCCAGGTGGTTCAGTTGGTTGGCTTTCCATTACTGATCTCTGCTTAGGTCATGATCTCATGGTCGGTCACATGGAGCCCCGCGATGGGCTCTGTGCTGACAGTGCAGAGCCCTGCTTGGGATTTTCTCCCTCTCCCCGCCCCTACCCCGCGCGCGCACGCGCGCGCACACACACACACACACACACACACACACACACACACACACAGACACACACACTCACGGTCTCAAAATAAATAAATAAACTAAAAAAAATCTTTTAGGGGTGCCTGGGTGGCTCAGTTGGTTAAGCGTCCAACTTTGGCTCAGGTCATGGTCCTGCGGTTTGTGGGTTCAAGTCCCGTGTCAGGCTCTGTGCTGACAGCTTGGAGCCTGGAGCCTGCTTCGGATTCTGTGTCTCCCTCTCTCTCTGCCCCTCCCTTGCTCTCTCTCTCAAAAATAAATTAAAAAAAAATTTTTTTTTAATTACAAAAAATCTTTTGAATGGTTGGCACAATTCCCTTAGCAAACCTAAAAAAACAATAAAAAACTAGGCAAATGGCACTCATAAAACAGAAGGAAAAATTCCAAGTCAAAAATGAACCAATTGAACTCAGCAATGTTTTAAGACAGTAATTCATAAGAAATGATAGGGATGCTGTCAGAAATACAGAAATATCTCAACATTACAAACTGTGCCATGCGTCCCAGCTCACTCACAGGTTAAAGATGAAATAATATGTGATCATCTCAAAAGGCACAGAAATGTTGCAAATTCATGGGACAGGCCCACCATCCTAGCATCTCCCTCTGCCTTTCCTCCAGCTTCCTCCAGCCAGGAAGCCGGAGCACAAATTCACCATTCCTTACAACGTGGAGAAGAAAGAGCTCGAACAGTGAGGAGAGTCAGAACCCTCAACTACCTTAAGGGCAGCCTGCAAAACAGGGAGAGCTGCAGAGATGGGAGACAAGGGAGAGAGAGATAGAGGGAGGTGGAGAGAAGTGGGGGTGGGGGGACACCGGGAAAGTGATTGAGGCAGAGAGGGAAATATAGAGATGGGGGGGGCGGGGAGATGAGGGTTAGATGGAGGGAGACTGAGGGGCAGAGAACCTTAGAGACATTTCCTCATCTGAAAACCATCACAGTGGGGCACCTGGGTGGCTCAGTCGGTTAAGCATCCAACTTCAGCTCAGGTCATGATCTCATGGGTTCGTGAGTTTGAGCCCTGCATTGAGTTCTGTGCTGATGGCTCTGGGCCTGGAGCCTGCTTTGGATTCTGTGTCTCCCCCCTCTCTCTCTGCCCCTCCCCTGCTTATGTTCTGTTTCTCTCTCTCTCTCTCTCTCTCTCTCTCTCTCTCTCTCTCAAAAATAAACATGAAGAATAATTAAAAGTTTGAAAACCATCACAGTGGCGTTCAATCAGTGGTGAACTCGATAAGAGTTCAATCAGTGGTGTCTACATGATTTTATTAATTCTGAGCCCCTCTGTTTTTTCACCTTGCAAGATCTCTACAAATCGGGTTTAATCCTGTAATTGAGGGCATCTTATAGTTAGTTGCTCTCCACTGGACAGCAGTCCTGATGCATCCCGTAATGTTTCAGCACAATCACTTAAAAACCATTTGAGGGGCGCCTGGGTGGTGCAGTCGGTTAAGCGTCCGACTTCAGCCAGGTCACGATCTCGCGGTCCGTGAGTTCGAGCCCCGCGTCGGGCTCTGGGCTGATGGCTCAGAGCCTGGAGCCTGCTTCCGATTCTGTGTCTCCCTCTCTCTCTGCCCCTCGCCTGTTCATGCTCTGTCTCTCTCTGTCCCAAAAATAAATAAACGTTGAAAAAAAAATTAAAAAAAAAAGTAAAATCTTAAAAAATTTTTTTCTAAATAAATGTAAAAGTGCTCTTTTAGCAAATATATGCTAAATACTGTAAGTGGTAACAACGCATTGTGTCAGCATAACTGCTAGCAGTTTTTCTGTCCTAGTGGTAAATAGGGCAATGCTGTATTTCATAATACAAGGCATCTTAAGTTTGATTAAATACGGCATATTATTTTGTAATCAAAACAAATGTTAAACCCAGTAGCGACAAGTACACCCAGGGCTCAGATCTTGAGATGAGGTTAAAAATTGTTGGTTTTGAGATAAGCACTGGGTGTCATATGTAAGTTATGAATCACAGGATTCTATTCCTGAAACCAAGACTACACGGTATGTTAACTGACTTGAGAATGAACATATATGTATATATATACACATATATTGAGAATGAATATACATATATATTCATATACATATATATTCATTGGTTTTGCTTTTCATTATATTCTTCAGTACCTTAAAATTTTTGCCATTTTTTGTTTTGTCTTATTAAAAAAATTAAATCCTGCCTATTTCTGTTTCTGGATAGTGGAAATATCCAGCTCCCTTGGAACAGAACTTCTGTCTTCTGGAAAAGTCATGAGAATGACTCTTTAGTCACACAAATGTAAAGCAAGTATTCACCCCTGATTGGTAATTCTTACTTTTTATATTCGATGTGTCTCACGTCCTTTTTCCTCCTCTATTCTTCCTCAACTGCTTTCTCTTACATTATGTTAATTTTAATAAAATTTTCAATGTTTATTGGTTTTTGAGAGAGAGACAGAGCACGAGCAGGGGAGGGGCAGAGAGAGAGAGGGAGCCACAGAACTCGAAGTGGGCTCCAGGCTCTGTGCCGTCAGCCCCAATGCGGGGCTCGAACTCACGAACTGTCAGATCATGGCCTGAGCTGAAATCAAGAGTCAAATGCTTAACCAACTGAGCCACCCAGATGCCCCTAGAATATATTTCTTTTTTTTTTAATTTTTAACGCTTATTTATTTTTGAGACAGAGAGAGACAGAGCATGAACGGGGGAGGGGCAGAGAGAAAGGGAGACACAGAATCGGAAGCAGGCTCCAGGCTCTGAGCCATCAGCCCAGAGCCCGACGCGGGGCTCGGACTCACGGACCGTGAGATCGTGACCGGAGCTGAAGTCGGAGGCTTAACCGACTAAGCCACCCAGGCGCCCCTAGAATATATTTCTTAACATAGTTCTTAGAGTAATTTTTCTCCTTATTCTCCTCTCCTCTTGGTACTCCCATTATGTGTATATTGCTTGACTTAATGGTGTCCTGCATTTTTCTGGGGCTCTCTGTTCGTTTTTTTTCATTCTTTTTTCTCCCCATTCTTTGAAATGCATGATATCTATCTTCATTTGCTAATTCTTTCTTCTGTCAGTTCAGATCTACTGGTGAGCCCCTCTAGTGAGTTTTCATTTCAGTTATTGTACTTTTCAGCTCCAGCTTTCCATTTGGCTCTATTTTATAATGTCCAACTCTTTTTTTTTTTTTAATGTTTATTTTTGAGAGAGAGAGTGAGCAGGAGAGGGCAGAGAGAGAGAGAGGGAGACACAGAATCCAAAGCAGGCTCCCAGCTCTGAGCTATCTATCAGCACAGAGCCTGATGCGGGACTCGAACTCACGGACCGTGAGATCATGACCTGAGCCGAAGTTGGACACTTAACTGAGCCACCCAGGCGCCCCTGTAATGTCTAACTCTTAATTGATATTTTCAATTTGGTAAGTCATTATTGTCTAACTTCCCTTTACTTTTAAAATCATGATTCCTTTTGGTTATTTGAACATATGCTATTTTGAAGGCTTTGTCTGTTAAATCCAACTTCTGTTTATTCTCATAGGCAGTTTCTGTTGCCTGCTTTTTAGGGGTCATACTTCCCTGTCTTACAGAACCCTTACCACGCTTCCTTCCTAACTAGCACTGTCCCATAGAACATTCCGCAATAATAGACATGTTCTCTACGTGCACTGTCCAGTATGATACACACCAGCCTAACGTAGCCACCGAGCACTTCAAATGTGGCCAGTGTTATTGAGGAATTGAATTTTTCTTTTTCTTTTTTGAGGAACTGAATTTTAAAATTTTATTTCATTTTTATTAACTTAAATCTAAATAGCTGTATGTGACTAGTGGCTACCTTCTTGGACAGTGAAGTTCTAGACCATGCTGAGTACCCAATTCTCTAGAATCCCCTAGCCAAGTGTTCCTGAACCTTCCAGCACCTGTATGCGCCTCTTCCCAGCCCACCTGGCCCCCGACACCCAGGCCAGGTCATGCTGGTCTGCACGCCTCTAGATCCAAGGGGTGGGCAAGAGGTGATCTGGGAGATGGACCACATTTTCATATGGAGATGAGGGTGTCCACATAAATGCATGGATGACCCCTCAAGGATTCAGGATGTGGACAGAAGTGGGAAGAGATGGGTGTGAACCCATGTGCCTCCATTTGTACTTTTGGTCCAGGATTGACAAATCTTAGGGATGATTTTGACTGGCTACGTCCCATTTCTTACCTGTGTAGTGGCTACATGTGTGCTCACTGTATAATTTTTTAAACTATATATAGATATAGTTATGTATAAATGTGCAAATATGTGTGTACAAAGATATATGATATCCTATGTAGTATTATATATAATGTAAATATAGGATACATGTGTAGATGTGTTTATACATGTACAGTGTATATATATATATAGTACTATGTATACAATATATACACAATTTAAAAAATGACTTAAAAATTTTACCACTGTTAGCTCTTCTCATGACATAAAGCCTTGTACGATCTGTCTCTCTCTGTCCTGATCTGCCACCCTCCCCTTCATGCTCAGCTCCAGCCGCACTGACCTCCCTGCTCCAGCTAGCAGGCCGCATGACGGAGGAGTTTGGCCGAGGGGGCTCGATTGGTCCTGTCTTTATTTTGTAATTTTTAATTCTGTAAAAATTTGAGGACAGCTGACACACAATGTGACATTAGTCTCGGGTGTCTGGCCCTGCCTTTATTTTTTAAAATTTAGTTATTTTTCGATGTTTAGTTTTGCGAGAGGTGGAGAGAGCGCAAGCGAGGGGAGGGGCAGAGAGAGAGAGGGAGAGGGAGAGGGTCCAAAGCGGGCTCCGCGCTGACAGCAGAGAGCCCCATGTGGGGCTTGAACTCACGAACCGTGAGATCATGACCTGAGCCGAAGTCAGATGCCCAACCCACTGAGCCACCCAGGCGCCCCCGGCGCTGCCTTGAAAGCCCTTTGTGTCGGCAAAGCAATGTCTGTGATGGGGGTCGGGTGAGTGGGGGTGGTCGAGGCTGGCGTGGGCAGACAGCCGGACAGCCGGTGTCAGGAGTGATGTGGCCCCTTCCCCGGGGTTGGGAGGAAAGGTGTCTGCTTATGTAAGAAAGCTGGAGACTGTTCTGAAGGCCGCCAAAAAAGGAACAGTTGTGGTGGATGGAACCATCAATCAGGTGCCCTGAACAGGTGGAGCCTGGGGCCACTCTCAGCGGAAAGCTGGGCTCGGAGCTCCAATTACCAGCACAGAGAATCCAACTATCAAGACTGGTGCCAGAGGGGAGGGAGAGGGGGGGACAGAGGCCTGAGTCAGCGGAAAGAGCCATTCCAGAGCACCTGAGGTGACTGCAGAAGCACCAGAGAGGGAGCTGGAGACCGGCAACGGTGACATCTAAGCCAGCGGTTCTCAAAGTAGGGTCCCCGGGACCCGCAGCATCAGTTCGGCCTGAGAACTCGTTCAAAATGCAAATTCCCAGGCTCCCTTTAACGAGAGGCAAGAAACTCCGAGGGGAGGGGAAGGCCCAGCAATCGATGTTTCAACAAGCCCGCCAAGGTGATTCTAATGCGCGACCAAGTCTGAAAACCACTGATCTCGCTTTAACGAGCATGGACGGGGTGCCAGGCATTCTTCCGGGTGATTTACCGCTAGTAACACACCGGTCCACACAACAGCATTACAAAACAGGAGGGGCGCCTGGGTGGCTCAGTCGGTTAAGCGTCCAACTTCGGCTCAGGTCGTGATCTCACGGCTGGTGAGATGGAGCCCCGCGTCAGGCTCGCTGCTGTCAGCATAGAGCCCGCTTTGGAATCTCTGCACCCCACCCCTGACCTCCTCGCCCCTCCCCTGCCTGTGTTCTCTCTCTCAAAAATAAACAAATATTAAAAAAATAAAAAAAGAGGGGCGCCTGGGTGGCTCAGACGGTTAAACGTCCGACTTCAGCTCAGGTCACGATCTCGCGGTCTGTGAGTTCGAGCCCCGCGTCGGGCCCTGGGCTGATGGCTCGGAGCTTGGAGCCTGCTTCCGATTCTGTGTCTCCCTCTCTCTCTGCCCCTCCCCCGTTCATGCTCTGTCTCTCTCTGTCCCAAAAATAAATAAATGTTAAAATTTTTTTTTTTAAATAAAAAAAAATAAATAAATAAAAAAAGAGTGACCGGTGGATCCTCACTTAGGAATGACTGATCTAGATCATTAACGGAGGCTGAGAATTATCTTGGGGTGCCTGCGTGGCTCAGTCGGTTGAACACTGGACTTCGGCTCAGGTCATAATCTCATGGTTCGTGAGTTCGAGCCCCACACCGGGCTCCACTGCTTCATTGCTGTCAGCGCAGAGCCTGGCTTTGGATCTTCTGTCCTCCCCCTCCCCCCCGCCCAACCTCCCCTGTTCACACACTCTCTCTCTAAAATAAAATAAACATTAAAAAAATAGGAGGTGCATCATTTTACAGGTGGAAAAGGTGAGGCAGGATCATTGCCGTAATTCACCTAAACTCCGAGCCAGAGGTAGAGACGCAGCTTGAACCTCAAGCGGGGGCCCTCTCTGCTCCACCCGCTTCAGCACGCGGCCCCTGGAGGGCTTCTAAGACACTTGCTGGAGCCCACTCCAGAGCTGGTGGTTCCCTGAAGACGGATCCAAGAATGTGCACTTCTCACGAGGCCCTGGGCGATGCTGAGGCTCCTGGTCCAGATTCCACACTAGGAAAAGCGAGGGTACTGCCTTTCCCACGTGAGGACGGAGTCCAGCAAATGGAAACGTCCACCGGGGCTCCGTGAGAAAATGACGTGCGCAGCCGCTCTGCCGGGACTCCTTTGGCCACAAATGACAGGAAACCCAAATTCAAAATGGCTTAAGTGTGAAAGATACTTATAGGCTCGCGTAACTGAAACGGGTTAAGTTTGCCGCGGACCCGGGGCCAAGGAGGTAGGTGGTCTGGATTCTCTCTTACTCCCTCCAGCCCTCACTCTGCTTTCCTGTGTTGTCTTCATTTTCAGGCGAGCTTGCCTCTCACACTGGCGCCCAGCTGCTCTAGCCTTAGATTCCACAGCAGGGAACCACACCACAAAAGGAGATAGAGCCCCTTTCTTCCTATCTCAGCCCACCCGGGGTCTCACCGGCCAGGCCAGGGCCACCAACCCACTGCTGAACAATCACTGTGGGCAGGGAGGTGGAAGATTCTCATGATCAGGCCTGGGTTACGAGCTCGTCCCCGGAGAGATGGGCTCAGTTGCATCCAAAACATAGACCGACAGTGTGTGTGTGTGTGTGTGTGTGTGTGTGTGTGTGTGTGTGTGTGTATGAGAATTCGGGGTAACCAGAAAAGGGAATGGAGGCTGGACCGACCAATATAACCAATGTCTACTACACCACTCTCAAAGGACAGGGTGCCGGAAAGCCAAAATGTGTACCTACTCCTTAAAACTCCCTTAAGATGGGCCCAAGCACACAGATCGTGGTAAAAGAGAAAACCCAGAAGTTGATGTACTTTACTATTTCATTTATATAAAGAATCAGGCAAAAAAAAAAAAAAAAAAAAAAAAAAAAAAACACCAAAAAACAAAAAACCTATGGTGTTAGCAATCAGCAGGGTGGTTATCGGTGGGGAGGGGGGGGTGTATCAGTTATTTTTCCTACATAACAAGCTTCCCTCAACTTAGTGACATAAAACAATGATAATGGATCACTGGTACTACTCATGTTTCTGGCAGTTAGCTGAGCTCAGCCGAGTAGTTTTTGCTTGGGGTTTCTCATGTGGTTATAGTCAGATGGTGGTCAGAGCTGGGGGTCATCTTTTCTTTTCTTTTTTTTTTTTTTAAGTTTATTTATTTTTGAGAAGGAGAAGGAGAGAGGGAGAGAGAGAGAGAGAGAGAGAGAGAGAGAGAGAGAGAGAGAGAGAATGAGCGGGGGAGGGGCAGAGAGAGAGGGAGACACAGAATCTGAAGCAGGTTCCAGGCTCTGAGCTGTCAGCTCTGAGCCCGATGCAGGGCTCAAACCCACAAACTGTAAGATCATGACCTGAGCTGAAGTCGGACGCTTAACTGACTGAGCCACCCAGGCACCCCAGAACTGGGGTCATCTTGAAGGCTCCCTCATTCACAGGTTTGGCAGTTGATGCTGACTATTGGCCAGAAGGCTCCCACATTTGCCATCCATGTGTCCTGGTCTCCCTCACATGCCGGCTGGGTTCCAAAGGTAAGCATTCCGAGAGAACCAGGCAGGAACTGCGCTGTTTTTTACGGCGTCAGATGTCACATAGTGTCATTTCTGCCATACTCTCTTGGTCATAAATGTCTGCCCAGGATCAAGAGGAGTGGTCATCTCTTCATGTGGCATGTTGTGCAAAGAGCATGTGGAGCAGGAGACGTGGGTATAAACATTTCTAGAAACTATAATATGCCATAGGGAGGTAAGGGCTGGGGGGGCTTCTGGGACCTAGCTACACTGTTTCTTTTTCTTTTTTTTTTTTTTTAAGTTTATTTTTATTTATTTTAAGAGAGAGAGCGAGAGCAAGTGGGGGAGGGGCAGAGATGGAGACAGAATCCCAAGGAGGCTCCACCTCACTGCCAGCACAGAGTTCGACGGGGCTCGAACTCACAAACCATGAAATCATGACCTGAGCCCAAATCAAGAGTCGGACGCTTAACCGACTAAGCCACCCAGGTGCTCTACCCACACTGTTTCTTTTTTTTTCTTTTTAAAATTTTTTTTTTCAACGTTTATTTATTTTTGGGACAGAGAGAGACAGAGCATGAATGGGGGAGGGGCAGAGAGAGAGGGAGACACAGAATCAGAAACAGGCTCCAGGCTCCGAGCCATCAGCCCAGAGCCTGATGCGGGGCTCGAACTCACGGACCGCGAGATCGTGACCTGGCTGAAGTCGGACGCTTAACCGACTGTGCCACCCAGGCGCCCCCCCCACACTGTTTCTTAATCTGGATGCTGTTGGGGCGCCTGGGTGGCTCAGTCGGTTAAGCGTCCGACTTCGGCTCAGGCCATGATCTCACGGTCCGTGAGTTCAAGCCCCGTGTCGGGCTCTGTGCTGACAGCTCAGAGCCTGGAGCCTGCTTTAGATTCTGTGTCTCCCTCTCTCTCTGACCCTCCCCCATTCATGCTCTGTCTCTCTCTGTCTCAAAAATAAATAAACATTAAAAAAAAAATCTGGATGCTGTTTACAACTAGTTGCATATTTTAAAATATCTTTTTTAAAAAGTTTATTTGTTGAGAGAGATAGAGATAGATAGAGAGAGAGAGAGAGAGAGAGGGAACGTAAGTGGGGTAAGGGCCGAGAGAGAGAATCCTAAGCAGGCTCTGCACTGCCAGCACGGAGCCCGATGCAGGGCTTGAACCCACGAACCATGAGAACATGACCTGAGCTGAAATCAAGAGTCAGACACTCACCCACTTGAGCCACCCATTCACCCCAAGTTGCATTTTTTTTTAACTGCACCACAATGTCATTTCTGGAGTCTCTGTACATAAAGTTTGAGACTTTTCTCATCCTTCATATCTCAGCTTTACTGTCCTCTCCTCCAGAAAACCACCAACGACATCCCCCATCCCTCACCCCTTCCAATCCCCAGTCCTTTCAATGCCATGGGGGCTAGTGATGCCTCGATTAGAATACCACCTTACCTTCAGTTGTCACGTTTGTGTCTCCCCCTAACTCTAGACCAGAAGACCTCTGACCTTTTGACCACATAGCCCCCAGAAGTTTCCCGTTCGCATCTCCACTATATGTGTGTAATCGACAAGTTGCCCTGTACTAATATGTACAATATAAGACATGCACTAAAATACAAATATTTGAAGGAGGAGATAAAAGCAGTTCTGAATAGGCTTTCTGTTTTCCTACACCCAGAAAGTTTGTCGAGAAAACCCGCAGAGAACCAGACCGCTCCTCAGAAACCAGTAACTTGACCGTGAGTGTCACAAGGACAGGTGATGATCCGTCTCGCACACCTCAGTAGTCCCAGTCATAGAGCTGGATGTGGAAATGTATTCACCTACACTAAACTTAAGATCTGTGCACTTTATAGCATGTATTATTATGCTCTAGTAAAAAAAGAAAATACTCAACAATGGAAAGGTAAAATTTTCAAAGCTGAAGGACATCAGAGAAAGTCCGATCGAGTGAAACCTTAAATCGCCTCTGGCCCTCCCAACAGAAGGCCTGATGCCAGGTGAAGGTTCTGGCTGGGAGTCCTGGAGATAGTGGAACCATGGAGAGAGAGGGAAGGAAGAAAGGATGCGGCTCAATGCTTGGCCATTCCTGGTGATGAGTCATAACAAACTGTAAAATGTCAATGTAAGCAGACACCTGGAGCGCACGCATACTGCTTCTCCCATCAAGAGATGATTGGCGGGAGGCAGTGGCGGGGGGGTACCTGGGTGGCTCAGTCAGTTAAGCGTCTGACTTCGGCTCAGGTCAGGATTTTGTGGTTCATGAGTTCGAGCCCTGAATTGGGCTCTGCTATCAGCACAGAGCCCACTTTGGATCCTCTCTCTGCCTCTCCCCTACTCTCTCTCTCTCAAAAATAAATCAACATTTAAAAAGAGAGAGAGAGGTGCACTTGGGTGGTTCAGTCAGTTAAGCGTCTGACTTTGGCTCAGGTCATGATCTCACAGTTTGTGAGTTCGAGCCCCACATCGGGCTCTGTGCTGACAGCTTAGAGCCTGGAGGCTGCTGTGTCTTCCTTTCTCTCTGACCCTCTCCCATTTGCCCTCTGTTTCTCTCTCTCTCAAAAACGAATAAACATTTAGAAAGAGACAGAGAGAGATGATCAGGTGCCCTCTCCCTGGATCCAGCCTGCCCTTCCTGATTTACCAAGCGAATACAGAGGAAATGACCCTCTGGGCCTCTGAGGCTAGATTGTAAGAAGCCTTCCAGTTTCTGATTGGGTCTTCTGGAAAGCTCACTCTTGGAATGCTGCCTCTTGGAGCCACCATGCTGAGAAGCCCAACAGAGCCACATATGGGCACTCCAGCCACAGCCCACGGCCACAGTCAATGTCAACTGCCAGCCATGTGAGCCAGCCATCTTGACATCCAGCCAGTCAGGACTCAGGTAACTGCAGACCCAGCTGATGCCCAACTGCAATGGTAGGAGTGTCCTTAAGCAAGAACTGCCCAGTGGAGCCCAGTCAACCCACAGAAGCAGGCGACATAATAATAAATTGTTTCAAGCTGCTAAGATTTGGGGTGGTTTGTTATGTTGTAGATAACAGGAACCACTGGGATGCCTCTGGTGGCTCTTACAAGGTGAATACAGAAAACTTTCCTTTGATCTTAAATATGTGACTGAAATGTTAGAACTCCTTGAAGGTGATGGTGGGCACAGCAGTGTGTCTAGACCCAGAAGGCATCCAATGGATGGCAAGACCAAGCATGACCATCTGCAGTCCTTTTAGGACACACTCAGTTAAATGGAGGACCCAAAACTAACCTCACAGGGGTGTTGTGAAAATTCAAAGAAGTCATGCAGGTAAAGCCCTCGACACAGTGCCTGACACATAGCAGGACCCCCTAAAATGTTAGTGGTAACTCATTCACCATGTGCGTCACCTGTTATGATGCATTTGGTTGCACGTAAGAGGACCCAAATCGAAAGGGCTTGAATCAGAAGGAAATGCATTATTTCACAGAGCAAGAAAGCCAGGGGTAGGGTGTCCCAGGGTTGTGAAATTCAATCATTTAAGATAAAATTTAATTAAATTATACTTCAATACAAATTTTACTTAAAATTGCACGTTTATTGAATGCCAACTAATTGCCAGGCACAGTTCTAGAAGCTGGAGATAAAAAGCAAAGAGAGCAAAGTCCTTGGGAATGCAAGCTGGTGCAGCCCCTCTGGAAAACAGTATGGAGGTTCCTCAAAAAACTAAAAATAGAACTACCCTATGACCCAGCAATTGCACTATTAGGTATCTATCCAAGGGATACATACAGGTGTGCTGTTTCGAAGGGACACATGAACCCCCATGTTTATAGCAGCACCATCAACAATAGCCAAAGTATGGAAAGAGCCCAAATGTCCATCGATGGATGAATGGATAAGGAAGATGTGGTATGTATACACAATGGAGTATTACTCGGGAATCAAAAAGAATGAAATCTTGCCATTTGCAACTACGTGGATGGAACTGGAGGGTATTATGCTAAGTGAAATGAGTCAGAGAAAGACAAATATCATATGACTTCACTCATATGAAGACTTTAAGAGACAAAACAGATGAACATAAGGGAAGGGAAACTAATATAAAAACAGGGAGGGGGACAAAACATAAGAGACTCTTAAATATGGAGCACAGGGGCGCCTGGGTGGCACAGTCGGTTAAGCGTCCGACTTCAGCCAGGTCACGATCTCGCGGTCCGGGAGTTCGAGCCCCGCGTCGGGCTCTGGGCTGATGGCTCAGAGCCTGGAGCCTGTTTCCGATTCTGTGTCTCCCTCTCTCTCTGCCCCTCCCCCATTCATGCTCTGTCTCTCTCTGTCCCAAAAATAAATAAACCTTGAAAAAAAAATTAAAAAAAAAATATGGAGCACAAACAGAGGGTTACTGCAGAGGTTGTGGGAACGGGGATGGGCTAAATGGGTAAGGGGCACTAAGGAATCTACTCCTGAAATCATTGTTGCACTATGGGCTAACTAACTTGGATGTAAATTAAAAAAAAAAAAAAAAAGCAAGCAAGCAAAGTTCTTTGGTGGGAGTCTATTCACTCAATGTTATCCTCATGCCTTTGTAGGTCTGTCCTGCTACATTATACTCTTCTGTGCGAATATACCACAATTCATCCATTCTCATGTATTTTATTAATTATTTATTCATTTATTCATTCTGAGAGAGAGAGAGAGAGGGAGAATCTCAAGCAGGCTCCATGCTTAGTGTGGAGTCTGACACGGGGTTCGATCTCACGACCATGAGATCATGACCTGAGCTGAAACCAAGAGTCGGACGCTTAACCAACTGGGCCACCCAGGCGCCCCTAACCATTCTCCTTTTAATGGACGTCAGGTTTGTTTCCAATTTGCTGTTGGTGAATCACTACAAACATTGTTGGGACGCCTCACCCAGAGCGCATGCTCACGTTTCTTCTCGTTAAGTATCCAGGAATGGAGATGCTGAGTATAAGGGACTCAAAGCTTCAACATGGCTGAACTTTTCAAATACCAAATGATTCTCCAGATGGTTGCACTGACTTCCTCCTTCACCTGGAGTGCATGAGGTGCCCTGCTAATCCCCATTGTCACCTACAGTCATCTGAAGTTTTGCTCATTTGAAGACATAAAATAGAATCTCAGTGTGGCCCTCTCTTTTCCCCTCTAGGTGTTTCTACAATTACCGTCTGGCTTTGGTCAGCTGGGTGGGGTCAAGATAGAGGAAGAAGGGAACTTAGTGATTATAATTTTTTAATTTTAATTTTTAAAAAATCTTTGTTTTTGAGAGAGAGACAGAGACAGAGACAGAGTGCAGGCGGGGGAGGAACAGAGAGAGAGGGAGACACAGAATCTGAAGCAGGCTCCGGGCTCCGAGCCGTCAGCACAGAGCCTGACATGGGGCTTGAACTCATGAACCGTGAACCGTGGGGTCATGACCTGAGCTGAAGTCGGACGCCCAACCGACTGAGCCACCCAGGCACCCCATTAGTGATTATAATTTTGAGTCTAGGATGGGTAGGGACATGGGCAGGGTGGGGATGACAAAGCAGGGATGTGATGGATGGGGGCGGGGAGAGTGTGGCAACCAAGTCCAGGGTGACGCTGACAGTGGGGGGCCTGCAGCGAGGACACATGAACAAGCAGGCTGGACTGGGAGGAAGATGACCTCAGTGCCATCTTTGTTGGTCTTCCTCTGATTACTGATGAAGTGGAGCATCTCTTTGTATCAAATTAATTACAAAAGTACTGAAGCATAGAAGAGTCTCAAAGGAGAAGACCAACAAACTATTTCTTAATGACCACTTTTTAAACGCAATGTTTCTTTTTTTTTTTTTTTTAAGTTTATTTATTTATTTTGAGAGGAAGAGAGGGAGAGAGAGAAAGAGAGACAGGGAGAGGGAGGGAGGGAGGGAGGGAGGGAGAAAGAAAGTGTGCATGTGAGCAGGAGAGGTGCAGACAGAGAGCGAGAGAGAGAGAATCCCAAGTAGGCTCTGTGCTGTCATTGCAGAGAGGCGGGGCTCAATCCCACAAATCGTGAGATCATGACCTGAGCCTAAATCAAGAGTCGGAAGCTTAACCGACTGAGCCACCCAGGCGCCCCTAAAAGCAATGTTTCTGTGCAAATAAGAGAAAAAGAAATCTCAGACTGGGGGAAATCGTTATCAAAATTTGTGTCGTACCAGCAACAGCTTGTGTGCCTTAACAAAGGAGCCCTCATTCAGATCTGTGCCATCAGCAGAGGACACACGCTAAGACGGGAGCCCCAGGCAGCTCAGGGGCAGAAGCAGGACAATTCTACGGAGGGACCGAGGAGACCCACCATGTGTCTACCGCACCCCCAGCGAAACCGGGAAAGCAGCGATGATGCTGTGCAGGTGGCGGGCACATCGAAACAAGACCTCTAAAGCTGGCTTCCCAGTGCGGTTCCAGAGCTGTAACATGAGGACGACCCACTTCTTGTCACTTCTTCATTCCGTTAACAAATATTTAGTCATTCTGGGCCAGGTTCTGGAGATAAAATGGTGACCAGCACAGGCTTTGTCCGCATCCTCGTGGATTTATCTGTCTCAAGAGGGAGGCAGACATGAGACGCTGACATCACAGACTGTCAGGGCTGAGATGGGGGAAAGCCGGAGTTGTAGAACCCCAGAAGGGGCACCTGACCCACCCTGGGGGTCAAGGAAGGCTTTCTGGAGGAGGAGACATCGAGACCCAAAAGCTGTATGGAGTTAGTTGTGAAGAGGCGATCAGGAGAAAGAGCGGTGCTCCAAAAGGTGGAAAGAGCATGTGCAAATGTTTAGAGGTGAGAGGGAGTGTGGAATGTTCTAGACCAGCACCATCCAACAGAAACATAATGAGAACCCCACCTGTGAGTCACAACGTAATTAAAAAATTTTTAGTAGCCACGTTAAAAAGAAACAGTTGAAATGAATTTTAATAATCTATTTTATTTAACCTGATATAGCCAAAATATTACCATATTAACATGTGATCAATATAAAAATTATTAATGAGATATTTTACATTCTCTTTTTTTTGTACTAAGTCTTTGAAATCTGGCGGGCATCTTACACTGCGGGTACATCTCAGTTCACACTGGCCACATTTCAAGTGCTCGACAGCCACGTGCTGCACTGAGCAGTACAGCTAGACCCTTGCTACCCAAAGCACTGGCGTCAGTGGGGAGCTTGCTAGAAGTACAGAATCGCAGGCCCTCCCTAGCCCCACTAACTCAGGATCTCCATTTTAACAGGATCCCAGGGGATTCATACGCACTTGAGTTTTGAGAAAAATGGGTCCAGTTCTGTCTGAAACACTTCTGTGGCTTCCTGTTGCCCTCGTGACAAACACTCAGCTACCGACCTTGGCAATCATTCATTCATTAGTGCATCACCGCTCCTGAGCACCTACTGCATCCCAGGCCCTGTGCTCGGTGATGCTGGGGACACAGCAGGGACAAGGACAGACCTGATTCCTGACCTCATGGAGCCCCTAGGCAATTAATAGAGAAGGACCCAAATCCCTGTTTCATTCTGACCGTGGTAAGGATGTGTGCTTAAAGGGGGGTTACTGTGTACAAGTTCAGGAGGCCTGACCTGGGTTGAGTGGAGAGGGCATCCAGAAAATAACCCAAATAAGGGCAGAGGCCACTATCATGGCAAAACGCCACAAGCAGATTAAATGTCCCATTGCAGAGGCTGGGCAGGCCAAACAACACCAGCCTGTCCGTGGTCACTAAGAGGGATAGTTTTCAGGCTCGAGAAGCGCCTGGGGGGTAGGGTTACAGGAAACGAGCCAGGGACAGAGCCTGGTGATAGTGGCACACCACACACAGATCCGTCTGCATTTGGAAAACGAGGGGAAAGGGAACAGAGAATCGGGAAGGCGGTCAATTTGCCAACAGGGGGGAGGACTGAAGGCAAGGAATGGTAGGTGACCTTTTCTTTAAAAAAGGTCTTTTAATACAACATACTTGTATTTACTGTAGAGTAACTGAGCAGGGGAGAAAATGTGCAGGATATGGATGGAACAAGAATGGCCATGACTGTTGAAGCTGAGAGATGGGACATTCATTACACTTTCCCTCCGCTTTTGTGTTTGTTTGAAATTTTCCTTAAAAGCGAAAAAACGTGTTGTTCTTTATAAATAGTTGCGGATGTCAAAAAATATTTTAGCAGATGGAGAAGCTCACTGAAGTCCTTCTTCCGAAAAGAAGAAATCGCATGATCAGAAATGTGGTCATCCTCTAAGAATGGAATCCGGGAGGAAGGTGGGTCAAGGCAGATTCCAACTCTTGGGTTCGAATCCTGGTGCTGTCACTTACTAGCTAGGGAACCTGAAGTCCCCGATGTCAACTCTCACACCTCATGGAAACCCAGGGATGACAACAGTAGCTGCCCGAGGGCTGAGGATTACTGAATTCATGCATGGAAAGGGCTTAGGAAGGCACCCGGCATGAAGAAGGAGCCAGGTAAATGCAGGCAGTTGTCATGATAAAGCACATGCCAGCCAGGTTCAAAACCACAGGGTGTCTCCACGCAGATGTGTTCCTACTTCCTTTACATGGAGTTCATTGTCCCAATAGTCCCTGGTATCAGAGTAAAGACAAGAATTCTCCCTAGGTCGATATACTTCAGTTGCCTTCCTTCACACCTACGAAACCCTGTTATATATGACAGTTGTTCCAAACGCTTGCATCACACCATTTAGAGAAGTTATACAAGTTGTGTTTACAATCACTGTGAAAATCAGTAGGAGAAAAATCCCCTTAGCTGGGTATTTGCAATTCCATTCTGGCCTGATGACTGTTACTGTGCACACAGAGAAAGACCGCGCGTTTCCTGCCGCTGCAGAATGTTTAAAGTTATAAGACGCTTCCTGAACGTTTTTTCCTCTTAAAATTCAAACGATGGAATTTTCTCCCTTGCTAGCTTTTTCTTCCACAACTACTGTTGGTGTTCAATGAAAACAGTCACTGCAAAAAATTTCTTAAAAGTAAAGGCCCTTGCCCCCTTCCGACACTCAGAAATGACCACTGGTTACATTTTGTTCATCATCCTTATAGATGATGATGTCTGGGATCCTTTCAAAATTTTTGCGTGGGAAGACCGTGGGTGGAGTGTGGGTTGGGCGGGATTGACTAGCCTGGACGGGGCGGGGCAGGGGGAGGGGCCACTCACAGGCCCAGGTGAGAGAGCTGGTGACGTCACGTTCTGTGTGTCTGGAGCTTAGACAGTTGGGGAGACAGGCAGAGTGATGGTCAGGGGCTACATCACAACAGGCCTTCAGGATCAGTTAGAACCTTGTCCTTAGGATGCTGGAGAAACACGGAAAGGCTTCAAGCAGGAACACGTGATCAGATTGGTGTTTTACAGAACTCCCTCTAACTGCCAAGTGGAGGTGGGTGAAAGTGAGAAAAAGGAGGCCAGGAGGCCAGGGGCCCAGGGAGGAGGCCAGGCGAGATGAGGTGGGAGAGGTGGGGCTGGACCAAGGCAGGGCCATGAAAGGGGAGAAGAGGGCAGGTGGGAGAGGTATCTAGGAGGCCTAGTACACAAGCCATGGAGGCTGATGGGTCGGGCTGGGTGTGTGCGTGCGCGCGTGTGTTGGGGAGGAAAGCATCAAGGATGAGGCCCAGGGTTCTTTGTGGAAACTTGGGATGTGGAGGGGCCACCCCTGAAGGAGAAGGTTTGGAATTTGGGACACACTGAGTGTTAAGGGCCCAGGGGTCACTGAGGGCTGAGGGTGAGGGGCCTTTATGAAGCCACAGGATGCCCAAGTGTGGGGCTAAAGGTAGAGGTTGGGGCTAAGGACAGAGAATGGGCATCACCAGCACAGAGACAGGAAACAGACCATAAAAGTGGATAAGATGGCCCAGGGGCTGGGAGGAGAGAAGAGCCCCCAACACTTAAGGAATTGGTGAAATCAGAGGAACTTATTGCAAAGAAACAAGACAGAGGAGAAAAATCAGGGGACAGCAGCATCACAGAAACCAAAGGGAGAGTGTCCTTAGAGAAGGCAGGAATGGCCAACACTGCTGATTTTTGCCACAGTGGCCAACAAGATGAGCACTAAAAGGTGTCCACTGAGCCAGGTTCTCATTGTCAGAGAAAGAAGTTACAAAGAAAGCAAGGGCGGGGCGGGGGGTGGGTAGCCAGGAGTGGACCTTCCAGGGCTAGAGTAGAGTCAGAGCTGGCCAGTGTGCACTCATCAGCATCGACACAGACATCCACCTGCACACACACGCTCAGAGATGCAGATGTGTATGTACACGTCGGTGTGTATACAGACATACATCTTCTAGCTTTGTCGGCTGAGAGCGACTGGAAGCAGTGACACCCGGCAATGAAAACACCCAGGGCGCAGACCTTGGTTCCCACTACCATTCTCCAGCAAAAGGACCAGGGAAAGTGCCAGATAAGCCTGGGGCTCCTTACAGTGCTGGAAAGTAAGGAGGTGCTTGAGGGAGAAAAAAAAAAAGGAGCAAAGAACACAGGAGCCAACCTGACAGGGCCTCTAGGCCAAACCTGTAAAACTCTGAGTGAAAAAATTTTGATGGTATTGGGTTATACCGAAAGAATACAAAAAATATCCGTGAGTCCATACTGATATAAATCAATGACTGTACAAATAAAATAAATGGGGTGGAATGGACAAATCTTCATACGGAAGAACTCCAAATAAAATACAGGGAAGAACTGAGGGAGACAGAAAAGCAGCGTCATTAGAACACCACAGTAGGGGTGCCTGGCTGGCATAGTCGGTAGAGCGTGCAGCTCTTGATCTCAGGGTCACGAGTTCAAGCCCCATGCTGGGTGTTGAGCCTACTTAAAAAAAAAAAAAAAAAAAGACAACCACCATATTAACTGTCCCAGGCAAGATCCATTGATGGATGCCAAAATCAGGGGGAGGAACTTTGAGGAGACCGGACATTTGCACAGCCTCAAAGTATCTTCCCACATTTATCAATTACTGTGGTGGTTTTTATATATGAAGACAATATCTGACATTTTTCCCTCTAGGAAACGGAATTTAATTCTCCTCCCTTTGAGAGTACGCTGGATGCTGTGACTTGCTCCTAACACACGCACGGTAAGGAAAGGGCGGAACAGTAATACCGCGGGCAAGATACCTGGTGGATGCCACCTTCATGAAATGAGGTCACCTGAGTCTCAGTGGGATTCATCCCCAGCCTATAGTCTAACTGGGAGAACATGAAAAAAACCAGACTGAGGGACAGTCTACAAAATACCTGACCAATATGCCTCAAAACTGTCAAGATCATGAAAGACAGGGAAAGACTGAGAAACTGTCACAGATTGGAGGAGACCAAGGAGACAGGACGAGTAAATGCAACGGGGTATCCTGGATTGGATCCTGGAACAGAAAAAGAACATTAGTGGAAAAACGGGGGGGGGATATGAATAAAGTTCAGAGTTCTGTTAATCCAACACTAACCAATGTTAACGCCTTGGTTTTGACAAATGTAAAACTATTGTTATGTAAGATGTTAACGTGCGGGGGAGCTGGGTGTAGGATGTACGGGAAGTCTCTGTACTATCTTTGCAATCTTTCTGTAAACCCCAAATTGTTAAATAAAAACATTTTAAAGTAGCTGTGGACTTGGCTCTGAGTTGGCCCAGCAGAGTCCCTCGCTCCCTTCATCTGGCTCTTCAGATCTCACCTCCTGTGTTCTCTACTCTGGGGAGTCCTTCCTGACACCTTAGACCAGGTCACGTGCTTCCTCTGGGCTCCTCTGGGGAGGCCGCCGCGGCCGCGTGTCTCCCCAGGAGCGATGAGTGTCTCCCTGACTAGGAACTGTCAATGCTGTTGGCGGCAGAAGCTGCACCAGATCCCCATGACTTCTCCCAACCTGACCCTTCCCCCTCTGAGCCCAGAGCCTGCCAGATTCCCACCTTCATGGTCTCCCCGGCCCCATTCACCCGAGGCAGGGCACATCCAAGGCCACACAGATGGTCTGTCCCACCCACCTATCAAAACAGCACCAAATCATTCCCCTTGCCCACATGCCGGACTTCCATACACTGACCGCCAGAAACACTCCATGAGTGTGGACACTGAAGGTGACTGCCCAGTGCACACCCCTCCCAGAAGGAATCTTCCAGCTACAACAGGTTCAGCTGGGTTGGACACTGGACCCCAATTCAGTTCTCATCTGGGGAATCTGGAATAGGGCCCGAGGGGCTGTAGGGCACTGCCCTGGAAGGTCACACAGAGTCGGGGCAAGAGTCTACTCTGGGCCAGCCTAGCCGCCTGCAGAATGCAAAGGGAGGCGGGGACCACAGGGCCCAGGGGAAAGAGGAAAGCAGAGTCACTGCCCCGTGTTCAGACTTGATCTTGCCCTCACCAGGCCCCGGTCCATTTCTCTCCATCATCACCCATGACCAATCTACTGTGGGCTCTGTCTTCCAGATGTTTCCAGAGCACTGCTCCCTCCTGCCCCTGCCCTGGTGCAGGCCACTGTGATCTCTCACCTAGATTACTGCATTAACTCCTCATGGGCCCTCTGCTCTCCACCTCCACTCACCCTTAGCAATCTCATCCTGGGCCTTAACGCTGCGAAAATGCCAGTGACTCCCACGTTTGTATCTCTAGCTCAGATCTAGCCCTGAATGCCAGACTCATACATCCCACGTGCTCGGCCAGTCCACAGGGACATTTCACAGACCCGCAGCCTCTCCAGGTCTCCCCCAGGCAGTTCCTGGTACTACTTCCTCCCAAACTTAGAGCTGTTGGCTCCTCTTTCTCACCCCACACCTGTACCCCAAGTCCTGTCCACTCTTCCTTCAAATTATGCCCTAAATTCGGCCACACCTCTGGCCAAACCACCACCATCTCTCAGCTGGAGAGATGCAGCCTCTGCGCTGCTTCCACCCTGGTGCCCACGCAGTGGCCAAAGGAATCCTACCAAGATGGTAGATCGCATCGCTCTTGAGCCCCAAACGCACTGCGTGTCTGCCCCCCTCACTGCGAATCGAATTCAAGTCTGCCAACCAAGCTCGTATGGCCCGGACCCTCATCCCCTTCCCGTCCACTGGTTCACTCTGGTCCAGTTCACTCTTTCCTGCTCCTCCAACACATCCCCGCATACCTGGGGCCTCTGAATTTGCTCTCTAGTTGTACTTGGAACGTCCTTCCCAAAACACACGCACAGCTGGCTTCCTCCCTTTTGGCCAGGTCTCTCCTCCATTAACATTTCCACAAAACCTATTTAGGCCCCCTCCCCTCCCCCTGTTTGTCCCTCTCTACCCCTCCTCTCCTCAGCCCCCCTCCCCCCAACAATCTCCCAGGCTCTTATCCCCAACACTGATTTCCCGACCATCCACCTTCCCCAGAAGAATGGATGTTCCAACAAGGTCAGAGCTTGGGAGGACCTTGTTTACTATTATAACACCAGCACCTGAAACAGTGCCTGGAATGCAGTAGGTATTCAGTAGCTGATGAATCAAAAAATAAATGAATAAAACGCTAGAATCAGTTAGGATGCTGGTTCCAAGTAACGGAAAGCCAGTTCAACTTGGCGTAAATGATAGCGAGGTTTGCTGGTTTCCCTAATGACAAAGTCCAGAAGGAACCCACTTCAGGTGAAGCCTGATGCAGCACTCCAACAATATCACCAATGACCTGTCTGTCTCTCCACTAGAACTTCCAAGAAATTGGCTTCCTCCTGTGGTTCTAAGGTCACTGTCTACAATAATCTTGGCTGTATGCTTCATAGTAATTATCCCTGCCACATGCTAGGCGCTTGCTAAGTCAGACCCTGAGACGAATATTGTTATAATCTCCATTTTACAATGACAAAATTGAGCCTTGGAGAGATAAAGTCACTTACCTAAAATCATACCACTAGTAAATGGGTTAATAATGCTTGTATCGTCTTACTATCCCTTCTTTAACGATTATGAACATTTTCATGCTAACGACAAATAGCTATCACAAACTCGGCACTTACTACGTGCTAGATATCTTGCCAGTACTCCATTAACTTCTCTGTGCCCTCAGTTCCTCATCTGTGTAACGGGAATAACAATTATTACCACACAGAGTGACTGTGAGGCTTACGTGAGCTAATACACAAAATGATAAGATATCAGGAAGCTTGTTTCAGTGAGCTATCGCTGAGTAACAAATCATCCCATAACACAGTGGCTTAAGATAGCAGCCACTTATTTGCTCATGATTCTGGAATTTGAGCAAAGCAGGGAGGGCAAGATGAGTCTCCATTCTACCTGGTGTTAGCTGGGAACTTGGCTAGAACATCCAAGATGGCATCACTCTTGTCTTGCACATCAGCTAAAACAGCGGAACAGCTGGGGGCTGGCTGGGCCTCTCTCTGTACACATCTGTCTCCAGTGGAGTAGCTGGACTTCTTTGTAAAGCAGCCCAGGGCCCAAGAAAGTGAAAGCAGTACTGCGGGCCTCTTAAGGTCCCTGACCAGCACAGCATCACTTCCACTGCACTCTACTGGTTAAGACAAATCATGGGCCAGCCTAGATTAGAGGGCAGAGAGACTCCACCTCTTGATGGGAGAAACAAAGATGTGTGGCCTTCGGTAGAGGAGGCTATTTTAATCTCAGGAGAGCAGACTTTTCACAGGTCTCACTACTTCAATCTGTAACCCCATCGTCAGTTCCTCCACACGACAGCCAGAGGGATCTTGTAACATACAGAACTGACGGCACCTCCTCTCACTGCTTAAAGTTCTTTGAGAGTCTCCATTACGCATGGGGTTAAGGACCCAACTCCTTACAGGGTCCACATTACCAGGCTTCTTGCTCCCCATCAGCCTCTGGGCTCCGACCACCACACACCCACACCCACACCCACCACACACACACACACACCCCTTTTAATGGAGTGCCTAATGCCTACACTTTCATCCTTCAATTCCACTTCCTAGGATCTAGATTAGAGTTCTGGCCAAGTGTTCTTATGGCACTTTCTACATTTCTTTGTAATTTCATATCTGTGTGATTAGCTGACGATTTGAACCTCTACCCCTGACACTGTGAATTCTCGGGGAACAGGGAAACTGTTTTGTTCTCTGCTGTGTTCCTGACGCTGAGCACAAAGCAGAAGCAAGATGAAATCCTTGCTGAATGTCTGAGACCTCAGAAAATTTTAAGGCAGTCCTCTGAAGTTCTGTGGAAGAGGGATGGGCAGAGTCCCTGTGATGCCGGGGTAAGGATCTGTATTCTGAAATCACCCACTGACTCGTCCCTTCAATAAACTGTTACTGAGCCCCTACTATGTGCCAAGAGCTCTTCTGGATGTTAAAGATAAAATATGAAGTAGACAAAAGCCCCTGCCCTCATGAAGTTTATGGTCTGCTGTGGGTGCAGAGGAGAGACAGACAATAAACAAGATAACCTATACAGTGAGTCAAATAGTGATATGATTAATGCTACGGAACAGTTAAAGGGAAATTAATATACGAATGTTAGTAGTATAGTTCCAGAAGGGTGACCAAAGAAGTTCTCAAGGAGGAGATGATATCTGAGTAAAAACTAAAGGAGATGAAGGTGAGCCTTGACATCTGGAGAAGAGTGTTCCAGGTAAAGAGAGGAAGTGCAAAGGCCCTGAGGCTAGTGTAGCTGGAGCAGAGTGAGCAGGGTAAAAGGACCAGGTGGAGAAGCAACAGGGACAGATCATGCAGGGATCAAGGGCCTTGCAAAGGCCATGGAAAGAACACTGGCATTTGCTGTGTGAGATAGCGCCACAGGAGGGTACTGAGCAAGAGAGAAATGTGACCTGATACAGGTATTCAGCGTCACCCTGCTGCATATGAGAAAGACTGTGGGGAGCGCAGAGACCGCTGAGGAGGCTGCCGTGATGGTCTAGGCAGGATATAGAGTGGACGGGACCAGGGTGACAAGAGTGGAGGTGGGAAGAAAGGATCAGGTTCTGAATACACGTTGAAGGAATTTGCTGATGGACCAGACGTGAATATAAGACAATGAAGGAGGAGGCATTTACTGAGAATGTGGGAAGAACAGGTTTTGGGGAAAAGACCAGAGTTCAATTTGGTCAAGATACCTTGGTCTCCAGAGGACTACAGCTATCTTGAGAGAGGAGGTATCATGTGGGCAGTCAGCAGGTCAGGGAGAGGTTCTGGGCTGGATATTGAAATGTGGGGTATACATTTCCACACTTATCCCAAACTCCTACATGACTGGATCCTGATGATGTCTCGAAGCTCATCTTGCACGTTGCTAAGTCAATGGCGCACACATGCGCGAGCACACACACAATCTTGGGCCTTCCACTTGCTAACTATGTGATCTTGGTTAAATTACTTAACCTTCTCTGTGCTCAGCATCCTTGTTTGCAAAATGGAGATCATAATAAGTCTCTGCCTCCTAGAACTGTCCATTAAAAATTTTTTTTCTTATTAAGCGTCTATAATATGCCAGATAGTGTTCTACCTGCTGGAGATACCCCTTTCCCGCCCCTCTCCGCCTCCCCCTTCCACGCAGCCCGTAAAGCCATACATTCTGTCAACTCAGCCTTCTGGACGTCTCTCCCACCAACATCCTTTCTCCCCTCCCAGCCAAGACCCCTGCCCTGGTTCATCCCCAACATCTCTTGCCTCGGAACGTGCCACAGCCACCACCCTGGGCTCCCAGACCCTAGTCTCGTTCCCATCAATCTATTCCTAGATGGCAGCAAACTGGGCCATGCCCCTTCCCTTCTAGAAATCCTCTCGTGGCTCCTCAATGTCTTTAGGACAAAATCCAAGCTACCTAATCAGGCCAACAAAATCTTCCACGATCAAATTCATACAGAACTTTCAATTAGCTCTCCAACACCACATCACCCGCAGTTCATATTCACACAACAGGCTGTTTCTCGTCGCTGCCTGTGCGCAAACCACCGCACCACCGCCACCCCAAACATCCGGTCTTCGGGTCTCAGCTCAAACAGCTCCTCCTCCTCCGGGAATGTTCCCTACCCGTGCCTCGTCTGGGGTCCCCTCAGCGTTCCACACTGCGCCCCCTCCCGAACACCCGCAGGTCCGTAACGGCGTCCACGCTTCTCTCCTACCGACCGGGGCTTCCTGTGAGCTGGGCCAGACACCGCGGCTGGTGATGCTCTGTGCGATGGGGCCGCTTCAGGCCTCAGCGCCTCCCTCCTGCTCTGTGACCGCGGACGCCTAACCTGCTCAGTCTCGGGGAGCAGCACAGTGGCCCACCTGCCGCACGCCTGACAGAACTGAACACCTGCGAACAGCCTGACCAACGCCACCCAATCACGGCTTTTTCCTTTTCTACAGCCCGCCTCAAGCATCCGGGCCCCGTCCACCTCTGACTACCGATTGGCTGCCTGAGACCGGCCCTAACTCGTGAGCGAAAAGAATTCTGGTCTTTGTAGTCCCCTGACGAAAAGCGGCAAAAGGGATTGCAACGTGTAACTCCATTTCCCAGGAAGCGCCGCGCCCCAATGGCGGGAGACGGTAGGTACCTTTCAATCAGGAGGCTCTTGACTGGCCGGTTGGGAGACTTAAGTTTCCAAATTGCTATGGAAACAGACCCACTTACCTGAAACCCCGGGAATATCTTTCTGCCAGAGAATCTCAAAATGCTTTGCTCCGTCACGGTTCCAAAGGGTAAGACCAGACATGGGGGTGGGGGTGGGGTAAAGTCTGTACTTTACACTGCCTGCCTGCCATTCCCCAGATGGCATTAATAAGGCCTGCTGCAAGCATTCGGCACCTACTAGATGCCTGCCTGGCATAAGGAGCCACTCCTGTGCAGACTCTGTGGAAGCCCTGGCTTATTAGGGCAGATCCTGATGTTTCCCAGAGACAGGCCACAGCTGGGCGTGTACTCGTTCAGGGTCTGTGTTTACCACGGAAAAGACAAACATGGGCTAGGATCCTATCCAGGATCTCTTGTCTAGGATTCCGTAGCCCCAGACTTCCTGCAGCCCCGTGTCTGCGCCAATAGCCATAACTTCCCCAGGGATGCGTCCCTCATGACAGAGCTTTTCTGGCACCCCCTCCCAAACACCGTTCCCCACCATGCCTCTGAGGGCCAGGTGAGGGGAGCCGAGGCCTTGCAAACTCTCAGGCAGGCATGTGAGAAAGCTCTTTACTGGGGGGTACAGCAAGGAGGAGCAAGGCCATCTCCCCCTACCTGCCCCCACCCCCTCCTAGGGCCCTAGGGTGAAGGGGGTCTCCCCCCGACACCGGACCACCACTGTCTTTGGTACAATAAATAGAAAACAAGGGGGGGGGGAGAGGGGGCCAAGGGTCCAGTCCTTAGTGAGGAGGGTGCGCCTAAACCCCTCTCCTTGACCCCCTGCCCCAGGCCCCAATCAGTGCAGGCCTCACCCACCCCAGCTGGGTAGCAGCAATTCCAGTCAAGGGGAGAGATGAGGATGGGAGCCCAGGGCCCCCAGATGGGGGGTATGGCTTCAGGAGGGGCCCCAGGGAGGGGGCTGGGTCATGAGCTGGCTGCCGTGCTCTGGGGTACACCACGGAGGCCCAAGCGAGGCCCCAGAGTGGCAGGGTCATCAGGGGGTGGGAGGGGTGGACGACCTCCTGTCATCCGAGTCCGGAGGGCTGAGGCAGCCGGGTGCTGGGGGGCAGGCGCCGGGTGAGGTGGGGAGCAGTCCGGAGGGCCGCCCACCAGGCTCACATCCATCAGCTCCGGGGGTGGTGGTGAGGTTGGTGATGGGGGACGGCCAAGGCATCGGGGTTGAGGGGGTAACTGGGCCCCGGCCCCTGGCAGTGACGAGGCGGAGGCAGGGGCCTGATGTGTCTTGTGGGGCACATCACCCCCTGCCCAGGGGCGCAGCGGCTGGGAGGGTGGGACCTAAAGGAGCAGAGGAATAGTGGGTGATGGAGACCCAGGTCCTGAAGCCCAGATAACCCACTATCCACCTCCCAGGTCCCCAAGGCCCCAGTACCTGGGGGCTGTTCATCTCACAGTCAGTGATGGGGGGCCCGGGGCCCCCACAATATCGGTTGCTGTATCGGTAGGTCCGGTTGTCACTGGAGGAGCCGCTGGAGCCTCCTGGAAGTGCCAGGGGAGGAAATGAGGAGAAGCCTTAGGGTGAGGAGAGGTGGTGGCTGGGTTTTCGGGTGGCCGAGTCTGGCTGGCGACTCAGGCCCACGCCTGGGCTTTGGGATCAGAGCCTATCTGAAGGATGGGCCCAATTCTGAGATTAAGGATCAGAGCTCAGTTTTGGCTTTCAGAGTCAGAAGCAGTTTCAGAGGTGTGAGCCCAAGCGCAATTTCAGAGATCAGGTCACAGCCAGGCAGAGCTCTCTTGCCCCACCCATTCCGGAGTCCAGGATCCCACAATTTCAAAGCTCTAGATGAAGGCCCAGTGGCAAGGTCCCCCAGGTCAGGCCAAACCCATGTTGCCCACCCTCCTGTTCTAGCCCACCTGGCACTTGGGCACCCACCAGAGCTGGAGATGGAGCTGGCGGTGCTGGAGGAGGGGCAGGTATCAAGGGGTGCGGGCGAGGTGGAGGCACTGCTGCCTGCCGGGCCCGTGTTGGTGGCCTCATCAGCCGTGCGGCGGAAGAAGCCGTGCTGCAGAGCCCCCAGTGGGCTGATGCGGGCGGCGGGCTCATACTCCAGCATGCGCAGCACCAGGTCCTGGAAGCGGAGGTAGTCGGCGGGGCTGTGGCCCGGCTCCCCCGCCCGCCGGCCCCCGGGCCCGCCCGTCTGCACGCCCAGCACCTCCTGCAGCCGCCGTGTCCCGGGGCCCTGGTAATCCTGGCAGGGAGGGGGTGGGAGGGGGGGCAAGAGAGTGGCCGTCAGTGGGCAGGAGGGGCAGGGAGACACACACGGGGAAACAGAGGCACAAGAGAGAAAGTGGAAGGAGAGAAGCTAAGAAGAGTTGTGGGGTGGGTAGGAGAGACGGGGGGGGGGAGGGGGGGTGGGCTGGGACGAAGGAGAGGACAGACAAGGGGGAGAGGAAGGAAGGGAAAGACACAAGGGAGAGGAAGCAGGGAGAGAGGAAGCCCCAAGTGTGAGAGAGTGAGGGGCCACCAGGGTGGGAGGAGCGGCGTGGGGCAGGGGCCGCACCTTCCTGAGTTCCTTTGTCCTTCGTAGGGTCCAGCCACCCCCAGGCAGCCGTTCAAAGTACTTGCGAGCCTTGGGTGCCTGGTCCAGCATGGGGGCTGGTGGGATGCCCAGCACCTCCACAATCCGGTTCATCTGGTCCACCTGTGGAGCAGTCGGGTGGGCAGTCAGGGTCATCAGGCCAACCAGGCCTCTGTCCCCTCCAGCACACCCCCTCCTCGGGAGCACACCTCATTGGAGCCACTGAAGAGGGGCTCTCCAGTGTGCATCTCCACCAGGATGCAGCCCAGGGACCACATATCAATGGCCAGGTCGTAGGGTGTGCCCAGAAGCACCTCAGGCGACCGATAGAAGCGGCTCTGGATGTACTGGTAGATCTGGGGGGCGGAGCAGGGAAGAAGGCAGCGGTCAGAGGTCCCAGCCTCCCCTAGTGGTGCCATGGCCATACCCAAAGCTGAGACAAGCTTCCTTTCACCAAAACTGGGACGGAGGTTCCAAACTTGGATGTTACCAGCACCCCTGCTTTCCAGGAGCCACTACCATCATCTTATTCACCAGCCTCAGAAGTCTCTGCTGACCTAGTCTCACCCTGATCTCCATCCCGAAGCCTGACCCTGGTCATCAGAGGCTGACAGTCTGCAAGCCCAGGCCCTTCCCACCCCCGCAGTCCAGACCCTTTCCAAGCCATCTCAAATGTCTGCTCACATGAAGCTGTAAAACTAAAGCACCCGTCCCCTCTTAAGGGCACAGGGCAAACAACTTAGCAAAGCATCACTCCAAGCTCAAAGCCAACCCAACTTCACTCTGCCCACATCTGGCAGCCTCAACACTGGCCTCACGCTTCGTTTCCTACTGGGAACTACATCCTGTGGCACTTTTTTACCCCCCCATCCCCCCCTCCCCCGGCCTTACACTCCATACCGCCAACACCTCATCCAGATACTACCCTTCAGGCACCCGCCAGGCCACTTCAGGCTGGGCCCTGCAACCCCATCCCAGCCTAGCTCCGCCCCTCGGGCTCCAGCCACCGATGCCCCCGCCCCTGCCACACCCACGCCGTGAGCCCCGCCCCCGGGCCGGGCCGTGCCGTGCCGCACCCGCTGGCCAAGCTGGCAGGAGCTGCCGAAGTCCACGATCTTGATGGCGCTACGCTTGGGATTGCAGAGCAGGATGTTCTCGGGCTTGAGGTCGCAGTGAATGATGCTGAGCTCAGGCGTGGCCAGGAAGAGCAGCGCTGTGCAGAGCTGCTGCGCCAGCTTCCGCGTCAGGTTCAACGAGACTCCGCGGAAGTGCGTGTTGCGCAGGAGGTCGTACAGGTTGTAGGAAAGCAGCTCGAACACCAGGCACAGGTGGTTCCGAAACATGAAGTGCCGCTTCAGGTGCACTGCGGGGAAGGAGGCAGAAATGGGCCGCTGGTGAAGCGGAGCCTCGGAGAGGGCCAGTGGCAGCCGGGGACACACGGGAATAGGGAGAGAGGCCACAAGCAGATCTGTGACTCTGCCGTGTGAGCACCGGACAGATAGTGGTGTGCCCACGGGAGGCAGCTGCTGGTCAGGGTGTTTTCATTCGGTCTGTAACTTGATTCACGTCAAGAAAAAGATTTTCTTGATTAAGAGAAGTTCATTTTTTTCAAGTCTCTCTCCAACTTCCTGACAAATGAAAGAGAACGTTTCTCTTTGGTGCTGATGGGTCTTTAATACCCTTCGCCATTTCCTTAATTTTGTAACGTTGTTTTACTCTCAGTTCTGTTTATTTTTGTGGCAGAGGACACTCGCTTTCCATTTACTGTAACCATATGTATTTCAAGAAACACACTCTCTAATCTACTCTTGCTTTTTCTAAGAGGAATCAGTGTGGGAAAAGAGGAAAAAGACTGACACAGACGTCAGGAGTAAAGGCCCTGGAGTCCACTGCCTGGTGACATTATAGCTCCACTGAGTACAAACTCGGTGGCCTTTGGCAAGTGATAGCGCCCGAATACTTCCTTTTCTACTCCAAGCTGTGGGCCATGATGCCCCTTCCCCCCAGGGCTGTAGTCATACTGAAACCAGTTGATTCAACGTGTGCTTGCAACAAGCCTGACCCTTGGTGAGCACCCAATAAATTCTGGTCGGCACTATGCTGGGAATAGGTCAGAAATCATGAAGGTGGCAAGAGAATCACTGATGTCAGGGAATTACAGACCAGAGCCTGCCCTGAAGACACTAGCCCCATCCTGTACTGGGTGTATGGCTGCCCCAGGCCTCACCTATGTAGTACTTCATCTCTGTGTCGTGCTGGTTCATCAGCTCTAGCAGCCGCAGCTCAATCTGGGCCTGGTTCAGGAAGGCCTTTTTGTTCTTGATGATCTTGATGGCCACGAGCTCCTGGGTCTGATGATCATAGGCTTTCACCACCTGCCAGGGCAGGACATGTCACAAAGTGAGGAATGGGGGTGGGGGATGGGGAGGAGGGGATGGGAAGGGGGATGGGGGACAGAACAAAGCACCACTTTTCTGTGTGTCAATACCAGTGGGTGCCCATGCCCCCCAATCCCTGGGTCAGGGTGTGCGTCCCACACCTGGCCAAAGGAGCCTTTGCCAATGAGTGAGTCAATCTCGTAGCGCTCCAGCCAGCGCTCGCCACTGCGCACAATGTAGTCGTGGTTGTCATCGTCATAACCATGGTTCAGGACCTTTTTCTCCTTCTTGGTGCTCGAGTCCTGAGGTGGCGCCTGCTGGGCCCGCCGCTTCTTCTTCGCATAGTATACCTGCCCAGCCGGCCAGCAGATAAGGACTGCTGAGTGACCTGTGCTGGCAGCCAGGACCCCTCAGCACCCAGCCGGGCCCCCGCCCACCTCATTGATGTGCTTGTAGGTCTTAATGAGGTCCACGGACAGCTTGCGCAGCGGGGCTGAGGTCGCATCCCGAAAGGCCAAGGGCAGCCTCCGTGGCAACAGCCGCACATCAGGCAATACCTGCAGGGCAGGGCGAGGGGTGGGCACTGAGGACAGGCGTGCACTTCTGACCTCCAGAGGGAGAGCTGTATGGGTGGCTGGGTCATCGTGGTAATACACGCACATAGTTACTCGGTCATCATGTGACAACCCCACTAGGATAGAAATTCCCCAAGGGCAGAAACTCTCTGGTTCTTGCTGCATTTCTGGTGCCTGGAGCAGGATCTGGCACATAGCGGACAGTCATTAGAGATTTGCCGAGTGAATGAATGGGGAACTGTTTACCCCTCACTTTCCATCCCACACCTTTACTCCTTTCCGAACCTCAGTGGGAGAGACCAGACAGAAAACGTGGGCTCTGCCCTTTGCAGTCCTTCGCCAAGAGACCCTCCACTCTGGGTGTCCCATCTTGAGGGCTCACTTCTTGCCTTACCCTTGTCCCGTTGAGTCTTCTCATCCCTCACCCCCAACTCTGCACCATTTTTGCCCAATGTTTCAGGATCCAGCACCCTTGATCTTCTACTCCGTCCCACTTCAAGCTCTACATTTCAGAGCCTTAAACAGTCTCTACCCCTGAATGTCTCTACTCTGCACCCTAAGGTGCTGCTGGGTCCAGGATCCTTTGGGTTCAACCTTCACCCACTTTCACCCCACCTCCCTCCCCCATCTTTCACTCTGGAACTTTTTTCCTTAGTGAACATTTATTGAGTGTTTTCGACGTGCCAGGCACTGTTCTCAGCATTTTATGTGCATTTCATTAACTTGTTTAATTCTCACAACAACCCTGTGAGGTAGGTATCATTACTGGCTCCATTTTACAGAATTCTAGAAAACTGAAGCAGGGAGAACCTAAGTGGTTAAATTAACCACCATGTCAGGATTTGAACCCAGGCTCTCTAAACAGATTCTGCCAGCAACTCCTCTATTATTTTCCACTCCAGATGGACCCTTCATGCCCCAAGGAAACTGTTTTGGGCAACCAAACTATCTTTCACCCCCCAGACCCTTCTGTCCCCAGCCTCCCCCTACCCCAGGCAGGTAAGGAGCCAGCTGAAAGCATACCTGCGTGTGCTCCTGGGGCCCTGGGAAGCCAGAGAAGGGACCATGGCCTGGTGGGACGGCCATGGTGGGCTCAGAGGGCCGCAGGGGAGCGAGGCCTGGAGCGGGAGCCCGGCCGGGGGGCGCCTTCTCGCATCCTGCACCTCGGCTGCCACCGCCGCTGAGACCTGAGAGCAGGCAGGAGGCAGGGGAACAACATGGAACAAGGGGATGTATGGGACAGTACGAAGCAGGAAAGAGGTAGACATCAGAAAGAAGGCAGGGCACAGGGAGAGGAGAAAAAGAGCAACAGGTGGTAATGAGAAGGGACAGAGAGAAGTGGTGGGGGTGGGAGCACAGCGGAGTCCCTCAACAGATGATTACCAAATAAATGAAGCAGGTGGCACAAAGAGGGGAACATGTGAAAGGGAATGATTGCAATCCAGGCAGGGATATAGACCATGACAAGAAAGAACAGAAAGACACCAATAATTGGGGGGAGGAAAAGAAAAAGATAGAAACCACAGACAGTATAGAGAGTAGGATTCACTGTTCGCTTCCCATTTCTACTTATGGCCCTCCCCGACGCCCCCTCACACAAGATCTTGCCCTCCTGCAGTCTTCCCTGATCATCAGGATCTCCTCGTATCACAGCAAGGTCCCTCCACTTCAAGATCTACCCTTCCCAGTAGATCCCTCAATCCAGAGAGCTCTAGGATCCCCCCAAACCACGAGACAACTCTGGGCCCCCTCCAAACCCACGACAGAGTCCTCTGCAGGCCCCTAAAACCACATCAGGGTCCTGGGGACCACACCAAGATTAACCTGTTCTATAGGATTATCTCCATACAACAGAGTCCCACCCCATGGCATTCCCATCCACCAGCCCCCACCCCCCAGGGGACCCACCCCATATCATGCCAAGACCTCTTCCCTATAACATTTCCTCCCACACCAGGGACCACTGCTCCAGGTAGTTGCTTCCGTGGCACATCGGGGCTCTTCTCCGTATTACTTCATGGTCCCCCTCAGAAGCAAGGCTCACTTTCCCTGATGGGAGCAAGGAGGCTTCTCTTCCCTCGCCCTTCTTTCCCCTACACTGGATCTTCCCCTCCTCCTCCCATCCAAGATTTCTACCAGGGCCCTTTCTCCAGTTACTCTTCTCTACACCAGGGTCAATACACAACTGTGCCAATTCCTAGAAGGCCCCCAGAACCAAATTCCCCAAATATCACAT
Organism: Felis catus; assembly: GCF_018350175.1. Classification (NCBI taxonomy): domain Eukaryota; kingdom Metazoa; phylum Chordata; class Mammalia; order Carnivora; family Felidae; genus Felis; species Felis catus. Next base: position 14,508,107 of record NC_058382.1, on the reverse strand, counting down.
AGAGTTCTCCCCTTACAGAGTACCTGTCACACCAAAATCCTCTCCCCACAGGCCTTCTCCCATGGCACTCCCTTTCTTCTATGCCAAGCCTTGCCACTCCACGATCCCTCCTCTCTCTTGGAGCTCCCCCGCCCCTCGCCCGAGAAACAACCTCTTCCCCGGGGCCCTCCCACGGCAGGACCTTCTCTCCAAGCACCCACCCCCTACCCGGGTCAGGGCTGGCGCGGGGCCCACGGGGGGCTGGGGCGCGGTGGGGCCCCCAGTGGGGTGGGCGAGCAGCCAGCATGGCGGCGGCGGTGGCAGAGAGGAGACGGCCGCCTGTCCCGGCCCGGCCGGCCCGGCAAGCCCCGCGGCGGGGAGGGCAAGCGGGACAGGCGGCCCGGTGGGTGACAACAGCAGCAGCCGCCGCCGCCGGGGGTGGGGAGAAGAGGGAACGAGGGTCAGCCCGGGGCACGCGGGGGAAGGGGAAAGCAGGTGGACGGGGGAGGGGTGGGTTAACCCTCACCCCGCCGGCCCCGCCGGCCCCGCCCCGCGCAGCCACCCGCCCCTGGGGACCCAGGCGTCCCGCCCCCCACCCTGGAGGCCCGCCCCGGTCGGCGGAGCCCCGGCGGGCGGGGCCGGCTGAGCTGAGCTTGGCAGTCCGCACCTGCCATGGCAACAACCGTGCCATTGGCCGCTGCTGCCAAGAGCTCGGCCAATCGCAGTCCAGAACAGCTGTTGCTAGGCGACGACGATGCAGCCGGAGGAGTCGAGCCCAAACAAAGGGCGGGAGCGGGGCCCCGCTACCCCCTCCCAGCCTCACTCCCAAGACTGCTCCCTCGGGCTCGGCCCCTTCCAAGAATCCGACTATGAATAGCCAGGCACGGCCTGCACCTGCCCGCCGCCCCCCTGCCCTCCTCCCTCGGCCTCGTGCTAAGTCTCGCGGCGACGCGGGCAGGGCGGGTCCGTACTGCCCCCTCCCCGCGAGCTCGTGCTACCCCACCTGTAGCCGCGTTGTTACCTGAGGGCGCGGGCAAGGGGACTCAAGCTGCTCGGGAAGCCCGAGCTCAGACCTGCCCACTGGCTGAAAGTATCCGGCGGACGCGGCGAGCCAGGGCCCCGATTACCCAGTAATGCAACCAGCAAAATGGCGACCACAACAAACCGGCCCCCACCTCCCGCCTCGGGCTCCGCCCCCACTCCCCCCGTTCGCTTCACCCACGTGACCCAAGGTAACACTCCGCGCCTGCGCGCAGCGGAGCTTACCGGTAGACGCGCACAGTAAGCTACCAACCCCGCCCAAACGCCGAAATCCGGGTTGCGACTGCGCAAAAGGCAGCCAAGAAAGGAACATGCGCACGTGTGACCGGATGAGCTCGTCCACCCCCACCACCGCGCCAGTTGACCAAGGGAGCATGCGCTCTGTTGAATGGAGGTCGCTGAGCAATCAGCAGACGGGAGCAATGGAGGAGTCTTTTAATAGAAAAACACACGTGTAACAGTAGCAACACAATCTCTCGCAATCCAGATGGCGCTGGGCTTCAGTTCTTCACCTTGGGAGGTGGCCTGTAAGAGGAAGGAGAGAGGGGGATTCAGAGCCTGTCACCATTTTCCGGCACTCCTACCAAGGGCTAACGCGCAGGGCTGTCTTGGTGGCTTCCAGGGCCCCCTGCTCACCTGTACACGCCCACCACCACAGCGTGGTCTCTTTCGTAAGGCTCTAAGGTCAACTGTTCCTGGGGCTTCATGTTCTCCTGCTGCATCTTTTTCACTTCAGAGGCAAACACGGCCTCAGCAGAGGCTGTGGAGTCAATGCAGTTGGCCTGCAGAAGAGAGAACTTGGAAGTCTGCAGCAAGACCTTGGGCTTTTTTTTTTTCTTCTTTTGCTCTTTAAACCACAGGTATTTGTTTTTTATTGGAAACTCAGTGAAACTCAGGTTTTGGGAGTGGAGGGAAAAGACTTCATCACAGAAATTTTCTTCAAGTTGGTTTGGATTTACAACAGAAGATTTTAACAGAGACCTATTTATCTAAAAGCTAGTGTTTAAATTTTATACCCAGGGTTGTTTTTTTGTTTTATTTTCTCTTTCTTTAACAATAGTAATGCTGAGAATACAAAAACAAATGTAACAAAAGGCCACAAATGGTGAATCTGGCTGAGGATCTTTATTTTAAAATAAAACGTTTTTGAAAACGCACCGAACATTTACCTAAAACTTATTTTCTACCATGCTGTACTAAACACTTCATATATATTGATAAATTTAATCCTTACAGACAACACTGAAAGAGAGATGGCTAATGAAGAAACAGGTACCCAGGTTAGGTAACTTGCTCAAAGTCACAGAGCAAGCTGGAATTCAAACTCAAATGGTGAGACTCCACAATTATTCACTTGACCAGTACCTTCTATTGCCAAACCCAAAGCCTTTTCGTTCTGCAGACCTTTTTCATCATGTGCTATACGACTGGGGCAGGGATAGAGCTGGCTGGATGAGGCATCCCAGAACGGAGGCCTCCTCGTTTTGACTGACTGCTTGGCAGTTACAGAGAAGACACGACCACCCCACCTTAGATTCCACCAAACCCCGTACCTTAATGGAAATCACAAAGTGTCCTCCATTACGAAGGAAGGTGTGGGCATTCAGGGCTACAATCCGGGTCTGGTCTGGCTGGGCCACATCGGCAAAGATCACATCCACCATTGCTAGGGAGAAAGAAGTGGCAGTTACAAATTGGATCTGTTGGATCTTCTCGGCTCCTCCCATGAGGCCTGTGCCCTGTTACCAGCAGGTTCCTGGCAGTCTCCCCTGCTTCCAGTCTCACATCCCCCCCACTGATCTCCCTCCCTCTGCAGTACCCCAGGATGGGTCCAAGAAACCCAGTCACACCATCTATTCATTCCTCTTGTAAGTCACGATTGCCACCTACTCTGTGGCCAGCCCTGGGCCGGGTGTGGGGGACACAGAGATGAGTCAGACCCAGACCTGGTCCTCGAGATGCTCCCAGGTCTTGGGATGGGGGGTAAACAGACACTCATCAAAAAGGCAAGTAAAGGGGCGCCTGGGTGGCTCAGTCAGTTAAGTGTCCGACTTTGGCCTAGGTCATGATCTCGCAAATTCTGAGTTTGAGCCCCACGTCGGGCTCTGTGCTGACAGCCTGGAGCCTGGAGCCTACTTCAGATTCTGTGTCTCCCTCTCTCTCTCTGCCCCTCCCCTGCTCATGCTCTCTTTCGAAAATAAATAAATGCTAAAAAAATTCATTTTAAAAAAAGGCAAGTAAAGGTAAGCACTTACAGGCCAGAGTCCCTGCAGGATTGTATGAATAAATAAATAAATAAATAAATAAATAAATAAATAAATAAATTAATTGCAGGACAAAGGGTATTGTATGAATGCATGGGGGAAAAAAACTCCAGAGAAAACCAGCGAAATGCAAAGTTTTGTGTGTGTGTGGTTTTTTTTTTTTTGCAAAGTATTATTTTTAAGCTGGTATGATTAGAAAAAAAAGAGAGGGTATAACGAAAACTGACTTTTTGAAATTGGAAAAAGCAGCTTTTTATTTTTTTTTTATTTTTATTTAAAAAAAATTTTTTTTTCCACGTTTTTTATTTATTTTTGGGACAGAGAGAGACAGAGCATGAACGGGGGAGGGGCAGAGAGAGAGGGAGACACAGAATCGGAAACAGGCTCCAGGCTCCGAGCCATCAGCCCAGAGCCCGACGCGGGGCTCGAACTCACGGACTGTGAGATCGTGACCTGGCTGAAGTCGGACGCTTAACCGACTGCGCCACCCAGGCGCCCCAAAAGCAGCTTTTTAAATTGCTCCTATCAGTTACCTCTGAGGGTTGTTTATAAGGAGTTCCAGTTTTACATCATGCTTCCCAATTTTTTTTTAAAACAAAGTGATATTCACAACGGGCCCCTCTCAGCCAAGGCCACACTCAGGTTGTGCTTTCTGGGTTATGATCTCACCAGACAACGAGGAGGATGGGGGCTTTTATACATAAGCCAGGGGCAGCATGAAAAGTACCATGTTCTGGAGGGAGGCAGGAAGTATGGGGGTGCCTAGGGAGAGGCGCAGGAGATCGAAGGAGGTTGGCCCTTCAGGCCTGCCCAACACCCAAATTCCACAACTTCAGCTGCCTCCCCCTCTCCTTCCCCCCCTTCATTCCTGCAGACTCAGGAGGCCTGCTCATTCACTCTGCTTCCACTCAGATCGGGATTCTGGCCACCTTTCCCAGGAAACCTGGAGTGGCCTGGACTCCACAATCCTGGACCCCTACCTATGAGCATGCGGTATTTGTGTGGGTGCCGAGCATCTTCAATAACAGGAATGATGTTGGTCCTCTTCTTGGCCAAGTTAATGAGGTCACGGCCAGAGCGGTGGGAGAACTCAACTGCATAGACTAGACCGTCCTACGATAAATAAAAAAATAGAAACACTGATACTGGTTCTTAGATGGAACACCCACTATGGGCCCAAACACTGCATGTGGCCATGCAAATCCCCATATCAAAACCCTACCATTTAACAACTATTGTTATGTCCATCTTACAGACGAATAAAGTGAGAGTCAGAGACACGAAGTCACCGGCCAACAGTGATTCAATCCCGCTTTGCTCGATTCAATCCCGCTTTGCTCATCTGAGAGCCGAGTCCCTCAACACGGTCTTAAAACGAGGAAGCTAGGGCACTGAGATGAAGTCTTAACAGCTAAGAACACTTACAATGGGCCAGGCACCGCTCTGTTATTTTACAAGAATTCACTCGTTTATCTTCACAGTAACCCCATTTTCCAGAGGGATAAACGGAGGCTCAGACAGGTTAAGTTATTAACTGCTGAAAGCCACCTCACTGTTAAATGCCACACCAGAGCCCGGAGTTTTTAACCACTAAATTATACAGCTCCTTTCCCTCCTGGCTAAGAACTCAGGAGTGAGGCTGAACGAGGCTTTGGAGACCAGGCGTTCAAGCTGCTCCTTCCACCCACAGGCACTTTGAAGACGGAGGGCCTAGCCCCAAGCTACACGGTACAGGGAGGCAGCCAAGGCCACTGCCTCCAGGCTGGCAGGGGCAGCCCCTCCCTTCCTTCCACCTCACCACCAGCCTTTACTCACCCCTCCATCCACTCACCGGGCCTACGATGTCAGACACGTGGGAGACAGTGGTGCCGGACGCAGCCCCGAGGTAGAGCACCTTGGCCCCTGGCTTGATGTGGATCTGGTCCACGCCGCCCAGGATTGCTGCTGCCAGCTTGGAGCGGAAGGGGTTCCAGGCACGGTACTCGATTTTGTCATCTCCCTCCTGGGCCGGGAGAGATGGGGATGGAAGTCAGCGCTGGGCTCTTGTGCTAGACCCCACTGCCCTCAGCCCCAGGGCCCCAGGCGCTCATTCATTGTTCAAGAAATGATCACAGGTGGAAACCTGGGTGGCTCAGTCGCTTAAACATCTGACTTGGGCTCAGGTCATGATCTTACGGTTCCTGAGTCGAGTTCCGCATCGGGCAAGCACAAGCCCTGCTTCTCTCTCTCTCAAGAGAGAAGTGAGAGAGAAATGAACACAGGTACACATCAATGACCACAACACATGCAGGACCTGCCCACTCATGGAGGTTACTGATTCAGGTAGAAGGGGCAGGGATAGACAATCAACACAGAGATAAGATCATACGAGACAACAGCAGGACCTGTGCGATCAATCAACAACCATTCGCTGTGCCGGCACGCCCAGTGTGCCAGACTCTACGCCAGGCATCGGGGATGCACAGAGAATGAGACAAAGACCCTTGTCCTCAAGGACTAAGTATGCACAGAACTAACACATATGGTACAGGAACCAGTGACAGGTGCTAAGGTAAAAAGATCAAGCCAGGCAAGAGGACATGAAGTATGGGGTGTGGGCTAAGGAGCAGGTGAAAACGAGAAAGGGTGGCCAGGGAAGAGCCCAGGAGACATCTGCAGTAGACCCTGAGGGAGGCAGGGACCGTGCAACTCATCTGGAGAAGTGCATTCTAGGCAGTAGGAGAGGACACAGAAAGGCCCTGAGCAGGAGTGGGCCTGGCCATTAAGAAAATGGGATAACAGGGCAGAGGGTGGGCAGTGAGGACTGCTTCTGACAGACTGGGTGGTGCAAGGTGGCATTGTGAGAAAGACAAGGTGACATCCGACCAGAGACACTGGGGATGAAAGGAACCAGTCACACACACAACCGGGGGATGAGCAAGGAGGTCCGTGTGGCTGGAAGATGCGAGGTGAGGGAATAGGGAGGGGGAGCTGGAATGCACACAGTCCTCTGGGCCACACTGAGGACCTGGGACTTTGACCTGAAGGCCACAGGGATCGGACTCGGGTATTAAGATGACCCTCTGGCTGGCCTGCACAGGGCGCACAGTGGGGCGGGAGGGAGACCAGACGGCTGGCTACCCCATCGGCTAGGGCCCTGGTCTCACCGAAATGGAGACTCTCTTCTCTCCATAAACTGACTCTCCAGGGACCAGATTCTTGGTGACAAGCGCATCTTCCTTTCCTCGACAAATGAAGACACCTAAGTGAGGGGACCAGTGCAGGGTGAAGACTCTGGGCTGCACCCCACCGCACCCCACCCTCAGCAGCTCCCCGCCTTCCTCACTCACCTTCATGCCGATGGGGTTCTACCATCACATTCTTCCCCGACTGGTTTCCTCTTTTTCCTCCCCGGCCACGACCCCGGTTGCCACCAGACTGGAACCCTCCACCTACAAGGCAGAGATGCAGTGACACAGGGACATCCCATCTCTTCCTTCCTGAGCCCCAAGCCCAGGCACTGCCTCCAGACTGCATCCCCCCTACAAGGTCACTCACCACCTCGTCCTCCTCCTCCTCCTCCTCGGCCACGGCCCCTGAAGCCTCCACCACGACCTCTGCCCCCACCAAAGCCTCCTCGACCTCCACCACGTCCACCACGGTCACCAAAGCCTCCTCGGCCACCGAAGCCGCCCCCACGGGGGCTGAAACCTGTAGTGGCAACAGAAACAGGAATCAGGGCAACAAAGTTTGAGATGTTATTATTCCTATATCTGGTAATTCCACTGGAGGGTGTCCACAAATATCCACAGTAGCCAAAAAATCGGGCCCAACACAGATGTCCATCGGCAGAATGGGCAAATAAAACAGGGGCACATTCATAATCAACAATGACGGGGTCTACAGTTACACACAACAGATAGATTCTGAAAATCTTAGGGTCATAATGTTAAGTGAAAAAGCAAGTTGAAGAAAACCACACCCAACATAGTATCTTTTATAAAGTTCAGCAACAATTAAAATTAAACAATGCCATGCCGTGTTGATATATGTGGTAATGCACGCCCCATGCCCCCTCCCCCCACCAAAATAGAGGCCAAGGGGATACATGCAAAACTCATACAATACTGAGTATCGAAAGGGAGAAAAATTACAGGGTGCGGGTAGGGGAGATGTAGGTTACTGTTAACATCCTGCTTTTCTCCGTTGGGTAGCAGATTGGCAGGATCCATTGTATTTTCCCTTCCTTCCTTCCTTCCTTGCTCCCTCCCTCCCTTCCTTCCTGAAAGCGGGCTCTGCGCTGCCAGCAGTGAGCCCGATGCAGGGCTCGAACTCACGAACCATGGGATCACGACCTGAGCCGAAGTCAGACACTTAACCGACTAAGTCACTAGGTGCTCCTCCATTCTATTTTCAGTATTAGTCTGGAGAAGCGCAAATACCCGCCTGTGCGCATGCACCGTGGCAGCAAGGTCCCTCAGACCTTGGAAACATTTCCATGCCCTCCCTCGTCTGGAAGAAAAGTGCCAACCCCCAAACAGAGGGGAGGTCGGCATGATGTATCCTTTCTGCTATCTGACCCCCCTGCTTGCAAACTTGCAGAAGTCCCTCCCAGCTCAGGGAGAAAAAAAACAAAGAGAAAAACTCTTGAATTGTCCTTTATGGATGGGCGACAGTGCCTAAGCAGTGCAGGGCTTGTGGACGTCATGCAAAGTCGGGAGGAAAAAAAAAAGAGATTCAGAGAGGCTTTATTTTCACGAGCTCAGGTCAGGGCAAACTCGTTCCCTTCACCGAGCGCAAAACAACGGCAGAGGCGGACGGAATTCGGGTACTAACAGATTCAGTATTTTCCTGTGGCTGTTCCCTAAGCTCTGCCGTACTTTCAGCCAATCACACAAGTTATAAAATAATAGTGCGAAAATTAGTGATGCTTTAAAAAATAATCTCACTTGATGTAAAACTGTTCAGTAGTAAGCTTGTGGGGCGCCTGGGTGGCGCAGTCGGTTAAGCGTCCGACTTCAGCCAGGTCACGATCTCGCGGTCCGTGAGTTCGAGCCCCGCGTCGGGCTCTGGGCTGATGGCTCGGAGCCTGGAGCCTGTTTCCGATTCTGTGTCTCCCTCTCTCTCTCTGCCCCTCACCCGTTCATGCTCTGTCTCTCTCTGTCCCAAAAAATAAATAAACGTTGAAAAAAAATTAAAAAAAAAAAAAAACACTGTTCAGTAGTAAGCCTGCTAGGGTTTTGGGAAAGGTGCACCATATTCACCTCTATGAAAGCTTCGTGCCTCGTAATGGCGTTAAAGATGAAAACACAGAGCTTTTCAGCGCCTTTCCTGATTGAAGTGTTAAAAATGGACAGTTTCAGAACTCCCCAGACATGACTCAGAGGTGCCTACCTTTCCTCCCTCTACTTCTGCAGTCTCCTGTCCACATGGCAGCTAGCGACTGACCTTTTTCAAACTGCAAATTGGATCTCTTCATGCCCCTGCCCAAATCCCTTCAACGGTTTTCCATCCCATTGAAAATGAAACCCAGGGGCACCTGGGTGGCTCAGTCAGTTAAGTGTCCGACTTCGGTTCAGGTCATGATCTTGCAGTTTGTGAGTTTGAGCCCAGCATCGGGCTCACTGCTGGCAGCGCACAGCCCACTTTGGACCCCGTTCTCCCTCTCTCTACCCCTCCCCCACTCTCTCAAAAATAAAGGAAGGAAGGAAGGAAGGAAGGAAGGAAGGAAGGAAGGAAGGGAGGGAGGGAGGGAGGGAGGGAGGGAGGGGAAAAAATACAATGGATCCTGCCAATCTGCTACCCAACCGAGAAAAGCAGGATGTTAACAGTAACCTACATCAACCCCATGTCAGGCTGTGCTGACAGCTCAGAGCCTTGAGCCTGCTTCGGATTCCGTGTCTGTCTCTCTCTGCCCCTCCCCTGCTTGTGCTCTGTTTTTCTCTCAAAAGCAAAAATAAATATTGAAAAAAAGAAAAAAAAAAAAAAAAAAAAAAAGGAAAATGAAACCCAAATTCCTTTCTCTGGTTTCCAAAGCCCCAGATCAGTGGGCCTCACCTTTGGCTAATCCCTGGGACTTAGAGTGATTCTGATAAGTTGTCCAGTGTAGGGGCCTGACCATAGGGCTTTTTAAGGTTCCTCAGGAGATTCTAAACGTGCAGCCCAAACTAAGAACGGCCGTCGCAAGGCTCCGGCCTCTGCTGACTTTTCTGACCTCACTCTTTCTATGCTGGGCCTCACGCTCTTCCTCCTCATGCTCGTCCTCCGGCGTCTAAACCTTTAACACTTGCTGTTCCCACTGCCTGGCTCCTGCAGACATTTGCTGGGCTCACCCACTTCTTCACTGCACTCGGGTCTCTGGTGAAACATTCCTTCCTCAGAAGGGTCTTTGGGCTCCCTACCTTGACCTGGCTTTCTTGTTCTTCCTGGCAATTATCATACGTGGCAGTTTTTACGTTATTACTGCCTGACTCCTGCACCAGAATCAAGGCCAAAAGGAACGGGGATGTTTTAACTGTTTCGGTCACACTGCACCCCCCAGCACCGTGCACACACTTGGCACAAAGTGTGGTGGGCTTGGTAAGCATTTAATCAACCGTCTGGTCGGCTGAAGACTCTTAAACCCCCAGGTTCTGCCTCCAGGAAAAAGCACCCCCTCTGTTCATTCAGGAAACGGGTGATGACATGGTGACCACAGTGCCCTGGTCCCCTCCCCTCAAGCAGTCGTGTATCCCCTACAGGGCGATGGCCATGCCATTCACGGCCCTAGAGAGTAGGGAAGGTTCATGGGGATCTTGAAAACCTCATCTTTAAGACAGAGATACAGCAGTAACACAGTGCCCGCCTCGCAGAGTTGTAAAGAATAAGCAAATGGCTTAATATACACAAATCGCTTCTCTCAATACACAGCCTGGCACACAGGTTGAGTATTCAGTGAGGGGACAGTGAGTCCCCCTTCCTCCTACTTAGGGGAGAAACCACCAGGCCTAAGAGACTCAACCCAGGCCTGATGGAACTGAGACCTGAGAAGTGTGGGCATGGCATGGGGTGCAGGGGGCAGGAGTCTCAAAACCTAGCCTAACCCATTTCAGCTCCAGGAGCCTAGAGAAATGTACTCGGAGTACCGGTTCCTCGGGAAAACACACGTTCACACACACTTTCCCAGAAGTTTGGGGGGGGGGAGGGCCCAACGGACCCCCAGTTTAAAACCTGCTCTCCTCTCCTCCCACAACCTTCCCCCATCTCAAAACCGGACACTCCATCCTTCCAGTTACAGATGCCCAAACCCTTAGTTATCTTTGACCCCTCTCTTAGACCCACATACAAGCTGCTGGCTCCATCTTCAAAACAGATTTCCAAACTGGACAATTTATCAGGCTACCACCCTGGGCCACACCCCATCATCTCCTACTAGATCCCGGCAACAGACTTCCCACTGATGTGCCTGCTTCCACTTCTGCTATCCTGACGTCCTTCACACACAGAAGCCAGAAGCTGATCCTTTTAAAGCTATCAGACTGCATCCCGTCCCTGCTCAAAATCCCCCAAAGGATTCTTCTCTCAATCAGACTCAAATCCTTAGTGAAGGGCCGACTCTAGACAACTTCGGCAACTTCAAATCCTAACACAATGAGGGAAGGGTTGGGAGGAAGGTGTATCGGATCACAGGGTCAGAGGTACACAGCCCAGCAGCCTCCACACCATTTCATCAGGAGATCCCCAAATGCTGAAGAGAAGGGGAGCCTGGGAGGGGGCATGGATCCACAAACCCTCCCCCCTCCCACCAGATGACCCCATCTCTCCACACATGGAGTAAAGAAAAAAAAAGAAAACAAACAAACAAACAAACGAGGAAAACCTGCACTAGGAAATACCTTCTGGGTCACAGTGGAAGATTTCCCTAAACTCTAGTGGAGCAAATTGGGGGAGGGGCACAGCCTGATTTAAGAAGATCTGAGACACTAGGGAGAGGAACCTTTGTTCCTCTTGAGAAGAAACATAAAGATAACAATGAGTGGCAATACTATTATGTCAAGCGCTGTGCTATTTTTCCTCAGCTTTGCCAGGATGTAATTGACATACAACATCGTGTGAGGTTACCATGTACAACCTGTTGATCTGTACACTTAGACACTGCAAATGATTACTGCAGTATGCTAGTTTTCTCTTAACATGATCTTGCTAAATTATAACTGGGCGCCATTTTACTGATGAGATAACCGACTCAGAGAGGTAAAGCCACTTGCCCAAGGCCACACAGTAGCTTCAGAAGCAAAGAACTGAATTCAATTGACACCTTTCTGCTGTCAAAGCCAGGACTCCTCAATCTGCCACGAGCGAAGGAGGGGTGGGTTCATCAGAGTCTCGGGGAAAATCAAATGAATAAAATCACTCCTCTCCTGTGACTCTCTCTCCCCCGCCACCCCACACGAATCGTATCTTGGGCTTGTGAAAGTTCTCACCGCGAATTATTCTGATCACTCAAACCTCAGGGATCCGCCCCCTCGGGAGAGTAGAGAGCGGGAAAGTGGGACAGAGAAGGCCACAAACTATCAAGCCGGGAGTCCTCATTCACCACGGCCCTCTCGGAGAAGCCAGGCTGGGGGCTAAGGGGACGATCGTTGCGGCGGTGATACGGAAGGCTAAGGGGGTTCTCCCCGGGCCCAAATCGGGACTCTCCACTTCTGAACCAAGACATTATCCTCAAATCTCAAGGCCAGAGATCCAAGACACCAGATGCCTGGATCCAGACTCTGGATCAGCACCCCCGACTGCCACCCCCTGTCCAATTCCCAAGACCCCTAATAATGGCCTCAGTAAGATGAATCTTAGTTCAGGAACCCCCATTTCAGGCCCAGGACCCTCGACTCACGACCGTGACCTCCGAAGCCAGTCACACATCTCCAGACCAGGAACCCGACCCCCCGGCTCAGCGTCGGTCACAAGGCTGAACCAAGACCCCTCGCCACAGAAGACCGGAACTAGGATCCCCCTCCCCACAAGAGACCGGATCCCCTGCCCCTAGGCCCCGCCCCTCCGATTCCGGTCTGGCCCCTCGATTCGTGCCGGCTCCAGTCCCAGACCCCGAACCCCACACCCGGCCTGCACCTGGCTTCATGGAGAGAACTCAGCTCGGCGGGTCAGGACTCTGCAGCGTCCCAGACTACACGAGTCTGCTTTCGCACGTGGAAAGGAACGCACGCGCGGCGACGTACGGCGTGTGACGCAGTCTCGCAGCCCCGCCCCTCGGAGCCCCAGCCGGGGCCGGGGCCGGCGCGCGCGCTGTGGGCGGGGCTTCGCTAGCCTCTCAGGGCCCCGCCTTGTCGGTGGCTTAACGCGCTGCTTGTTGAGAGATCCCTTCTTTGAATGCGCTTCTTGCTTCTTCTTAACTCACCCCACCTCCAATCCCGTAATCAGGGCTCACCGCAGGCTTTGCCCTCTGTCCCTCTTCTCTATTTCCAATTAACTCCCTAAGGATCCCTCTACACCCAAAAGCCTTCCCTGACCTATATCCACCCCTAAGAACAGGGACCATACTGGGCTCCCGTTCATGCACTGGTAAAAGCATTTAGGCACTGTTCTAGGCACTGAATACAGCAATGAACAAGATATATAAATCCCCACCCTCCTGGAGTTCATCTTCTAGTGGGAGTTATTAGAAGGCAGTAAGTGCTCTGGAGAAAATAACAGAAGGGAAGGAAAATAGAACGGGGGGGGGGGGCGTGACATTTCTTAATCTGTGGTCAAGGAATGCATCCGGTGATTTGAGCAAAGAGCTTAAAGGTGAGGAGTGAGGCATGCACCTACGTGGGGGAAAATAATTTTAGGTAGAGAGGATTATAGGTGCAAAGGCCCTGAGGCAGGAAGGGCATGGAGGGTTGGAGATGCAGAGAGGGGTGTGATTGGGGCAGAGTTAGCAGGGAGAGTGGAAGAGGAGAGCAGGGAGGTAACATGGGAAGTTGCGCTGGGCCTTCTGTGCCATGAGGAGGACTTTGCCCTTTACTCGGAGTGAGATGGAGCTATGGAAGTTTCCTGAACGGAGAAGGGATGTGATCTGACAGGGGATCACCGTGCATGTGGGAAACAGTGTGGAAGTAGCCATGAGAGCAGGAAGACCAAGGAGGGGCCTAAGGCAGTGGATCAGGCAGCAGATGAGGACAGACAAGGTCAGGGTGCAGGCAGAGGAAGGAGTGAGGAGTGAGCAGAGTCTACGTAAGCGTGGGGGAATTTTGTGCTTTGTAATTTAATGATGTTAATATTCATCCCGCAAAGCCAAACAAGTGCTACTATGAGAAATTACTAAAAACCTGCAGGAGAATGCACCGGTGTGTTCCATTCATTGCTGTATCGCTCTGTGCCTAGAACTGGGCCTGGCACAGAGAAGGTCCTCGGTAAATGTTACCGAGTGAATGAAAAAACCCATGCTGTTTTGCGTTCTATGTGCGGGGTGTTCCAGCCACACAGAAGCATTTCTGAAAATCCGTTTAAATATCAAGATGGAGAATCTGCTGAGTTCACTCGGGATTTCTGGAGGCTGCGTAATAATCAGCTGGCTCCAGTTGGGGATCATGCCACCTACTTCTTATGGATTTTTACTATTTCCCTTCCAATTAACTGGATCTTTTTTTAAAGGACGAAAATACTGAGAGGACAGGGCAGATTTAGGGTTGCCAGCCCTATTTTCTGGAATCCTGGCACCATCTCCTGGCTCTGAGGCGTTTCACCTGCCAGCTTGCTCCGCAGACCTGAAATTGGCAATACCGGTGAGTAGTCAGTGGGCGCCTTCTGGTCTGGTGCCGGGGACACAATGGTGGCTGAAAGAGTCCCAGGCCCCGCCCTCTTGGAGCAGACAGGTGCCCTGACAGTGTCAGCCCAGAGTGGTCGGGGCCAGGATGGGGACAGTACGTACAGAACACCCGGGGATGAGAAGGGGAGAGCGCCGAGGGCTTTCCCCAGTTTTCTCCTATGCCCAACTCCCTCTGAACCTACCTTTTAGCTTCCTGCTCTGACCGCTACACAGTTCTGCCCGGAAGGCATGCCTTCCGTCCAACCCTTCCAGGAAGGGGCTGTTTTCTTCAACTCAGTCCTCAAGCCACCAGGCCTGCAGATGGGGTGAGACCCTCCTAGCTCCTCATTGCCTAGCTCCCAGAACTCCAGAATAAACTCTCCTCTGCATCTTCCCACCGTGTCCTCTCTGCCTCCTCCCTAAGCCTCTGACTCTGAAGTCTGTGCACTCACACTGTAGCCCCGGCTCCCATTCCTGTTGCCTGTTCTCCAAAGTCACCGCGGCTCACCTCGCAATTTTCGCTCCGGGCCTGCTGTCAATCAGGCTCCTCTTACCGTGATTCTTGGTGATTTCAACTGTTCTGGCCCCTCAGTGCCTTGACCTTCTCTCCTCTAGTGATCTTGTCCTCCACCCAACCCTTCCTTCCCATGCTCACACCCCAGGTGGGGTGGGGACACAGTGGTGACTGTGGCAGCCCAGAGGTCCTAGCCCAGTGGGGGAGAAAGACCCCTCCCCAGAGAGCGATGCCCCCCGCCCAAACCGCAGCCCCTTCAGAATCTAGTTCCTTGCGTCTCAGTGTCTGCCCATCGCGTCAGGTCTCTCCAACTCACGCCCTCTAAAACTACTGTGCCAATGACCCTTCAGCCATCAATCCGTTAAACTAACCTCTTCCCTGTCCCTCACCCCCTTCATGATCACACCATTCCCACCGCCCAGGATGATTCCTCATTCAGCCTTACTACCGCTCCGTGGCTCATATCCTCACGCTTTGTACTTTTTTTTTTTTTTTTTTTTTTTTTTTTTTACCCAACTGAGTCTACCCTCTCTCTCCTCTGCACTTGCATCCTGGCAGCTGAATGTGGATAGAGAAAAACCCGCACTCACTCTGGCTGGTCTCACTTTGGATTCATGATGACAAACCCAAGTGGGCCCTAATACTGCCCAGCCAATCCTACCGCGTGCCCTGAATCCATTCATTCTCCCATTTTTTCTTTTTCTTTCCTTCCTTCCTTCCTTCCTTCCTTCCTTCCTTCCTTCCTTCCTTCCTTCCTTCCTTCCTTCCTTCTCTTTCTTTTCTTTCTTTCTTTCTTTCTTTTTTTTCTTTCTTTCTTTCTTTCTCTCTCTCTCTTTCTTTCTTTCTTTCTTTCTTTCTTTCTTTCTTTCTTTCTTTCTTTCTTTCTTTCTTTCTTTCTTTCTTTCTTTTTCTTTTTTTAAATATTTATTTGTTAGGGGCGCCTGGGTGGCGCAGTCTTTTAAGCGTCTGACTTCAGCCAGGTCACGATCTCGCGGTCTGGGAGTTCGAGCCCCGCGTCCGGCTCTGGGCTGATGGCTCGGAGCCTGGAGCCTGTTTCCGATTCTGTGTCTCCCTCTCTCTCTGCCCCTCCCCCGTTCATGCTCTGTCTCTCTCTGTCCCAAAAATAAATAAACGTCGAAGAAAAAAAAATTTAAAAAAAAAAATTTATTTGTTTTTGAGGGAGAGAGAGAGAGCGTGTGAGCATGACTGGGGGAGGGCAGAGAGAGAGGAAGACAGAATCCCAAGCAGGCTCCGCACTGTCAGGGCACAGCCTGACGTGGAACTGGAACCCACAAATCGTGAGACCACGACCTGAGCCGAGATCATAGAGACCGATGCTTAACTAACTGAGCCACCCAGACGCTCCTCCCATTTTCTTATTTTCCCTATTAGTAGTATCAGCAACATGTTAATTTTTAAATATGTCAAAGCATAATTTATATATCATAAAATCCATAAGTATATGTATGGTTCAGTGAATTTTAGGAAATTTATGTAATTGTACAACCATCACCTGACCTAATTTCAGAATACTTCCGTCTTCCCATTTCCTACAGATGGAATCACACAATGATGGGCATTTGAGTTGTTTCCAGTTTTTGGTTATTATGAATAATGCTGCTAGGTACATTCATGTACAGATATTTGTGTGGAAATATGCTTTTTTTTTTTTTTTTTTTGGTAAAGAGTTCTAGGAGTCAAGTGACTGAGTCCTATTGTAAGAGTATGCTTACCTTTGAAAGAAACAGACACACTTTTCCAAGGTGGACGTACTTTATTAAAAATTTTTTTTAAATGTTTTATTTTTTTGAGAGACAGAGAGAGATAGAGAGCAAACAGGGGAGGCGCAGAAAGAGAGGGAAACACAAAATCCAAAGCAGGCTCCAGGCTCCAAGCTGTCAGCACAGAGCCTGATGCGGGGCTCGAACTCACAGACCACGAGATCATGACCTGAGCTGAAGTCGGACGCTTAACTGATTGAGCCTCCCAGGAGCCCCTCTCTTTCCCTTTTTGATCCTTCCCTCCCTCCAATTGTTCATCTTCTCTTCATCCACTCTTTTAATCATCCATTTCCTCCTCTTCCCATTTCTCCACCCCTCATTCACCCATTCATGTCCCCTTCCTCCCTCCCTCCCTTCCCCCTCCTTTTCACCCATCCACCCATCCACCCATCCTTTCACCCCCCAATAAATATTCATTGTGTGCCAGATGCCCCAGGCACCTGACAGCTGCTGTGCAAGAAGGAGAGTCATGGAGGAGAAGGCATAAGACACACACATCAGCATGCAGTTTAGCCCAAGATATTTATTCAGTGCTTTCACAGTTGGCCTCAGTGGCTCATCAAAGGGGTAGAATAGGGTAGGGGCACACAGGGACACTGTGCACTCTCCAATTATTTCAGTCTCCAGGAGGGTCAGGTCCTGAAGTCCTCATTCCTGGTGGATGGCTGATCAGCTGTGACTGTAAAAGACAGACTCTTAGCACTTCCTCTTGCAGACTGAGCACCTACCCCGACCTTCTGCTTCCCACGAGGGCCCCAGCGCCCCTGCCCCAAGCGGCCTGGCTTCCATGCTACATCCCTCACCATGCGGAGAAGTCCTGCGCTCTCCAGCTCTCCAATGTCGCCTTCTGGGAGTCATGCCCATCATTGGTCTGGTCCCCGTCAAAGTTTCCGCAGGCCCCACACAGCTTCCCAGCATGGTCACTGCTGACCATCACGGCCAGCTGCCCGTTGGTGCCAAGCCACACCTGGACCCCTGCCTTCTGCTGGACTAGCACAGAGCCATCAGGGTTCTGACGCACGGACACAGATGTTAATACCTCAGCTGGGAGAGCCACTTGGAGACCGTTGACCTGGTGGTGGTTGAGGAAAACACAGAGTGTTACCAGGATGGAGACTCCAAGCAAGACAAGAAGTTCAAGGAGCAAAAAAAGAGACACAGGTGCTGAAAGCGATGAAGATGTGGATGGATGCACTGAATGGAGAGATGTATACACAGCTAGCTGGGGATTTGGGCAGAGGTTCAAAGGACAGAGGACAGATGGACAAAGAGACGCATCAGTGGATAAATGGTCATGCACAAAGCATTCTAAGGGCAGCCAGGATGGTGGGGAGCACTTTATACCAGACAGATAAATACATGATCAAACCCCAGCATCATCCTGTTCTACTTTTCAAAATAAAAGAAGCTTTAAGCATGTCCGGTAAGTTATTGGTTCTCTAACAAAAGCAATTGCATGACTTAATTTTTCAATGCTGATGTCTAAAGACAAGTAACGACCTGGAAAGTATCACAGTTATGTGAGAAAATTCCTGTTTCTCTATCATAAGCTGTGGACTCAGTAACCTTGGTAACCCTATCTGAGTTTTTCCTTTAAATAACTGTTGTCTCTTTTCACTGATGAGTTAATCCTTATAAAGTTAGACTCTCTGGAAAACCTTCTTTGAAAGAAAAGTTCTTTTTTTCTAAATGTTTTGGGTCTGGGTCTTCCTCTGGCAGATGATTGGAAAGATAGGTAGATATACCTGGATGGATGGATAGGTGGATGGATGGATGGATGGATGGATGGATGGATGGATGTGTGGATGGATAGATGGATGTGTGGATGGATGGATGGATGGATGTGTGGATGGATGGATGTGTGGATGGATAGATGGATGTGTGGAGGGATGTGTGGATGTGTGGATGGGTGGATGGATGGATGGATGGGTGGATGGATGGATGGATGGGTGGGTGGCTGGATGGATGTGTGGATGGATGGATGGATGTGTGGATGGATGGATGGATGGATGTGTGGATGGATGGATGGATGGATGGATGGATGGATGGATGGATGGATGGATGTGTGGATGGATGGATGTGTGGATGGATGGATGGATGGATGGATGGATGGCTAGAAGATAGGAAAGAACATCTGTATCACTTGGCACCTAGCCTGTTGTAGAGGGAACAGGGCCGAATGTATTCACAAAACCAAATTTTTCCTGGGAATCATCTGCTGGGGACAAAGTGGTGATCAAGACAGATGGGACCATTGTCCACCTGTGGATTATATTCTAGTGATGGAGAAAGGCAATAAACACAAATAATGGATAACTTCAGATATCGAGAAGTATGTTGAAGGAAGTAAGAGAGGGTAATAGCATTGAGACTGGGATGGAGAAGGAGAGCTTCTGTAGCTGGTCAGAAAAGGCCTTACTGTAGAAGGAGTACTGGAACTGAGACCTGGAGGGTGAGAGGAGTCAATGCATGCAATCTGGGCAAAGAGCCCTGTAGCAGCGGGAATAGCCAATGTGAAGTCCCAAGGCGGGAACAAGCTTGGCCTGCTGTACAAAGAGCAGAAAGGCCAGTGTGGCCAATCATTAGCATGGCTAATGAGGGAAGGAATTACAGGAAGTGGGGCTGGAGGCCACCAGGATTCAGATCACACAAAGCCTTGTAGGCCAAGGAAGGCAGGTGGCTTGAGTTTGGAATGCTGCTCTGGGAAGCCACCGTAGAGTTCTACCCCTGATCTGATTCACATTTCTAGAGCATCTGTCTGCCATATAGAGAACTGTTTCTTGACAGAGGGGCAAGGAAAGGTCAAGGGTAGGTGTCTGTTAACCTGAATTATGGATCAGGCAGATGACCAGAGAAAAGGAATAATTGGTCCTGATTACCCTAAAGAGAGAACTCAAGCCTCCCTGCTTCCAGCAGGGCTGAGTCTTGGACCATCTCCGTGTGTTGGTGG
This sequence comes from Felis catus, assembly GCF_018350175.1. Lineage (NCBI taxonomy): Eukaryota > Metazoa > Chordata > Mammalia > Carnivora > Felidae > Felis > Felis catus. Next base: position 14,488,813 of record NC_058382.1, on the reverse strand, counting down.
GAGGACACAGACCATCCACTGAGGGAGGTGTGCATGGATCATGGCTGTATCTCTCCCCTGAATCCAGAGAACCCCAGTGGATGTCTCTGCAATCAACAAACAGGTCATGGAAATAGGGACGTGCTCCTCTAGGGACTTTAGTGTGGCCTGACATCCATGCTTGGGTCGGGGTCTCTGTCACGTGGGCCATGAATGATTAGACCATAAGTAGGCATCAGCTCTGTTTGGCCAAACAGATCCTCTCTCAGAAATTTGAAATTGGTGTCGTGAGAGCTATGGAGTTTGGTAAATGCAAGGCAGCTCTAAGTGAGAGGAAGTCAAGGGGCAGAAGGGAGGGGGCAACGGGGCTGGAGCAGACTCCTGGAGGCAGACAATGACAGGCCTGAGGGGGTCCCGAAGAGCAAGATGAAGGGCAGGTGAGGGAAGGATCAGTGGCCCAGTTTTGTCAGAGTCCAGAGCAAGTTCCCACTGAGCACCTGGAAACCATCTTGGTCCCTTGTAGCCACGGTTACCACCAGCATCTTGTTCTCATCAAAGTCGTTGGAAACAGAGCCTGGTGCTGATGGGTTCAAAGCTGGTGGGATCCCAGGCACTGTCTGAATTACTTAAATAAATGATTTCACCTTCTTAGGCCCTTGTTTAGCCTCTGTGTTAAATGTCGATAATAGCAGTCCCTGTCTTGTGGGTATGTTGTGGGGAACCACAGAGAATGAAATGGATTTGGTGAACAGCAAGTCTAAAAGACAGAGGCATAAATCCAGATAATACTGCCAGGGCACCTGGATCCAGCCACTCCTGAGGCTCTCTCCCTGGATTTTCTAGTTATGTGGGCTAGTAAATTCCTTTTTGCGCAAGGCAATCTGAATTCATTTTCTGTTACTTGCGACCAATAGAGTTTCAATGAACACTATTATCAAAACTACTAATTCGCTTGAGCGTGTTTTTGCTCCTTGAGAACTCAGCCAGAACAGAGGGGCTAGGTTTGAAATACCGAGACCAACACAAATTCAGAGACTAAACTGCGGAGATCTGGACAAAGAAAATGCAAGACAGATGGGCAGCCAGGACTGTGGGGACACTGCAACAGGAAGAACAAAAACCCAGGGGAGACAGTCCCCCGCCCCCTCATGCCCCGGCTTACCCACACGCCCTTCTTTGGGCTCACAGTCACGAGCCCATCCTGGAAGAAGATGTGAGCCTGGCCCACAGCTTCAACTCCGCCACGGCAAGTCTGGACATCAGCGACCACACGGTACCAGGGGATGGTTTTCTGTAGTCCCGGGCAGCGGTAAGACATGTCATAGATGCCAGGGGAGGTGGCTGCTCTGCGGAGCCCATCAAAGGTGGTGAGGTTGGAACCCAGCAAGAGGGAACAGAGACCTTGGGGGACCCAGCAGTCCCGGGCCTCAGCCTGGACTTCACATATGCGGCCTGGCGGGCAGCTGGCTGCCTGGCACATCAGGCCAGTGCTTGAGGAGCAGGAACAGCGCTTGCTGCAGTCTGAGCTCAGCAGTGAGGAGTTCACCTGTGCACAGAGAGAGGGGCCAAGTTACCGCGGTGTGATGGATCAGAACCTCCAACACAATCCTCCAGCCCTCTGGACCTACACAGAATGATTTTGCAGCAACTTCCTTTAAGAGATGAAATTTACGGGGTGCCTGGGTGGCTCAGTCAGTTAAATGTCTGACTTCAGCCCAGGTCACGATCTCACAGTTCGTGAGTTCAAGCCCCACGTCGGGCTCTGTGCTGACAGCTCAGAGCCTGGACCCTGCTTCAGATTCTGGGTCTCCCTCTCTCTCTCTGCCCCTCTCCCACTCATGCTCTCTTTCTCTCTCTCACTCAAAAAAAAAAAACATTAAAAAAAAAGACAAGAGATGAAATTTACTTCCCCTTCCCCCACGAATCTGGGCTCACCTTACAACTATACTTTGGTTACTATAATGCAGCAGAAGCAATGCTTGTACCAAATTCAAGCTTGCACCTCAGGGACCTTACAGCTTTCTCTCTCTCTTTCTTGGAACCCTGCCCAGCCACCATAGGAATAAGCATGGGCTAGTCTGCTGGAGGATGAGACCCCATGGAAGAGAGACAATGATCCCAGCTGATGCCACTGTACTCCAGCTGGCTCTCAGCTGACCCACCTTCTCTATGTTCACTACCTGATGACCTCATCAGATTTCATAAAAACCAAAAGCAACGTCTGTTCCTCATTTGGACTCTGGCGCAGGGGAGCAGGTAGTCGTTGTAGAGGACATTATGAGGACAACCAGTAAAGTTCAAATACAACCTTTTAGAGTATTGAATCAGTGTTCATTTCCTGATTTGGAAGTTAATCTCATCATAACCCTGTAAATGAACTTCCGTCTTGGGGAGTGCATGCTAAAGTACTTAGGGGCGAAGGGACACTGGGTCAGCATCATACTCTCAAATGCTTCAGAAGAAATGTGCGTATAAACTTACACAGAGAGGTTGCAAAAGCAAACGTGTCAAAAGGTCAACAAGAAACTTAAACGACAGGTATCTGGGAGTGCTTTGTACGATTCTTGCAAGTTTTCTTAAGTTTGGATTCTTTAAAAATAAAAGTCTGGGTGGCTCAGTCGTTAAGCATCTGACTTTGGCTCAGGTCATGATCTCACAGTTCATGAGTTCGAGTCTCACATCGGGTGAGCTTGTGCCCCACTTCAGTTGAGCTTGAGCCCTGCTTTGGGTAAAACATGAGCCCTGGGTGAGCCAGGCTTTCTCTCTCTCTCTCTCTCTCTCTCTCCAACTCTCTGCCCCTCCTGGGATTCTCCCTTCTCTCTCTCTCCATCCCTTGCTCACTTGCACACTCTCTCAAATAAATTAATTAAATAAATAAATAAATAAATAAATAAATAAATAAATGTCTGAAAACATTAAAAGAACAGATGTAACAAAAGAGATAAATACCATCTCTCTACGGATGGCTCCCCAGCCCAGACTTCTCTGGTGAATGCCAGACTCACGAATCCAGGAAACCTGGCACAGGCAGAGCTGTCAGGGCTGGGATGGGGGAAGCACAGGGGTAACCCAGCCTAGGGGATCAGGGAGGGCTTCCTGGAAGCAGTGAGACTTGGAGGAAGGAGAAGTTTGGCATGTCCTTCCCCAGAAGGCTTGAACTTCCAGGCCTTCTAGCCTATCTTACTGCCATTAATAAAATGGGGATGAGGGAGTATGGAATGTGGTCATTCATCTTTCCTTTATTTGGTAAATAGGCTTGTGAGGGGGCAGGGTGCCTGGTAGTTCAGAAGGTGGGTCCAGGCTGCTGGGGTGTCAATCCCAGCACCCCTGCTTGCTAACGGACAGCCTTGGGCTGACTTCTCTTTGTTGCGATAGTGCCTGGTGCATAAGATCATTAAATGAATTCGGGGCGCCTGGGGGGCTCAGTTGGTTAAGCGTCTGATTTCGGCTCAGGTCATGATCTCACGGTTTGTGGGTTTGAGCCCCGCATCGGGCTCTGTGCTGTGAGCGCAGAGCCTGCTTCGGATCCTCTGCCCAACCCCCCCACTGCCTCTGCCCTTCCCCTGCTTGTGCTTGCTCTCTCTGTTCTCAAAAATAAATATTAAAAAAAAAAGGATCATTCAATGAATTAATATCTGTTACAAACTTGGCGCACAGCAAGAGCTCAGAAAACATCAAGCACAAAAATTAATCAAATTTTCAACTTCTACATGAAACAATTGCCAGCCTCACTACCTGCTGCACCATGTGTATGTTGCTGGCATTTGTACCCTATGATGAAGGTGAAGGCTGAGGCCCAGTGCCCGGCAGGGACCTTTCAGGCACAATGACACCGGATCCTCAGATACCCATGGTGCATGGATGATGATTAACCCCGTGTTCTAGATGAAGAAAGGCTCAGATGACGGGACTGTAGGAGGCGGGGTAACAGCCCCCAAATATAACAGGTCTCAATTCCTGGGACCAGTCAATGTTACCTTACGTGAAAAAAGGGGTGTTTGCAGATGTGAGAAATTAAGGATCTTGAGATGGATAGACTGCCTTGGGTTACCTGGGTGGGCCTTAAATGCAATCACATGTATCCTTATAAGAGGGAGGTTTTGTGACACACACAAGGAGGAGGGGAAATGGGACACAGAGGCAGAAATTGGGGTCAGGTGGCCACGAGACAAGAAATGCCTGCAGCCACCAAAAATGGGGGGAGGAAAGGAGTGGATTCTCTCCTGGGGCCTCTGGAGTGAGTGCTGTCCTGCCCGCACCTCGATTTTGCCCCAGTGACCCTGATTTCTGACGCTGGCCTCCAGAACTGTGAGAGAGAAAATTTCCCTGGTTTGAAGCCACCAAGGTTGCTTGCGGTCCTTTGTCTCAGCAGCCTCAGGAAACTAAGACACTTTACCAGCATTGAGTCACCCCACTGGGAAATGGAGGTGGCTCCTCTGTCCCCATCCTTGAGGGGGTCGTCAGAGAAGCTCTGAGTCTCCCTCGGGCTCCTCTACCCTCCCTGCCCACCTCCAGCCCGGGCTCACCGGCAAGTAGTGGCCATCGTGGGTGCAGCCGCAGTCCTGCACGGGGACGCAGGTGCCCTGCGAGAGCAGGAAGCGGTCGTCACACTCGCAGCCCTCAAAGCAGCGGCTGGTGCAGCCCGTGAGGCCGGAGAGAGCGGCACAGGAGCCCTGGCAGGAGCGCGTGCAGGTGGAGTAGTGGCTGTGGGCAGGGCACTGGAGCGCTGCGGAGGGAGGAGAGAGGGCAGGGTCAGGCCTGTGGGTGTCGGGCCCTGCCCTTGGCATCCCACATACCGGATCTGGGCTGGCATGCTGGGGACACCAGCTATGAAGACAGTCTCATGCCCTGCCCCATGGAGCTCATATCCCAGTGCAGTGTGTGATCAGGGCTGCAGGGGGAGGCGTGGACAGAAAGGTCAGGGCCCGGATGAGGCCAAAACAGGGAGTAGTGAGGACTCCCCTGGGCTCTGCCTGAGCAATCGATGGATGGTGCGGCTGTCCGGAGATGCAGACTTGGGGTCAGAGAATCGGAGGGTCAGGTTTGGGGTGAGATGCTGATGTCATATGGGAACACAGCAGGTGTGAGGGACCCGAAAGACACCCAGGGGAAAGTGTCCAGGAAGCCACTGGACCCCCGAGGCTGGCAGTCAGGAGAGAGGTCAGGGCCGAAGACAGTGTCCCCTGTCAGCACTGAGGACAAATCTAAGGCCACAGGGGTGGATGACGGCCCCCGATATGGGTGCTGTCCTGCGGAGAATGAAGGAGACACAGCCCTGCCCTGGGAGTTTGAAGGAAATGTACCCCCATCCTGGGGGGCCCAGGTGAGTCACAGACTCAGGCTGCATTATGTGAGCTACTGGTCTGTCTGACCACCCCTCCCAGGGCCCCACAGAAAGGGTTCAGGATGAGTCCTGAGAAAGAGCTCTGTCTGTGGTTTCAGGAGCGTGGGCCCCTGCAGGGAGCCTGAGAAAGAGTCAGCGGGGCAGGAGGGGAGCAGACAGGGAGTGCTGTGGGAGAAGCTGGGGGCGGGGGGTGTGGGAGGGACGTGCTTCAAGAGGGAGGCACTGCTCCTGAGAGGCAGACAGGACAGGAGCAGGTCAGGAGGAGTCCCTGAGCCTGGTCTGGAGTCTTCCGAGGGGCCCCCCTGGACACTTACGGCAGAAGCTGTCTGTCCTCCAGGGTTTCACGGCCCCACCGGACGCCTGGCAGTCCGCCATGTAAGCGGCCAGGCTGCGGCAGAGGAAGGTGGTGTCGCCTTTGTGGACACACAGGTCGTACACGCACTGGCGGAAGTACTCAGTGGGGTTCAGCACCGCGTGGCAGCCCGCGAAAGGGCCCTGGGGGTCCCGGACCCGACCGCAGGCCTGGATGTTCTCATAGGGCGCCGTCTCCTCCGCTGAGCACACGGGGCAGCCGCCCGGCCCACAGCCCTCGCCACAGCCCTGGGAGGAGCTGGGCGCCCGCCACCCGGCTCCAAAGGCGTCCACGCTGGGGGCCACGGCGCCACTGGGCAGGACAAAGTCGTCGCTCCAGTTGCCGTTGAAGTTCCCACAGAGGCCACAGAGCCGGCCATGGAAGGGGCTGGGGATAGATATGAGGACATGGGCATCGCCGTCAAAGAGAAGCCGCAGTCCCTTGGTTGTCTGCAGAACCATGTTCCGGCCCTCGGCGGTCACCCGCACACGACCTACAGCCACAGGCAGGGCCACAGCCTCGCCATCCACGGTGACCTGGGTGGAAAGGCCACGGAGGGGTCAGGGACTCACAGTACCACAGGTGAGACAGACCCCTCAGACTTCTGGCGTGGAGCTATGTCCCTCTCAGGCCCTTTGGGGTTGTACCATGTCCTTGGACTGCCCAAGGGTGGGACTGTGTCACCTTCAGACCTCCAGATCTGTGTCACCCTTAGTCCCCTTGGACTGGGGTCATATCTCCCTCAAGCCCTCAGGGTGGGCCCTGCCCCACTCAGAACCTGCCTCCCCGCCCCCCCCCCAGAGTGGGGCCACGTCCCCTTCAGACCCCCAGGGTAAGGCCACGTCCGCTTACTTACCCTCGGCCCCCGTGCCAGTACCACCACCTGGCCAGCCACAGTAACCACCAGCTGTTGGGGATCTCCAGCCGCGTTCTTCTCAAGCACAATGACAAAGTCCTCGTCCCCAGGCTGTGGGCGGCAGACTTGGGCCAAGATGTAGGAGCAGGAGCCGTGCAGGTCATAGACACGCCCATCAAGGGTGACATAGTGGGTGCCCCCGTTGGCCAGGCAGCGGCCACAGCCTGTAGGGTGACAGGCCTGGACACCGTCCTCCACTCGGCACTCCTCGTAGGGTCCGCAGGCCGCGCCCTGCTGGCAAGTGACTTGGCCACCCGGCCCGCACTCGCAGCGCCGCTCACACTCAGGGCCTGGGTAGAAGGACTCGCCCAGAGGGTAGTAGCGTCCCTCGTGGAGGCATCCGCACTGGCCCACAGGCACACAGGTGTCACCGCTGAGCACGAAGCCGGCATCACAGACGCAGCCCTCCCGGCAGGTGTGCACGCAGCCATCGGGCACAGAGAGGCTTGGGCAGCTCACGGGGCAGGAGTCACCGCAGAGCTTGTAGTGGCTGTGGGGAGGGCACTGGAGGGCTGTTGGTACAAAAGGGGAATGAGCCGGGAGGGCAGAGGGAGGGGCGGGGGGGGGGGAGGGTGACAGAGTGGGAGAACCGGCCCAGGGGAATCTGCATGTTCTGCCTGAGAACATTTCATGAACGAATCCATCCAGGGATCTGAGCAGAGTGTCCGATCCAGTACATCTAACTGGGGGATTCGGTGTGGGGACGTGGAGACCAACTCTCTCTGACCACGTCGTGGGTCGGCCCGATCAAAAATTTCTATAGATGAAGTGAATTTGACCACCTACATCTGACCAAGATATGCGGGATTGGAACCAAACGTGTGGGTATCTTGGGGGGTGGCTCTGACCGGGCTACGGGACCAAATGTATCCCGTATCTCTGGTGTGAATACACCTGACTGTGGATGGCTGGCCTGGAGCCTCTGATGGAGTGTCTCAGAGGAAAAGGTTGGTGTCAGTGCGACTCTGACCACGTATATCTGATTGGGTGAAGCTGACAGGATAAATCTGACCAAATGTGCCTGAGGGGGGAATTGCCCTGGACTCTCTGACCGTGAGCCTGTGGATATCTACCTGGGGCTCTGTCAGGGTCACGATTCTACCTGGGAGTATCTGCCCGAGTGTCTCTAACCGGAAGGGTCCCTGGCTGAGGTTATCAGACCAATTCTATCTGACCTTGTGGATTTCAGTGTTTGAAACAGTGTAGGTGCATCTGACCAGGTGTAACTCTCTAGGTCTCTCTGACGAAGGGCACCTCGCTGAATAGCTGTGACAGGGTCAACCACCCCAGTCTATCTGACTAGGATATCTGAGCACATGAATCCCAGAGAGGATCCAGCACCTAGGGTTTCTGACCAGGTGTGCCTGAGTGTCTGCCATTGCAGTATGTGACCTGGTGCATTTCCCTGGGTAAATGCCACGGTGTACTTTTGATAGGACCCACGGAGGAGAAGACTCTTGTCTAAGAGCCGTGTGAAGAGGGCAGGCGGGAAGACGCCCACTGTGTGGACCACGCATGGATCAGTACTCACGACAGAAATCCGGCCGCCTCCACTCGCCGAGCGTGGCCCCCGCGGCCTGGCAGGCTGCCACGTAGGCCTCCACGGCAGGGCAGAGGCCTCCCGGATGGCCCTGGGCTTGGCAGGCATCCAGCAAGCAGGCCTTGAAGTAGTGCTCCGGTGGCAAGAGGCGGTGGCAGGGCGCCAACGGGCCGTCGGGGGCCGAGATCACGCCGCAAGCGTCCGGGCCGCCGAAGGGCTCCTGCTGCTCGGGCGTGCACTGGGGCGGGCACGGCCCGGGCACGCACTCCCCGCAGCCCTCGGCGCCGCCCACCTGCCAGCCTGCGGGGTTCCCGCCCACAGCCTGCAGGTCGTCGGCTGGGTCCCGGTTGTAGTTCCCGCACAGGCCACAAAGGGCGCCCGCGTACGCCGCCGGCACGCGCAGGCGCACGAAGCTGTTCCCGTCGAAAGCCAGAGAGAGCCCGGTGGCGGCGGTCACTACCACGTCGGCGCCACTCACGTAAGCGCGCAGGCGCGAGTCCAGCTGGTAGGGCAGTGCTACGAGCTCGCCGTCCACCTGTGGGTACCGGGTAGGGGTGGGGGTCGTGAACGGCGCGGGCACAGGTTCGAATTTTGACTCCACTACCTACGGGGGGTGGGGAATGGGGTGGAACCCTGAGCATGTGATCTACACTGTGTGATAATAAGGATGGGAGGAGGAGGAGGAGGAGCCTCTATAGACACGATGCCACTGCCTCCTCACAGGACCCTCTGAGGCAGGTAGTATTATTAGACCCATTTTATAGTGGAATAAACTAAGGTTAAACTAAGAGAATAAACTAATTTTATTAGTTTAAATGGGGAAGACCTGCTGCTCCAAGGCCTATACTCTGAACCCCCTCCCCCCATCACGTCCCACTAACCTGTGAAAGGTAATCAGGGGAATGGCAGACCCCTAACTGTCCCAGACAACCCCAGGGCTCGTCTCTGGCCCCAGACCCCTCACCTGCAGCTGTCGGGGCCAGCGGGCACTGAGGGTCAGTCTGTGGTTGTACATGTGCAGGGTGACGCTGCGAGTGTAGCTGACGGCCTGGCTGCCCCGGTGCTCATTGACCACAGTGACCGTGAAGTTCTCGACACCCTTGGGTGGTGCAGAGCAAGGCGCACTCAGCAGGTACTCGCAGGTGCCCTGGAAGTCGAATCGGTGCCCATCCAGGGTGATGTAATGGGGGTCACCCCAGGCCTGACACTCAGCTGTGCTGACAGGGTGGCAGCCGTGCTGGCCAGAGGGCAGCAGGGCACATTCTTCACCCGGCCCACACTTGGCAGGCTTGCAGACCAATGAGCCACCCCCAGGCCCGCAGTGGCACCTCTGGGAGCAGGTGGCATCGGCCCAGAACTCACTGCCAGCTTCATGGTAGGTGCCGTTGGCCCAGCAGCCACAGCCACCGTCCAGGGGAACGCAACGGTCAGCACTCAACACGAAGCCCGGGTCACACTGGCAGCCTTCGGCACAGGGGCCCTCACATGGCGTTGGGGTCGTGGGGGGCGCGGGGGACGGGCAGCTGGCTGGGCAGGGTGGGCCACAGAGCTCGTAGTGGCTGTTCTCGGGGCAGGACATCTCTGTAGGAGTGGATGGAGGAGTGGGAGGGAGAGAAAGAGAGAAAATGCTGTCGGGGGTGGGGTCAGAGGAAGGGGAGGAGACAGAGGCAGAGAGAGACAAAGAGGGACAGACGGAGGGACTGAGAGAAACAGCAAGAGGCACCGACAGACAGAGAGAGGGACACAGAGGAAGACTCAAACGGAGACCAGGAGAGACGGCATGAGAAACGGAGAGACAGAGAGACAATCAAAGGGAGACACAGAGATAAGCGCCAAGAGACTGAGAGGCAAAAACAGAGAGAAACAGACACAAAGATCCAGAAAGACTGGGACCCCCTCCCCCCTCAGCTCCTGCTCTGCTCCCCCGGACACTCACCACAGCCGGCCTGCTCCCTCCAGTCCTTAATGACGATCCCGGCGGCCTGGCAGGCAGCAGCATAGGCGGCCAGGGCCTGGCAGAGGATGTCATGGGCCCCACCGCCTAGACAGACATCCAGAATGCAGCCCTTGAAGAAGCTGTCGGGAGCCACGTGGGCATGGCAGGCAGCAAAGGGGCCTCCCGTGCCAGGGGCCAGGGGCCCACAGAAGCCAGGGCCCTTGTACTCCTCCAGCTGGTCCCCAGAGCACGTTGGACAGGACCCCTGACACTCATCCCAGCACAGCGGGTCCCAGCCTGGAGCTCGCCAGCTGCCGCCCCAGACCGGTATGGAGGGGGCCACGGTGCCATTCGGGAAGACCCGGTCGTTGCTGGGGTTGCGGTCCATGTTCCCGCAGAGCCCACACACGGCGCCGTGATAGCTACTAGGCAGCGTCACCTCCACTCGCCAGTCCCAGTCATAGGTGACCCGAAGCCCGAAGTCGGCTGCCAGCACCGCTTTCGACGCGCCCTGGGTCACTGAGAGCCGCCCTTCGGCCACAGAGAGAGGCAGCGCTGTCAGCACACCGTTCACCTGGGGGTTGAGGTGGGGAAGGAGGCAAACAGAGCCCACTGGAGGCGGGGAGGCTCCAGCTCTGGCCCCTTGCCTCCCTCCCTCACGGCGCCGTGGCTGGGAGCTGCCAAGGCCTTCCTCACGAGCCACGGGTGTAGGTCACTTGACATTGTGGGCGTTGCTAAAACCCTGCTCTGCTTCTTTTTCTGGGTCTCCCTATCTCCATCTCCCTCCCTTCCTCTCTCTCTGTTGTCTCTCCCTCTCTCTACATCTACACCTATTTCTCTTTCTGGACCTCTCTTTCTCTGAGTTTCTCTCTTACTCTGTATCTCTCGTTCTCTCTGGGTCTCCCTTCCCTCTCTGTGTCTCTCTCACACGTGCACTGACTCTGCATCTCTGTGCGTGTACTCTTTCTCTTTTCTGTGCATCTCCCGAGTGTCTGGACATCTCTTCGACACACTCACCATCATTTATTGAGCGCCTACCCTGTTCCATACCTCTCTCTCTCCCTGTGAACTGCCATTGATCTCCAATTCCATTGCCATGGGCAAGAAAGGTGGCCTGTCTCCCCCCACCGCCTGCCCTCTCTCTCTCATCTCCTTGAATTTCACTCCACGTTGGAGGCTCTGGGCCTCCTCACAAACATTCATGGCCTCTCACCCGGGTCAGACCCTCAGCTGAGCACTTATCATGTGCCATTGGATCCCCCTGTCACAGGTGAGGAAACTGAGGACCACCAGGAAAAGTCACTTGCCCAACATCACACGGCTCATAGGGAGAGACTGGATTCAAGCCTAGGTCTCTAAAAAGGCTAACGCTGAAGTCCTACATCAAAACCCTCAGCAAAGGGCTAGACTCCTTTAATACCCCACAGAGAGGTGATGTTTGCGGTTGTTATTGTTGCTTTTTGCTGTCCTTTTGTTTCAGGCCTAGGTGAAGAGAGAGCCCTCAGCTCCTAACTGGCTGGCAGGACCCCTCTTCCCAGCTACGGGGCTCAAGAGACCATCCTGCAGGACTTACCCGGACTTTGCCGATCTCGCCTTTGTGGATGGAGATGTTGACGCTGAGGGCAGACACGGTGACGAGCCTCACAAAGGACACAGCAGGGTTGCCCCGGTTCTCATTCTTGGTGGTGACGGTGAAGGGGGTCAGGCCCTGGGCGCTGACCCCCGGGCAGCCGGCGGCCGCCAGCACATAGTCGCAGGTGCCCTGGAAGTCGAAGTCCCAGCCGTCGAAGGAGTGGTAGTGCGGATCGCCCCACAGCCAGCACGTGGCCTCGTAGGTGGGTACACACACACCCTGCCCATCCTTCTCCTGGCACGTCTCCTGTGGCCGACAGGTCACACCGTGACACGGGTCTGGAGACAGGGAGAGAGGAACTTGTGGGGCTGCCCAGCACAGGCCGGCTGCTCCCCAGCCTCAGCCCCGGTCTGCCCCAGGGATTCTGCCCTCGGGCTAAGGGCTCCTGCAGGTGAGGACAGACACCAGGGGCTTCCCATCTGAGACCAAGCCCTGGGGGTCCCCCATGTTTGAAATCCAGGCCCTGTGGTGGACTGTGTCTAAGACCCCATCAAAGGCTCCCACATCCAAGGCCAAGGCCCTGCAGTTTGCTGTCTGAGACCCACGCCCCGAGTACCTGACTGCCAAGGCCTAGACTCTAGGGTCCCTACATCAGAACCCAGCCCCAGGGGTCCCAGTATCTGTGATGCCAGCCCTCAGGGCATCCATGAGGGCATCCACAGCCCCAGAGTTTTCTATGTTCGAGACCTGGGTCCCTATTATCCTGTCCAGTGGCACCAAGGGTCTCAGTTCTGGAGGCCTCATTCTTTTATCTATTTATCTATTTTTATCTATTTATCTATTTATAAGGAGTTATTCTCTGTCCTTCACCCTAAGAAACCAGTCCGGGGGGGGGGGGCAGCTCTGTGACTTAGACTTAATCTGGGGGGGCCCCATGTCTGAGATTGTTTCCCTATAAATCCCGATCCTCTTCTGGGGGGGGGGGTCCTGTATCTAAGACCCCAGCCTTCGTGGGGTCTCTACCTGAGACCTCAGGACTATGCTTTCTGTCTCTGTCCCTGGGGGTCCCAATTTCCCCTACCTTGAAGGGGAGATGGTGTTAGAAGCCCTGAGCCTAATCCTGCATACCAGTGGTCAGTAAACTATGGCATAGCTAGCTGCCTGTTTTTATAAATACCAGAGGGTTTTATTGGAGCCTCACCCCCTCACTTACATAGCCTATGGCTGATTTCATGCCACAGTGGCAGAGTTGAGTAGTTATGACCGAGACTATAAGGCCTGCAAGTTCAAATATTTACCATCTGTCCCTTTAGGGGAAAAGTTTGCCTGTCCTTGCCTTATGCCAAGGGTCTCTGACATCTGCCCTAGGGAACCTAGCCCTGAGGGTCCCCAAAGCCTGCATTTTACCATAAGGTAGAACTCCACCTCCCAGCCTGGAGGGCCTGTGCCCCTAGCCCTGGGAATCCCAGCCCCGGGGTCCCCAGATTGGAGACCTCAATTCTTAGTCCTTTGTGCCACCCACTGTGAAAATCTAGGTTCACACCTCCCACTGCTCCAGAGTCCCCATCCTCTGTTCCCAGCCCCACGGGGCCCAGCCCCAGCCCAGCACCTTTGGTGACGCAGCTCAGGACACCTCCTGAGGGCTCGCACACCTGCCCTGGCTTGCAGCTGTGGGCCTGGCATTCCAGGCCTTTTCCGGCATGGCACACACACTGTTGCTGGCACCTGTCGATGAGGACCACCTGGTTCGGCTGTGAGGACAGAGGACACGGCCATCAGGGTGGGAGCTGAACTGGCATCTCCAGTGTCCCGGGGACAGAGGGTCCAGAGGACATCAAGGGAACATCTTTCAGCAGAGTGGCCCCTTGTCTGTGCAACTAGGGCACCACATGGCCTTGGGGTCCAATTCATTCATTCATTCACTCACTCACTCACTCACTCACTCACTCACTCACTCACTCGTTTTTCCAAAATATCCACTTAATGTCTGCTGTATGTGAGAAACGGTGTAACATGAATTAAGAGCAAAGGCCCTGGAGCAAATTGCCTGGGTCTGAAGCCTCATTCTGCTATTTCCAAATTGTATCACTGTGCAAATTTCTTAACCTTTTATGCCTCCGTTTCTTCATCTGTAAGCAGTCGATAATCATAGCACCTAACTATGGTAGTATGACTTGGTTAATAATACGTATAAGGTACAGGGGAAATGAAAAGGGAGTTCCTTTATTATTTTTTTTTTTTTTACTTTGAGAGAGAGAGAGTGTGTGAGCAGGGGAGTGGGGCAGAGGGAAAAAGAGAATCTCAAGCAGGCCGCATGCTCAGCATGGAGCCTGACGCAGGGCTGAATACCACAACCCTGAGATCCTGACCGGGGCTGAAATCAAGAGTCAGATGCTCAACCAACTGAGCCACGCTGGTGCCCTGGGAATTCCTTTAAATAATCCAGATTAGAGAGGAAACGGGGATAAGAGACAAAACAAGATCAGGAAAATGTGGTTATCGCTAAAGCTGAGTGAGGGGTACATGGAGATTTACACTGTTCTCTTAACGTTTGCATGTTTGAAAATTTTCCTAATAAGTAAAAAGTTCATATGTATGTGTAATGCACATATGCTGTGGATTTGGCACTGAAAGCAGTAACCGGCATGTAGGAAGCACCATCTACCTATTTGCTTTTATCATCACTATCATTTGTTTGAGGAGAGCAGCAGAGAGGGGCGCTGCCCTCACAGAGCTCGCGGTCTTCTGAGGGAGACAGACAGACAAACACATACACAGTCAAGTCAAAGAAAGAGTAACTGGGTGAGGGTTGGAGAGGGAAGCAGATGGAGTTACCTACTGTGTCACAGAGACAGTCTAGACCCGGGGAGCCAGGGGAGGGTTTAAAGTTGCAGGACCCATGGCTGTTTTGAGAAAGGTCTTCCCACTGCCATCAGGGAGGTGACCCAGAGGGAGCAAAAGTGAGGGCATGGAGGGAACATGTGGGAGATGACAAATGGGACCACGGTGGGGCCATGATGGGGGGAGGGGACAGGTGGGAGAGACATTCAGGAGGCCAAGTGGACAGGCTGTGGAGCGACGGCCGTGGGAGGGGGTCCAGCGTGAGGCCCTGGCCTCTGACCACAATGACCGGCTTCCTACCTCGTAGTAGATGCCGTTTTGGTAGCAGCCACATTGCTGGATGGGCACGCAGGCCTGGCCGTTACTGAGGAAGCCGGAGTCACATTGGCAGCCCTCGGCACAGCTCTCCGGGCACAGTGGGGAGGCGCTGAGTGCTGAGCAGCTCAGGGAGCAGGTATCTGCGCAGAGCTCATAATGGCTGTTGGGGGGGCACTTCATCGCTGCAAAGAGGGGGTGCTGGTCAGAGCTCCCTCCCAGGGGCTCTGAGGGAGGGGCTGCAGGGCCCAGTGTCCTGCCCCTTCTGTGCCTCAGTCTCCCCACCCTCTGCCCCTTGTTCTTCCCTTCTCTGCCCTCTACTTACGACAGAACGATTCGGTCCTCCAGGACTCAACGTGGCCTCCGGCCGCCTGGCAAGCACTCACGTAGGCATGGATGTTGCTGCAGAGAATGCTCTCGTTCCCACCGCCCAAGCAGAGGTCAAAGACGCAGTCTTGCAAGGGACCCTGGGGATCGACCAGCTTGTGGCAGGCGGCCAGCGGCCCAGTGGGGCTGGTGAGGAGCCCACAGAACTTCTCCTGCTGGTACTTCTCCTGCAGCTCAGGTCTACACTCCAGGTCCGAGTTACAGTCCCCGCCGGGCTTGCAGGTGGGTGGCGGCAGGCAGGGAGAGCCTGGCACCGCCTCCTCCCATGAGTTGCCGAACTCGGTGGGGTTGCCTGCCTGTGAGCCGTCTGGCTTCCGGAAGTCATCCTTGGGGTCACCATTGTAGTCCCCACACAGGCCACACAGCTGCCGGTGGTAGTTGCCTGGGATGGTGACCCGCACGTTGTATACGAGGTCGTAGGCCACACGCAGGCCAAAGTCGGTCTCGATCACAGCATCCGAGCCATGCTGGAAGGCACGGACCCGGCCCTGGGCCAGCGTCACGGGAAACCTCATGTCCACACCGTTCACCTGGGAGGCGGGATAGTCCACGCGTCAGGGGCACACTTTGAGAGGGCAGACCCTCGTCGAGCCCCTGCCTGACACTGGAGATCTGTGTGACCTCACCTCTCTGGGCCTTAGTTTCCATATTTGTAAAATGGGGAGCATGGTCGAGTCTTTGTAGTGGGTGGAGTGGTGGTCTCCAAAGGATATGCCCCCCCAGAAGCCCTGAATATGACCTCATTTGGAATAAGAGTCTTTGCAGATGTACTTAGGGTCATGATCTCAGGATCATCCTGGATTAGGGTGGGCCCTACGTCCAGTGACGAGTTTCCTTATATAATGATAAGAACCAGAAGAGGAGATAGAGAGGAGAGGCCACGTGGAGACAAAGACAGGGAAGGTGGCTGTGAGCCAAGGAGCACCTGGGACCTCCAGAAGCCGGAAGAGGCAAGGAAGGATCCTCCTCTAGAGCCTTGCCAATACCTTGAATTTGGACTTCGGGCCTCCACAACAGTGAGAAAACACATTCCCGTTGTTCTAAGCCACCATACTTGTGGTCACTTGTTACAGCAGCCACAGGGGAAGCTCGTACAGGTTTCGAAGGAGTAACATGCTCACCAGCTACCCCTAAATTCACCACTTACTGATCAAGAACGCAGCGATGGACTCCAGAGCCACTGGCCTGGGTTCCAACACAGCTCTGCCCTTTACTCTTTCTGTAACTTTGTGCAGGTGAGGACCCCTCGCTGGGTTTCTGCTTCCTTATCTACAGAGTGGGGTCCAGAGGGTTGCTGTGGGGATTAGATAAATTGATATTTGTACTTCACAAATTCTGGCACAGAATGGGTGTTCTGGGAGCATCTGCTACTGTGACGAGCTACGGTCGGAAGATTTTATTTTGACAAGTAAGTGGGTGCTAAGGCTTTTTGCTTTAAGCAGCAGTGGGTGGAACATTAGGCTAATGGGAAATGAACATCAGACCCCTGAGCCAAGAACCAGTGGCTTTAACTGAAGGCTGCTGGGCGCCAACAAAACCTCATAAATCCACCCCTGATTAACACGCTTGCTCATCCTTCCTTAATGCAGACATGATGAGCATTGGATTCTTTTGGAAGTATAAGGAACCAGAGAAGAAGGCAGAAGACACAATCCTGTCTGAGGCTCCTAAAAACATAGTCACCTGCCATACTTCCCAAGCAGGGACAGGGAGCAGTTAAGGACAAGTGACCTATTCTGTAAAGTGGGTATAATAATAGTTTCCACCTCAAGGAGAAGCTGGGGGATTCAGTGAGATGCAAATAACACCAACCACTCATGTGTATTCACAGCCAACTATATGTCAGGTGCTATCCTAGGAGCCTGTGCTACCTCAGGGACTCGATTAAAGCATCTAACGCACGGCCAGTGCCTACGGGCACCTGAAAAAGTCAGCTATTTTTCAGCATCCTCATTGTCCATACTGCATGAGCACAAGGGTCATGTGCCTGCCTTTTAGTGAGATCTCTGGGGCGGCGGGGCGGGGGCGGGGGGGCAGCATGGAATCCCTCCAGCTTCCATAGGAGACCAAGTGCTTCTCAGTCAGAGAAGTACCATGGTGTGCCCAAGGTCCAGCGTGCAGTCTCCTGGCATGCCGTCCTGGATTCAAGTTGTGTCTTTGCTGGTAGACTTTGGGCCAATGATGGGACCTCCCTTCTAAAGAATAAAGCAAATCATGGTACTTCTGGCAGCAAGGATGAAATGACACCATGGATGTGAAGTGTTCAGCGGCCAACAAAGTCAAGGATCAGCTGAGTAAAAACCGTAGCTACTGTTATTGTTGTGGTTGGCAAGGGGTGAGGGGGTCACCCCCAGATTGTCCTGTGTCCTTGAACCTTTCCCATCCCTGAACTTGCCCAGCCTCTGATTGCATCATGTCGCTGGCCAGGATACCAGGGAGGTGGCTAGGGCAGGAACAGAGAAGGTGCAGGGGAAGGGAAGAGGGGGTGGGAGAGATGTTCAGAGGGGACAGTCAGAGGCAGGGAGAGGAGAGACTAAGCAACAGACAGAGGGGGAAACAGAGCCACGTGGGAGCAGGTCCCAGGTCCCCAAAGCCTCCTCGCTCCTTGGCTCCCCATTCAGGGCTCTGACCGGCACCTCCTCTCCTCGGGAACCCTGTGCCTTCCACATCCACTCCCAGATGTGAGCACCGCCCCTGGACCAAGTGCTGCCCATGTCCCACCCACCCAGCGCCCTCTACCCCAGGACCCCTCCCCTTCATGATCCGCCCCTGCTCTCACCGTGACCTTCCACTGATTTTGCTCCAGCCGTAGGGTGAAGTTAGCCACCTGGACAGTGATCACCCTGGTCACGCTGACTCTCCCATTGCCCCAGGCCACATTCTCCTGCAGGACGGCAAACGACTCCAGGCCCGGCCGGGTCCCGCAGGTCCGAGCCAGCGCGTACACGCAGGTGCCCATGAAGTCGAAGCGGCGGCCGTCGAAGGTAGTGTAATGGGGGTCTCCCGATGCTTGGCAGGTGGCAGAGCCCACGGCCACACAGCCCAGAACGCCACCGGACGGCTGGCAGGCCTCATGCGGGCCACAGGTGGAGGGCTCACAGGTCACCAGGCCGCCCTCCTGGCAGCGGCACAGGGAATCACACCCCGGGCCGGGGTGGAAGGTCTGGCCTGGCGGGTGGTAGGCGCCCTGGTATATGCAGCCACACGAGGGCAGGGGCACGCAGGACTCACCACTGAGTGCGAAGCCCTCATCACACACACAGCCTTCGTGGCAGTCGGAGCCGCAGCCCCCAGGCACTGGGAGGTCTCCACAGGACAGCGGGCAGCCACGGGAACATGCCTCGTAGTGGCTGTGGGGCGGGCAGCTCAGAGCTGTGGGGAGAGCAGCCGTGAGTATCCAGGGTCCCTGCTCCCTGGTGACGCACACGCAGGCACACGCATGCTCCCGCACTCACACGTAAGCCGACCAGCTGCAAGGAACCCTCTGTATAATCTATGATATGATCTTCCTGGGGGGGGCAGATGATATCACAAGTAACCTGGTCCTGATAAATAAGATTCAACTCCAAATTAACTGTGGTTTGTGGTTATCTGTAATGTCTTCAATGACATATTTTAAACACATACGTGCAGGTACAGTGTGTGTTTAATCTATGCAATGTACTCGTGAATGCAGTGGTTTTGACTTCTTCCTTCTCTAGTAGAGATATAGTAGTAGCAAATTAAAATATTTGGCCCGTGTTGTGAAGAGAAAAAGAATAATAATTCCTAGTCCTATCTCCAAACTCCAGTCACTCCAAATTATAAGACAGGTGGTTTCCTTGAAACAAAATGAAAAAAACTAAAACTGAGCCAAATAAAGCCTCTGTGTTGATATGATAGTCACTTGTGGCCATTTAAGTGTAATTTAATTAAAATTTAAAAAATAGAAGATTGGGGCAACTGGGTGGCTCAGTAAGTTGAGTGTCCTACTCTTGATTTCGGCTCAGGTCATGATCCCAGGGTGGTGGAATTGACCCCGGCATCGGGATCTCCCTGTCTGTCTGTCTGTCTGTCTCTCTCTCTCCCAAGCTTGTGCACGAGCTCTCTCTCTCTCTCTAAAATTAAAAACAAAACAAAACAAAACAAAACATTCAGTTCCTTGGTCACACTAGCCCCAGTTCAAGTGCTCAATACATGACTGGTGGCAACCATACAGGACAGCTCAGGGACAGAACACTTCCATCATCACCAAAGTTCTATTGGACAGCACTGTTCTAGATCTCATAACCAGCTTATAAGAGAATCAGGGAATAGAGGGACAAGTTAAATAACACTACAAAGAAGCAACTAGCCAAATTCAGAAAATAGGAAATTCTGCAGGACAAATGACTTTTTTTCCCCCAATAGATAAATGGTACAAACAAAATGGATAGAGGGACAGATATATGATAAAGCAAGTACAGTAAAATGGTCGACTATAGAATCTAGCTGGTAAGTGTATGAGTATTCACTGTAAAATTCTTTCAATCTTCCTATACATTTGAAAAACTTCATAATAATATGTAGGCAGAAAATGGAAAAGAGCTATTATAGGATACAAATGATTTAAGAAAGGGGCGCTTGGGTGGCTCAGGTCATGAGTGTCTGACTTTGGTTCAGGTATGATCTCATGGGTTCAAGGCCCACATTGGGCTCTGGCCCCCAAACCCCACTCATGCTCGCTCTCTCTCTCTCTCTCTCTCTCTCTCAAAAATAAACATTAGAAAAAAAAAATTTTTTTAATCACGTAAGAAAAACCAACCCAATGCAGTGTGTAGATTTGATCTGGATCCAGATTCAAATAAACTGAAAAAAAAAAAAAAACCCACACTTTTTTTGTTTTTATTTAGACAATTGGGGAAATTTGAACCTAGGCTGAATTTTAGATGATGTTAAGGAATTAGTGTTATTTTCATTACTGGTAATAACGGCATTGTGGCATGTTTCTTAAAAAGTGCTATCTGTTGCAGATGTTTACTGAAGTATTTATGGGAAAATTCATATGTCTAGAATTTGCTTTAAAATATTTCAGCAAGTGGTGCCTGGCTGGCTCAGTTGGTAGAGCATAGGGCTCTTGGTCTCAGTGTTTTAAGTTTGAACTCCACACTGAGTGTAGAGATTGCTTAAAAATAAAATCTTAGAATTTTTTTTAAATCTTCCAATCCATGAACATGTGATGTCTTTCCATTTATTAAAAAATAAAATCTTAGAATTTTTAAAATACAAAAATAAAAATAAATAAGATATTTCAGCAAAATAAAAAAATAAAGGGAACTATTGGGTGGAAAGCTGAATCCATCTCACTAAGAGATGCCTTTCCAATACATTCTGTTTTTTATGTTTAATATTTTTATGTTTTAATATATTTATATAGACATTAATATATTAGTGTTTTATACGTTTTATTAGTTGTGTACTAATGATATTTGCAATGATAACTCATTCTATCTTTTTTTTTAACACAGAGTCTGATGGTCTTAAGAATTTCTAAAAATAATGAAATGTCGTTCACATGTATATATGTTTGTGGCAGAGAAGTATGATGGGGATTGGGACAGACTGATGACAGCCACCCCTTCTTCTTGGCTTGGCCATGGTGCTGGTTTTGGCCAATGGGATAACAGCAAATGTGACGCCAAGCAGAGGCCTGAAGTGTGCTTGCCTACTGGGGCTTGTCCACTCTCACTGTTCTTTGGAACACTGAGACCACTGTGTGAAGAAGTCTGTGCTAGCTGGCTGGAAGATAAAACCAAGTGGAGCAGGGGTAAGCCGTCCTGGATGAGGTCCCCCAAACCAACCAGCCTAACAACTGCCAGCTGTGTAAAATCAGGCCATTGTAGACCCTCCAGCCCCCATAGAACTGTCAGTAGGACTGCAGTGATAAACTATGCTGGCCCAGATTAGGAGAATAGCCCAGCCCACAGACTCATGAGAAATAATAAATATTTGTTGTAATCCACTTTTAGCTTTGGGGATGTTTGTTACACAGCAAAAACTAACCCATGCAACGATTTAAAAAGAGACTTTCTGGAGCACCTGGGTGGCTCAGTTAAGCATCTGACTTTGGCTCAGGTCATGATCTCACGGTTTGTGGGTTCAGGTCCCACATCAGGCTCTGTGCTGACAGCTCAGAGCCTGGAGCCTGCTTTGGATTCTGGGTCTCCCTCTCTCTGCCCTTCCCTTACTCTCACTCTTTCTCTCTCTCTCTCCCTCAAAAGTAACATTAAAAAAAAAATAAAAAGAGACTTTCTGGGGCACCTGAGTGGCTCAGTTGGTTAAGCATCCAACTCTTGATTTCGGCTTAGGTTAGGATCTCATGGTTCATGAGATTGAGCCCCATGTCAGACTCTATGCTGACAGCCCTAAGCCTGCTTGGGACTCTCTCTCTCTCTCTCTCTCTCTCTCTCTCTTTCTCTACCCACCCCCCACTCATGCACATGCACACACTCTCTCTCAAAATTAATACGACATTTTTTTTTTAAAAGAGACTTCCATGCATGTAAGTATATTACATTAGGTATATTCTGCTGGAACTAAAAACCATTAGATGGTCACTTTGGGAGAGCAAGAATTTTTTTTCCTGTTTTCTTCCCCATTATATCTTCAGTACCTGGAATATAGTAGGTGTTCAACAAATATTTGTTGAATGAATGAATGAATGAATGAATGAATATAAGTTGAAGGAGAAAAAGAAAGGATGTAACATTCATGTATTTATCATGTGTATTTCAACAGATGATGTGATGTGTACCATCCAGGCAGATATTGTAAATGAGTGAAGTAGGCCAGATGGTGACCAAGAAAAACTGGAGAGGGGACCAGAACCAGGCTTCTTCTAAAGGCAGCATTACTACTCATCTCTGAATGACAGCTGCCATATGGGAATTAGATGCAGGGCTACCAGATATTTTTGGTCATCTTACAAATATTTACTGCAACTGTGCCTTTCTAGCTGTACGTGATCCTGGGCATGTAACTAACTCTTTCTAAGCCTCTATTTCCTCATCTGTTAAATGCGTATCACCACAGTCCCCACCTCATAATACTTTTGTCAGAGTTACGTGAATTAATGATACTTACAGATCATCCTATCTATAGGTATCCTAGAGACCCCCCCAATACTCTTTACAAGGCTGAGCCCCCCCAGTTGTCACTCCTGGTACTCACGGCAAAGTTCCTCACTCCTCCAGGGGTGCACGGTGGCCCCGGCAGCCTGGCATGCAGCAGCATAGGTGGCCAGTGCATCACACAATGGCCCAGACTGGCCTGGCAGCAGGCAGCGGTCATAGACGCAGTCACGCACAGTGCCCTGTGGATCCAGCTTGCTGTGGCACTCCCGGAAGGGCCCCTCAGGGTCGGCAAGGATCCCACACTCCTTCTTGCTCTGCAGCTGCTGGGCCACTAGGGAGTCCAGCTTGGGACAGTCACCCGGCTCGGTTGCCCCACAGCCTGGCCTCGTCTCCTCCTGCCAGCTGTTCCCGAAGGCCAGCACGTTGGCAGCTTGGCCTCCACCGCGCAGGGCCAGATCATCACCTGGGTTCCCGTTGAAGTTCCCGCAGAGCCCGCAAAGGGCCCCAGCATAGCTGCCGGGAACCTTGGCAATCACACGGTTGTTCCAGTTGTAGGTGACAGTCAGGCCAAAGTCTGTGCGTACAACGGCATCTTGGCCCTGGCGGAACACCTGCACCTGGCCATCTGCGGCCTGGAAGGGCAAGTACTGAAGGACGCCATCCACCTGGGTGGAGATGAAGGAGGTCCACGGGGTCAGGGTATTCATGGTTCTGTGTCCCACCCTTCACTTCACTTCACTTGGCTCCAAATACTCTCAACTCCTTGCTGTTCTCTTGAGCACGTTCTGCTTCGTTCCACCTCAGGGCCCTTGCACTTGCTATCCCTCTGGTCTGGCACACCATCTACCTCTCTTCAACCTTCAACTATCGGCTCAAATCCAAATCCCTAACCCACGGCCTTCAAGAGCCTACAGGATCTGTCTCCTCATTACCTCCCTGATCTTCCTGCCTCCTACTCCCTCCCTCCGTCCTGCTCAGTATGTTCCAGACACACTGGCTTTCTTGCCATTCCTCCACTTGTCTCAATTTGGTCCAACTTCAGGGTCTTTTCGCTTGGCCGAGAACATCACTGACCACTTCTCTCCTGGCTGCGTGTCCTGCAGCCTTCAGGACGGCGCAAATCCAAGCCCCTTCCCTACAAGGTCTCGTTTAACCTTGGCTCTGTCCACCTTTGTACCCGCATCACCTACCACATTGCGCACTCAGCCTCTTTGCTGTCTTCCTGAACACATCAAGCACGCTGTCACCGCATGGCCTTCGCACTTGCCTCCTCCTAGATACCCCCCCAGTACTCTTTCCTTGGCCAATGCTACTTCATCTGTTAGGTGTTAGCTTTGATCCAAATCCCTTATGGTGGCTTAAAAGGCCCCAGGTGACCTGAGCCTCACTACTCTCCAATCTCTTCTCCAGTACTTCCCTGTTCCCCACGCCTGCGACGACAGCCACAAAGCCATTTTGATCTCCTGAAGTCAGCAAGCTCAGCCCAGCTTCAGGGCCTTTGCTGTACCTTCTCCTTGCGACGTTCCTACCCTCTTCCCCGTCCCCATTCTCCGCCTGGTTGCCTCCCCATCACCCTTTACGTCTTGGCTTAAAACAGAACCCCTCTCCCACCAGGCCCTGCTTGTTCCCACTTTTCTGACCTCATCTCCTACCACCCTCGCTGCCCTGTCTCTCCAGCCTCGCTCTCCGGTGCAGCCACACTGGCTCCACACTGTTCTCCTGAGTCTTCAAAATCTGTCCAGCCTCAACCTTTGCACCTGCTGCTCCCTCCTCCTCGGAACCACCACGCTTCACTCTTCCTTGTCCTTCAGGTTTTGTTTTAAATCAAGACTTCTATTGCAGCTGTCCCCTACATCATCCCCCTGCCCCCATTCCAGCCCCACGGACCTCCAGGCTGTTCCTCTACCCCTCTTGTTTGTTCCTGCCTCAGGGCCTTTGCACTCACTGTTCCTTCTACCTGGAGTACTCTTTCATCTACTTCTGTCCCTATCTGTTTCATCCCTTTCCTCAAGAGCAGCAGTAGGATGTAGTGGTTAAGAGTGTGGTCTCTGGAGCCAAACAGCCTGGTTACAAATTGTGGCTCTGTGACTTATTAGCTCTGTGACCTTGAATAGATGACTTAGCCTTTCCGTGCCTCAGTTTTCTCATCTAGCTATTTCACAGAGTTGTTGTAGAGATTCAATGAGTTACTATATGTCAAGCATTTAACACCTAGGGGTAATGTCATATATTAGCTATTATTATTCCAGACTCAGAGAGGTGGGAACATAAATAGCAATCATTTGTTTATCCAGAAGTTTCTCTATGCCAAACACTCAGCTTTATGAGCAAAACTTCCTTTAATGCAAGGCCGTTCTGAAGCTATGACTTAAGGCCTATAAAGGGTTTAGGGGTGGTGCCTGCCACATGGAAACTTCTTTCAGTTTTCCATCCATTTCCAATTCATCCTCCTCTCCAGGGCGCAGGCCACTGTCTAAAACTGTTCAATGATTATTCACTAGAGTTGTGAATCTTACAACCCCACCTCTCGACTTTTATCTTCTTCTTCTTCTTTTTTTTTTTTTTAAAGAGAAAATCACTGGTTCTTGACTTCTGCTGCGTGGTGGACATGCTGACAGAAGACAAAACTAAGACAAAACCTGGAGACAGTCATTTGGAGACACAGTCACACAGCCAAGGAGAGGCAGCACCGCCTGGCTCGGGCGCCCAGGACGTAACCACTGGCCACACGATCTTTTAACGGATCCCCAGCCCTACCGGGGGTTCAGAGCCCCACTCCTGAAGGGGGATGTCCTGCCCGCCTCCCAACCACCCCGACCCGCGCGCTCACCAGCACTTTCCCCGGGTACTCCCGGCGCACCGCCACCTTCACTCCGCGGGCCTCCACGCGCACGGCACGCGTGTAGCTCACGGTCTGGCTGCCCCGGTGCTCATTTTCCACCAGCACCCGGAAGGCGGGCAGCCCCGCGGCCTGGCTGCACGAGCCGGCCAGCAGGTAGGTGCAGGTGCCCATGAAGTCGAAGCGCCGGCCGTCGAAGCTCACGTAGTGCGGGTCCCCGGACGCCTGGCAGCTCCCGAAGCGGTCGGGGTAGCAACCCAGGAGGCCGTCCTGGACGCGGCAGCGCTCGCCCGCCGGGCAGCCCTGTGTGTCGCTGCAGCGCACCTGCTGGGTGGCGCCGTCGCAAGTGCAGCGCCGCCGGCACAGCTCGTCGGCCCATATCTGCTGGCCCGGGGCGAGCGGGCGGCCCTGGAAGATGCAGCCGCACGAGGAGGCCGCTACGCAGCCGCCACCGCTGGCCACGAAGCCCGGGAGGCACACGCAGCCCTCCACGCACGGGCGCCCGGAGCAGTTGGACGGCGTCGCCTCGGAGTTGCAGGTGGCCGGGCAGGCGGGGCCGCACCGCTCATAGCGGCTGTTGGGGGGACAGGACAGGGCTGCGGGGAGACGGAGACGGGGGAGGATGCGTCAGGCCAGCGCAAGGGTGTTGCATTGATGCGTTGGAGGCTCCGTTTCCTGACGGGGCGCCCCGCCCAAAGCGCTCTACGGGACTTCCCTCCCCACATTCTGCTCCTTCCCCAGAGCTCCGCATGGCACTTCCATCCCTCCAGGTGCTGGGACCCCAAACCTCAGAGACACAGTTGCCTCCTTTCCCTCTTCATTCACCGACAACCAATCTGTCAGGAAGTCCTGTGAGCTCCATATTCAAAAATCTATCTAGAATCTGCCCCCTGCTCTCACCACCCACTACCCTGGTCCAGTCCCTTCCAAGCAACCTTCTGCCTGGTCTCCCCCGGCCCCCATGCTACCCCACAGGCTGCTCCTCACAGACAGCCAGAGGGACCCTGTGAATGCCTGTGACGTCCCTCTCCTGCTCAGAGCCCCCTTGTGGTGTCATCTCAGGGGGAAGGCTAGAGTCCTCCTGGTGGCCCATGAAGCTGCCCATCACCTGCGCCCATCACCTCCCTCCTCATCTCCTCTCCCTCTCCCTTTGGCTCACTCTGTCCCAGCCACAGAGGCTTCCTCACAGGTCTTCACGCTCCCACCCCAGGGCCTTTGCACTGGCTGGCTGTTTCTGATGCCTGTATTGGCCTTTCCTCCAAAGGCAGTGCAGCATGTGGTTAAGAGAAAGCTGCTGGAGCCTGGATAGCCTGGGTTCAAATCCCAGTCTTCCCTTCCTAAGCTGTGTGATTGTGGGCCAATGACTCCATTCACTCCCTGCCTGAGTTTTTCCCCATCAGTAAAATGAGATGATAATAGCACCGACCTCACAGGGTGGTGAGGGGTAAATAAGTTAACCTATGCAGAGACACCCCACAGCATCATTGTTACTCAGCTCACTCTATTGCCCTTTGCTGCTCTCAGCAATGATGTCACCTGTTCAGAAAGGCCTTCCCTGAGCACCCTCGTCGTGAGCCTCCCGTTTCCTCTTCTTACACGAATGCCATTTCTTTTGCTCTTTGAAGACGTTCCATAGTTTACTGCTTACTGTCTGTCTCCCCCACTGGAATATGAACTCTGAGAGCAGGGATCTGATCTGCCTCAATCCCAGAGCACAAAAGACAGGGTCTGGTCCACAGGAGATGCCCGCTCATTCAGAAATGAATGCATGGGTCAAAGAACTCACTGGTTCCTCCTCTGCACCAGGCATTGGGGAGCTCGGGAGGGCGGGCATTTACTGGGCAGTGAGAACATATAGGAGTGACCACGACAAACCCCACATGGCTACAGTGTCTCCCCCAGACTTGCTCCTCCTTCGGAGTCTCTGTCTCAAGCCCTAGGCCTGGGTCTGGGCACCTCCCCTTCCCTGCACACTAGACTTTCTGTCTCCAGAAAAATTCCTCGGGAGCCTCCCAAGGGCAGGGATGGGTGTGTGCTGGCCCCCACTGTGCCCATTGCCAGAGGAGGGATGGGGCCACAGAGGGGCTCAGGGAAGGCCCGTTGAGTAAATGAGTGAATGAATGAATCATTAAGTGGATGGACGCCCGGACTTTACCCAGAGGGCATCGGGGAGCCTCGAAAGGAATGCAAACGAAGAGATGTTCACATTTCTGCTTCGGGACTCTGAGGACTATGTCTCATGCCGGCTTCTGCACATGCCCCTCTCTCATTCCCAAACCCACTTCCTGCTCCCCCTTTATCTGCCTAGTTGAGTTCCTCCCACAGGCTTCCGATCGGGCATCCCTTCCTCTGGGAAATCCTCCTTGACCCTGCCAGGCTGAGTTGAGAAGCTTTCCTGGTCTCCCGTGCCCACCCTGGAATTCCCCCGTGCTGGCCCTGGCCACTCTGCCTGTGCCTCCCCGAGCCCATCAGGGACCACTTGGGACTGTCACCGGCTAGTGATGTGTCTGCCCCAACCTCGGGCTCACCGCGGGCACCGTCTGGCCATCTCGGCCATCCCTGTGTTCCTGGCATGGTCCGGCTTCAGGCTGAACCACACGAAGTGCTCAGACATTGAACAGATGCAAAGAGACCCCTGCCTTCCCACCACGTGCTCCCAGTCCGCCCCGGGGCATCACTCACGACAGTTGGCTGGTGACCTCCAGTCGCCGACAGAGATGCCGTGCTCCAGACAGGCCTGGGCGTAGGCGCTGAGGCTACGGCACAGACTGGACCGGTCCCCGTTGAGCACACACAGGTCATACACACACTCCTCCAGGAAGGGCCGGGGCGGCAGTGCGCTGTGGCAGGCAGCAAAGGGGCCGTCGGCCTGGGTCAGCATGCCGCAGAGCCGGTTGCCCTCGTAGTGCTGGGCCTGACCCGGGGTGCACGAGGGACAGTTGTTTTGGCAGCCGTCGTCACACAGGTAGTCCCCGTCGTCCAGCTTCCAGCTGTTGGCGAACTCCACGGCGTCCGGCGCCAGCTCCGAGTCGGGCGTGAGGAAGTCATCGGTGGGGTCGCTGTTGTAGTTGCCACACAGTCCGCACACCTGGTCTTGGAAGCGCTCTGGCAGGCTCAGGGCCAGCTGGCAGTCCCAGTCGTAGGTGACCACCAGCCCGAAGTCCAACTCCACCACGGCCCGTGTCCCACTCTGGTACACGCGCAGGCGACCCTCGGCCAGGGATACGGGCAGGCGCGAGCGCTGGTTGTCGATCTGTGGGGGGAGGAGTGGGTGGTCAGATCCCGTGTGGTCTGGCCCTCGCCCCTTCCACCCTCCCTCTTGCTTCCCCTAGTCCAGCTGGGATTCCTTCCTCCTGCTGCTTAGAACGGTGCCTGGTAGGATCACAAGTGCTCAGGACGTGAAGGCACTGCTGCATTAAATGACCATTCACTGGGCACTCCCTCTATGCCTGGTCCTGGCCGGGAGATCACTGAGACAACCCAGAGCCTGCTCTCGTGGGGCTCCCAGTCCAATGAGGGAGACAGAACTGTCACGAGATCAGAGCAACAGATCAGGGTGATCAGGACTGGAATGGTGGACGCACAGGAGGCTGTGGGAGTCTAGAAGAAGAGCCAGACCCAATCTTGCAGGTCAGGGGAGGCAGGGACAGCTGAGCTGAGCTGAGCTGAGCTGAGCTGTAAAGGATCAGTGAGGGAGAGCCACGGAGACAAGGGGAAGGGGATTCCTTCGCAAATATCCTAAGCGGAGAGAGAGTCTGGCCAGGAGATGAGGAGTGTGTTTCTCGGTCCCTTGGGCCCAGTTTCCTCTTTCTGCGTGTTTCTTCTTAATTCCTTCTTCCCATATGCTTGTCTTAGTCAGGAGGATGGGGTATGAAAAAAAAAAAAAAGGAATAAGAGGCAGAGGGAGGCTGCAGGAGAAAGGTCCAAAGGTAAGATAGATCTTCATTTGGTCAGTGGGTCAGCAAGGCCTCCGTGAGCCCTCCTGTGTGTCTGCGTCCATGGGCAGTGCTGTGGACGCAGCCGTGACTGAGACACTTACAAGCTCTCAGCCCAGGGAACCTAGTCACCTCCGTTTTTCAATGATACAAGTAATATTTGTTCATGACAGAAAACTTACAAAATGCTCATGAGCAAAAATCGGGAGAGGGAAATCACTCATATCGCTGTGGACACACCTGCCTGCCAGGGTTTTTTTCTACCTTTTAATTTATGTAATTTTTTTCCTTTTAAATAATGAGGCCATGTTGAAGTCCCCATTTTATGAAGCCCTCATTTCTCCTAGCAATGTTTTGGGGACATCCTATCATGATTCTTTTCTTTAAAAAAACCCTTTTTTTTAGTGTGTTTGTTTATTTATTTATTTATTTAGAGCACAAGTAGGGAAGGGGCAGAGAGAGGGAGAGAGAGGATTGCAAGCAGCCTCTGCACGGTCATTTTGATAACACATTGTGAGCCCGACGTGGGGTTTGATCCTATGAACTGCAAGATCATACCTGAGCCGAGATCAAGTTGGACGCTTAACTGACTAAGCCACCCAGGTGCCCCTAATGTTTATTTTTTAATTTGTTATTTTGGGAGAGAGAGAGATAGTGTGGGCAGGGGAGGGGCAGAGAGAGAAGGAGAGAGAGAATCCCAAGCAGGCTCCATGATCAGCACGGAGCCTGATTCGGGGCTTGATCTCAAGATCGAGAGATCATAACCTGAGCTGAAATCCAGAGTCAGACGCTTCACCGACTGAGCCACGCCCGGGCTCCTATCATGATTCTATCAGGAGCTCTAAAC
This sequence comes from Felis catus, assembly GCF_018350175.1. Taxonomy (NCBI): domain Eukaryota; kingdom Metazoa; phylum Chordata; class Mammalia; order Carnivora; family Felidae; genus Felis; species Felis catus. The sequence goes on along the minus strand of NC_058382.1, from coordinate 14,458,918 downwards.
CTCTGTCAATCACTGACCTCTGTAAGGATCTGACCAATGGAATAGGCCCTCTCTCTCTGAAAAACTGCCCAGCATGTGCACAATTCCTCACGTAAATTCAGGAATTTGAACTCCCTCTGCGCTTGTACTCAATCCCTCTAGATCTGGAGCACACCTACTTGAATCCGCTTACTTATTCATCTCACAGAATCACCGGCACACTTGCAAAACGAGGGAGGTACCAGACTATTCAGTGCTGTGCTGTTTGCCATCATGAAAAAAGCATCCATCCGCGGGGATTGAGTTGAATGAGGAGGCATCCATCCAATGGAGAACCGTGCAGATGTAAAAGAGAGAGAGAGAGAGAGAGAGCGCAGAGGCTCCCTTTATGCTGATATGGAAACAGCTCTAAAAGGCACCACTCAGTGCACAGCAAAGTGCAGGACAGAGCAGATGGTACAGTGCTCTTTGCTAAGAAAGGGGAAAGGTAAGAACGTATTGTTTACATTGCTTGCATTGTCATAAAGGAACCCTAGGTGAACCCTCAGGAAATCAGTAAAACTAGCTACCTGTGGGGAGCAGGGGCAAAGCAGATGAAGATGGGAATGAAAGCCAGACTTAGGGGCACCTGGGTGCCTCAGTCGGTTAAGCATCTGATGACTCTTGATTTCGGCTCAGGTCATGATCTCATAGTTCATGGGTTTGAGCCCCATGTAGGGCTCTGCTCTGACAGCTTGGAGCCTGCTTGGGATTCTCTCTCTCTCTCTCTCTCTCTCTCTCTCTCTCTCTCTCTCTCTCTCTCAAAAATAAATAAATAAACATTAAAAGAAAGAAAGAAAGAAAGAAAGAAAGAAAGAAAGAAAGAAAGAAAGAAAGAAAGAAAGAAAGACAGAAAGAAAGGGAGCCGGGGCACCTGGATGGTTCAGTCAGTTAAGCATCTGACTTCAGCTCAGGTCATGATCTCTCAGTCCGTGAGTTTGAGCCCGGCCTCAGGCTCTGCTTCAGATTCTGTCTCCTTCTCTCTGCCCCTCCCCCACTCACACTCTGTCTCTCTTTATCTCTCTCTCAAAAAGTAAATAAACATTAAAAAATTAAAAAAAAAAAAGCCAGACCTTTCGCAACAAGCCCTGTTTGTTCTGAGCTACGTGAATGCTTTACCTATTAACAAAAAATTAATCGCAGCATCATGGAAGAAACTCGCAAATATTGTGCAGAGCAAAAGAGGTTTTACACAAAAGTCTTCTTACCTGTGTGATTCCATTCATGTGAATTTCTTAAACACACACACGCAAGTTCTTGAACAGGCAAAACTAATCCATGGTGGGGGGAAAAAAATCAGAACTGTGGTTGCCTCTGGGGGTGGGTTGGAATTGTTTGCGAAGGGGAATGAGAGAATGTTCCAGAATGATGAAAATATTGTTTGTTAATGGAGGTGTGCATTGCACATTTGTCAAAACTCCGTGACTTGAGATTTATGGATCTTATTACGTGCATATTTGGTATCAAAAGTGAACACAACAGTGTAAAAATATTGTATAAGGCAGAATGGTGAAGAGGCTAAGCATAGTGACTCAGAAGCCAGACTGCATCTGAGCCCTTGGGAAGTCTGTCATCTCCCTGGACCTCAGTTTCCTTGTCTAGAAGTGTTAATAATAATAATAATAATAATGTGGGGGGCGTCTCGGTGGCTCCAGTCGGTTGAGCGTCTGACTCTTGATTTTGGCTCAGGCCGTGATCCCAGGATGGTGGGGTAGAGCCCTGTGGTCCGGCTCGGTGCCGGGCATGGAGCCTGTTTGGGATTCTTTCTCTCCCTCTCCCTCTCTCTCTCTGCCCCTCCCCTGCTCATGCTCGTGAGTGCTCTCTCTCTCTCTCAAAAAAAATGCCTACCCCCACAGATCGCTGTGAGCACTCAATGCATTCATACATGGAAATCACTAAGAAACAAATCCAGGATATAATAGGTGCTCACTAAATTTAGTGTTAGTCGCTTAAGAAATTCCCCATTGTTGGACATTTTGTAGCCTTTTTCTTTTTTTCCTGTTGCTATTACAAGCGACATTGGCATAGACTTTTTTTTTTCTAAACCATATTTCTGAGTATCCTTTAATGTTCTACAAGTAGAATTGCTGGACAAAGGGGATTTAACACTCGGCCACAGGTTTTCAAACTCCCCCCCCTCCCCGTCTCCACACCCTCTGCCCCAGCCTTTGCCTCCTCCTTCTGACTGGAGGCTCACAGGTATTCAATCTGAAGCTTCTGGGTACTCACTCGGACGAAGCCAACCTCCCCGCGGACCACCGACACTGAGTGGCTGTAGGCGCGCACGGTGACCAGGCCCACATAAGAGACGCGGCGGCTGCCTCGGTGCTCGTTCTTGGCTTCCACGCTGAAAGCGGGCAGGCTCTGGTCCTCGCTGCACAGCTCCACCATGGTGTACAGGCACGTGCCCATCATGTCGTAGCGACGGCCGTCGAAGGTGGTGTAGTGCGGGTCACCCTGGGCGCGGCAGGTGGCCGTGGGGACCGCCACACACTGGGCCTGCCCGTCCACCACCTGGCACTGCTGCTGAGGAGCGCACTGCACATCTTGGCAGGAGGGCTCCTGGGGCAGCACGGCTGGGGGCGGGGGGCGGCAGAGAAAGAGTCAGGAGTATCCTAGCAGGTGGGAACCGTGGAGCTCTCCTGCTGCGGGGAGTTTGGGCAGTGGGCCCACGACTACCCATTTTAGAAGTGGGGAAACTGAGATCTGGAATCTTACAGGGAGAGAGGCGCCCAGGGATGACCCAACCCCATGTATTCTGATCCCCTGGTTTGACACAGCTCAGCCCAGAGGAACTGGAAGGTAGTGGAGAAGGATCATCATGGAAAGGTTAATTGGTGGGTTTTCTGTCCCCATTTCCCCCTCCCGTGCATCCCCACTCAGGTCAGAAGGCTAAGGCATCTTTATTTTTTTAATTAAAAAATTGTTTTTAATGTTTATTTTTGAGAGAAAGAGATGGAGACAGAGTGTGAGCGGGGGAGGGGCAGAGAGAACAGGAGAGAATCCAAAGCAGGCTCCAGGCTCTGGGCTGTCGGCACAGAGCCTGACACAGGGCTCGAACTCACAAACTGTGAGATCATGACCTGAGCGGAAGTCGGGTGCTTAACCGATTGAGCCGTCCAGGTGCCCCCTAAAGAGTTTTTTTTGTTTTTTTTTTTTTTGTTTTTTTTTTTAAAGGAAGACAGACTGTTCATCACAACAGAAATGACTAGGGATCTGGCTGCCCATGTTAGAATCCTGGTTCCACCAATGATATGTGCGGGCACTGGTTGAGTAATTTTAAACTCTCTGTGCCTCAGGCTCCTCATTTGTAACAAGGGAGTGATAACAGTACGTTCTTCACGGGGATGTTTGGGAAGGAGGGTGTTGCCAGGCTCAAATAAGCTACAACATAAGTAGGGGTTGGCCCCGGCGTTAACTGAGTGTCCCTTGTTATGATTAATCACCCACCCCTTCCCCATTTCTACTATTCAAGCCCAAAGTGACTCTTTAAAGTTGAGGGACTTCCATGCCCAGGGTCTGAGGGGGCATTTTTGCCAGTGCAGGGAATCCTAATGTCCAGGGTCCTAGCTTGAGGCAGGGGGTCCACACAGGAAGAAATAGTTCTTCCCTGCCTCCCTGTCTTCAAAAGTTCTTGTTTTCTGTCCGCTCATAATAACTTACTAGATACCCCCTAAGAACTTTACAAATGTTAACTTATAACCCCCTCACTACAGTCCTGTGACAGTTATTACCCCTGTTTTACAGACGTGGAAACTGAGGCCCACAGAGGTGAGGTCACACGCCCAAGGTCACACAAGCAGAGGTGGGATTTGAACCTGGGAAGTCTGAGTTTAGCATGTGTGACCTCAGACACCACACTGTACTGTCTGGGGGCCGTTCCTCCATGCGCTGAGCCTAAGGTTACACGTAGGGCCGGGCCCTAAAGATTAACTATGTTAATACATGCAAGGCACCTAGAATGGTCTCTGGTATATTGAGAGGTAACTCCCCCCAACACGGTAGCCATTGTTATTATTATACTTCCAGACCATTGAGCTGGGGTATAAACATTCCTATAGGAAGTGGGGGAGGGGTAGTTAGCAATTGGTATAGTTGCTAAAATATCAAAATATTTCTGGGGTGCCTGGGTGGCTCAGACGGTTAAGTACCGGGCTTCTGATTTCAGCCTCAGGTCATGATCTCAGGGTTCGTGAATTCGAGCCCGGCATTGGGCTCTGTGCTGACAGTGCGGACCCTGCTTGGGATTCTCTGTCTCCCTCTCTCTCTGCCCCTCCCCTTCTCGCTCTCTATCTCTCCCCCCCACCCCCACACACAGATCCCTCCCTCCAGGCACCTTGGCTCTTCCCTAGGACCCTATCTCTAAGCCCCCGGACACCATGGTGGCTTCTAAGACCCTGCTGCAGTGGTCTGGCCGGCACCAGCATCTCTTCTGACTGGTTGGGACCTTGGATCTTACTGGTCGCTAAATATTTAGCAGTTCCTGGTAGGAGAGGGAGGAGCTGGGAAGCCTTAGGGAAGGGAAGGGTGGCAGAGGATGGAGGTGAGGTGGGGACAGCCCAGCGGAGCCAGGAATCCACAGGGGAGCAGGTGGGTGGGAAAAGGGAGGAGGTGAGAGAGCCCGCAAAGGGGCCCCAGGCTCATTTCCCATCACTCACTTCGACCGCAGACACCTGCTGTCCCGTAGCTGATGGCGTGGGCCAGCCCGAAGGTGAGCAGCCCAAAGTCGGTAGTGGCCTCAATCACGTGGATCCTGTCAGTCGTGCCGAGGTCCACTTCGGCGAACGAGAACTCACTGCCTGGCACAGCTGTCCACGAGAGATCGGCCCCCAGCCTGCGCCCCTCCATGGTCAGCTCGTTAACAGCCTTCGTCCGGGCCACCACCACTGCCACGCCCTTAGTGCCTGGCATGCTCTTCACCACGTAGGCAGGGCAGTAGGCCGCCATGTCTGGGATCAAAGCCAGGTGGGGGTCATAGGTGACTCCATCCCTCACGGCACCTGTGCCAAACTGCAGGACCTGGATGCCCACATCTGCGGACAGGTAGAGGGGCAGGGATGGCCGGACCTCAAACTCGGCCACGTCACCTGCCCGGAGCCCGCGGGAGCCGGTGGTGCCCCCCTGCTGGTAGGTCAGCCTCGTGGTCTGGCTGGCCACGACGTAGACCAGATCGTAGCGGCTCTGGGAGGACAGGGTGGGCACCACGTAGCGGGTGCCCCAGGCGGACGTGGGCAGCAGCTGCTCCACCACGTGGTTGCAGTTGGTGTGTCTCTGGGCACAGCTGTGGCCGGAGAACACAGCCACGGGGCTCCTGGCCGTGATCTTTGAGCCCGACAATTCAGCTGTGCCCTGCACCTGGGCCACCTGGTAGGGCTTCAGAGTCAGGCTCAGGACACTGCCCGCTGCGTAGAACTTGCTCTGGAATGTCACTGCCCCCTCCAGCTGAACGCTGATCGAGGCTCCCGCTGCCCCAGCCACCACAGCGAACTCCTTAACATGCTTGGAGGAGACGCCGGGGGGCGTGACCACAAAATACTCAGTGCCCAGAGCCCGGACGGGCCACAGCCGCGTCAGCTCTGCCGTGTTGGGCTTAGTGTTTACGGCCTGTGCGGAGATCGCGCGGTCCGAGCGGATCACCACCGCGCTTTGGAAGGTGTTACTGCCGACCATCTCGGCTTTGGCGCTGATGTTGACCGTGACCGACCGGCCGGGCTTCACCGTGACCTTCTGGGAGGTGCCGTCTGCCTGGCTGAGAACGGAGACTGAGGCAGGGCTGTCCGACAGACTGGAGAGGAGGAGTTGGAGATAGGCGTGGCTGTACCTGGGCACGTAGTTCTGTAGGAAGGCTGCGAGGAATTCCACCTCCCTGGGGTCCTGGGGGTCCACTGACGCCCCCTGGGTCAACCCTGAGGGGGAGAGAATGAGTTATGGGTCTGCTTATCCAATCCTCCCCAGGGGACAAGTAACCGTTTGCACTGTGCCTAGATACCATATTGAAATAGTGACTGGAGCATTCCACACTGCCACCACCACCCCCCCCCCCCCCCCCCCCGCCTTCTCTCTTTCCTTTCTCCTTATTCACCTACCGGCCTTTCTGGCTTTGGTTTCCTAAAAGCCTGAACACTTTCAAAGGGGATCTCAAACTCCAAGGCTGATGGGGCCAGGCGAACAATGTGAATGTGGGAAACAATCTGGCTGGTGAGTGTGCAAACCAAAGCATTCATATACCAAGGAAAGCGCGGCGTTGCTACTGGTTTCAGCCTGTTATTATGATGGTTTATGGGCTTTTCTTTTCTTTTCTTTTTATGCCAGATCTTACCATTTTTTCAAGAGAAGCTGGCTCTTTGAATTTCCATGAAAAATTTTCGAATTGGTTTAAGTACTGTGGGGCTCAAACTGCCTGGATTCAGGTGCCTGTTTGATTTCTGTCTTAATAAAACTTGGGGGGTGAGTAAAGGGGATAAAGGGAAGAAGATTATGGAAGTGAGGACAATGTGTCTCCTAGAAATAGAGAGGAGTGGGTGCTTTCCAACACCCCTAACTAGGAAGAGATTCTCCAGGGCTGGGAAGAGAAGGGAGAGCAGGGAGAAAGAGGGGGAGGAGATCTACAGAGTCTTGGAGAGAGTATAGGGGTTATAGAAGGACTGTCTGTTGAATAAGGAGAGCTGGAAGGATGTCCCAATGTCTCACGGGGCCAGAGAATCAGGGATAATGAAGGCTTCAAAAGTAACTTAGGCAGATGCTGACTGATTCCCATCTTTTCCCCAGTACCCTGGCTTTACCTGAGACTCTAGGTCCTGGGCATAACCCTGGGGAATCGGGCACTAAGCCCTCCAAGAATGACTTTAGTAAAAATTACCATCACCTCCGCAGAATGAGGCTCAGAGTCAAAACATTGGTTGAGTTACAGAAAACAGAGAAAGTGGTAGTTCTCACATACTTAAATTTGGGGACCGCGTTTTTTCTTTGCTTCCTTCTGGGACAGAGACACAATGGGCAAATTCCACATTTCTCTGTAGAACCCACGGGACCTCTCTCCATCTTAGCTAGCCTGGGGTGGCATTGGGAGATAGGCTCATGGAGGGCGTACGGATGGAGGGTGCTGACCCTGGCAGGCAGCGTGCCCCAGACCAGAACAAGGACATCGATGGGATCTCTGCCCGACTTACCCCACAGGAGGGTTGCTCCGGTCCAGAGCGTCCACCAGCTCAGCAGGGACCCCATGTCTGCAATGTGGAAAGAGAGGGGATCATAGGAGGCTAGTCTGGCCCCACTGGCTGGACACTGTTCTGGAGAGGACAGAAGGGCCCAGTTTCAGGACAGGGGCTACCTGGGCACCAGGAAGGCTGAGGCAGGTTGGATCCAAGGGCCAGTGTGTGTATATATAGGGGACTCAGATGTTCAGTGGATCTGGTTGGGGGTGGGGAGAGGGCAGAACAGGGAAAGATGGGGAGTTGGGTGTCCAGTGGTCTGGGGTTGGGGTGAGGAAGCCTGGAGCCAGGGGCCAGAGTAGGGGACCTGATGTCCCACTTCTAAAGGGGACCCCAGCCTATCTCACCTGCAGGTCCCTGGAGCTGTGGGGCTAGCCCCTGGGCTGGGCTATATAGCAGAGTTTCTTGCCTCCTTGGGCCACACCCTGGGCCATCTGCCAGGAAGATGGTGTCAACTTCCTGGAGGAGGCTGGTGATCCCAGAGCCAGGTGGAATGGGGACCCTGAAGGCCTGGAAAGGGTGGAGGGCCAGCTCGGACACCTGGGTCCTGAGAGGGGTGTGAGAACAGCTGGTGGCTGTGGCCTGGGAACCGGCTGGAAACTTCAGAACTGGAAGGGTGGTGTCCCTGAGGGAAACAGCTGGGGAGCAGGGTGCTGAAGGCCTGGGTCTCCGGGGAAGGGGGGTGGGGAGTAGGGGTGGAAGGTGGTATTTGATCTTGTTTGCTGGGCCGATGGTTGGATTTCTTCCTTTCCCTCCTGCCAGGAACAAGAGCAAAGGACCTACATCCGGGTTCTGGCTGCTCCCTAGTCCCGCAAGCTGATTCCTGGGCCCCAGCCATCCACATCCTGCATCCAGGCAGTGCTTCGGGGGATGGGGACAGGTGTCTGGGGTGGGCAGGAATTTGGGCACCTGACCCAGGCTGGTGGGTACCTCCACCCCCAGGTTAGCAGGGCCTCCTAGGTACATTGTCTGCAAAATGGGAACATCAAAACTAGCCTCACTGGGCTTATCTCCCAGACAGCACTCTGTACACTCTCGAGGACTGTAGGGTGGGAGGCAGGTTCTTCTGGTGGGGTTCCCCCTGGGAAGAGTGGGGTGGGAACTGGGGAGCTGGGAGCTGTGTGTGAAGAAGGATGGAGGTCTCTGTTTCCTGGTTCCACGCAGACACTGGGTTCTACTTCCTGGAGAATTATTTGTTTTCTGGGAGGTCGTTTTGCCCTGAGAAGGGACTGGCTGAACAGGCTTTGGGGAACTCTATGCTCCCCATCACCCCAGGATCTACCTGGGATGGGAAATGGGGGCCTACGTTGCACATGGGGAGCAGAAGAAGGGGCTGCTGAGAGGTGGTGTGGGCTTTCTGAGATGGGGTCTGTTCCTCCGGAGGAGCTGGCCATGCCCAGGTCTTGCTCCCCTCCTCCCAACATCAAGACTCATTGTTTGCTGGGGAGTCTCCCCTGGAAACAGCAGCTGCAAGGCCTGGGAGCCCTCTCGGACAACACCCCAGCAGCTGCTGCCCCCAGGACTCCTCCTCTCTTATCACCAAAGCCTGGGCCTTGGGTGGCCAGGGTGGGTGAGGGCTCTGGCATTCCCCACGAAGGGCAGGTTCCCAGAGGGAGAGATAAAGGCTTGGAGTTGAACGGCACCCAAAGTCAACCAGGAAAATGAAGTGAGTAAACAGGGGACTGGATGAGAGCCAGGGATGTCAAGAAACAGGTGGGGGGCAGGGGGCTCATGGGAGTAGGAGCTTTGAGGGGAGCAGTGCCTGGGTCCCTGTGGGGTCTGGGGATGGGCGAGGGAGCAGAGAATTAGGGTGAGCCTCGGGGGCGACTGATGAGGGAAACAAAGACAAGAAAAATTCAGCCTGTAGCCCATTGATAGGTGTCAGAGACCCCCAGCGTATAACGGTCCCCCAGACGTTTATGGTTGCCTTAATGTCTCCGTTTTTACACTTCCCTGAAAACTAAAAGCAACCTTATTTTGACAATAGCTAAATCTTTAGGGTCCTGTGAGACCCTGCTTTCAGCATCCAGAAATTCCTTGGAGACCCATGTTATCTATACCTCCTCTCCCTCCACAAACTTGAAAGTATATAATTAGTCACTCCTCACAACCCCAGTGCAGCTCTTTCTGCCCACGGGTCCTGTCCCGGTGCTTTAATGAAATCACCTTTTGCACCAAAGATGCCTTCAAGAAGTCTTTTTTGCCGTTGGCTCGCAAACCCCACTTCAAATTTCATCAGTGACCATGCCTCCCAATCTCCTCTAAGCCTTGAGGTCTCCCCTAGTTTGACCCCAGAGAGGAGGCTTTGTCCCCTCAAAATCCATTGCTGCCCTTCATAGTCAGAGTCCCTTAGAAATGGGGTGGTAGTGGGGAACCTCACGATTTAATATTTTGGATTTGACACCTACTGGGACCTTCTTCTCACTTCTTTCAGGACCCAAGGGGTGTGTGTGTGTGTGTGTGTGTGTGTGTGTGTGTGTGGGGGTGGGTGTATGGGTGTGTGGTACAACACAAACTGTGGTTTACTGTGTATCACGTCTATTCTCAGAACCCCCTTATCTATTCTTGGAAAACCCCTGGAGATAACTTGTGGGGACTCTTCCTTACGGTCAGAGAAACACATCCATCCCTCCCACACCCCCAATCCTCATTCAGAGCCCAAATGGGTGTTTGAATCTGAGCCTTCTGGCCTCTCCCTGCTCCAGGATTTTCAGGGGGCAGGTTTGCACTAATAAGACCACTAGAGACCCTTGAAACCCTCTGGTTGCCTGGGCTTTACAGAAAGGGCACAGCTAGAGACAATTTACTCTCTGCAGCTAAATTCAGATTTATTATTACGTTATTTTGTTACATTAATTATTATTATAATTGCAAGATATGTCTCTTTGGTGGAACGATCCTTCCCTGTAATTCCCCCCCTTGTTCTTAGCAATTTTTTTTGCTCTGAAGTCTACTTAATTTGATTTTAATGTAGTAACTTTTGGCTTTTTAGAGTTCTTGTTTGCACAGCACATCTTTTCCCACCCTTTTTACCTGTAACCTGCCAATATTGTTATATATTTTTTTTTAATTTTTTTTTCAACGTTTATTTATTTTTGGGACAGAGAGAGACAGAGCATGAACGGGGGAGGGGCAGAGAGAGAGGGAGACACAGAATCGGAAACAGGCTCCAGGCTCTGAGCCATCATCCCAGAGCCCGACGCGGGTCTCGAACTCCTGGACCGCGAGATCGTGACCTGGCTGAAGTCGGACGCTTAACCGACTGCGCCATCCAGGCGCCCCAATATTGTTATATTTCAAGTGAGTTTTTTGGGGACAGATTACAGTTGAATCATGGTTTTTAAATTCACTCTACCAATCTCTGTTTTTGATTTTGCGCAATTTGGATAACCTACATCTAAAGTAATTATTGAGGCTTGGGCTTAAGTTTGACATCTTATTATTCATTTTCCATTTGTTCCCTCTGTTTCTCATCCTTCTGGCTTTTTGCTTTTACATTCCGTGGATTACATGAGCATTTTTTTTTAGAATTCCATTTTGATTTATATTCTTTATGAGTGCATTCCTTTGGACAGTTTTCTTACCATTTGATCTAGGAATTACAATATGAATATATAATGTATCACATAAGTCTAGCATCAATATTTTACCACTTGGACTGAAGTACTGAAACTTTACTTCTATGTCTATCCATTTACCTCCTTCGCTTAAAAAAATATAATTGTGTTAAGTACTTCTGCCATCTACATTGAACAGCACATCAGACGATGCCATAGTTGTCTTGTACTTGGAGAGGGGTATGGAGAAATAAGTCTCTGCCATCTGGTCTGGAACTGGAAGTCACCGCTTCTTTTTAAAGGAATGTTTATTTATTTAATTTTGAGAGAGAGGAGAGAGAGAGAGAGACAGAGAGAGAGAGAATCTTAAGCAGGCTGCACACTCAGCAGGAAGCCCGACTCAATCCCATGAACCATGAGATCATGACCTGAGTCGAAATCGAGAGTCAGATGGACACTCAACTGACTGAGCCACCCAGGTGCCCCTACCAGTGTACTTTTAAAATCCATTCATTTCGATCTTAGTCCTGACTGCACATAAAATTCTTTTTGGAAGCTTTCGCTTCATAAACCTTCCACAACTTTTTCATTCAGATTTTGACTTAGGCCTTTTCTCTCCAAACAACCAGTCTCGTTTTAGGACAAAATTACTTTCCTTTTCCTCAACACAATGTATTCCCCTTCCTTAGATCTTTCTTGTGTATCTCCTGCTTTCCTACATAGAGAGTTGCTACCCTTATTCCCACCAGTCTTAATTACATTTAGCCAAGTTTTAACTCCTAAAAACCATAGTCTCCAGTGAAAACTAAGTAGTAACCAGTTGTGAACTGTTATATCAGACTTCTTTAGATCTGAAATTTATAAATACATTTCACAATTTTATTTTATTTTATTAATGTTTATTTTTGAGAGAGAGAGCGCGCGCGCGCGCGCGCGCGAGTGGGGGAGGGGCAGAGAGAGAGAGAGAGAGACAGACACAGAATCTGAAGCAGGCTCCAAGCTCTGAGCTGTCAGCACAGAGCCTGATGCAGGGCTTGAACCCACAAACTGTGAAATCACTACCTGAGCCAAAGTTGGATGCTTAACCAACTGAGCCACCCAGGTGCCCCAAATACATTTCACAATTTTAAAAACACGTTTTTCCATAGTTCAATTCTTGTAATAAAGTGCAAAGCATATTTACCAAAAGACCCAAGTAATCCTCAGCTTATCTGCAATAGGAAACCAAAAGCAGATAAACCTCACATTCAGTAATCAATGCTTCAGTATCTTACCTTATTTAGAAAATACTTAGATGCCCAATGAATTCAATCCAATTTGCCATCTCCAAGCAAAATTTTAAAGTTTCGGGTTACCAGAGACTTTGAAAGCTATCTTAACAATTACCCATGAAAACTTTGAGGCAGACAAAAGTAACCACCAGTTGAAATCTTCTTTTTGCTAACACGGGCTTATTTGACCTTTAGTCATCCTTGGTAGTATATAAAAGTTTTATATTAATGCTGATAACTCTAAATTTTTTTTAACGTTTATTTATTTTTGAGTCAGAGAGAGAGCATGAACGGGGGAGGGTCAGAGAGAGGGAGACACAGAATCTGAAACAGGCTCCAGGCTCTGAGCTGTCAGCACAGAGCCTGACGTGGGGCTCGAACTCACAGACCGCGAGATCATGACCCAAGCCGAAGTCAGCCGCTTAACTGACTGAGCCACCCACGTGCCCTAATGCTGATAACTCTAAAGACATGTCTATCTTAATTAAACTAAGAAACTTAAATTAGTTTAAATACTGAATATGGGAGCACTTGGGTGGCTCAGTTGGTTGAGGGTCCAACTCCTGATTTTGGCTCAGGATGAACTCATGGCTCGTGGGATTGAGCCCTATGTCAGGCTCCATGCTGGCAGTGCAGAGTCTGTTTGGGATTCTCTCTCTGTCACTCTCTGTCTGTCCCTCCCTTGCTCTCTTTCTCTGAAAATAAATAAATAAAATAAAATTAAAAAACCAAATACGCTCCATCTGGGTCCACTTAAAACACAACCAATTTGTTCCCCATTGTCAAATTTTTAGCTGGGGCACTAGTGGGGAAATCTGAGGTGGGTGGTGTAAGTCCGGAGGGGTGCTCTTTGCTCCTTGACAGAGAGGGTGGAAGGAGGAGACAGGGGTGCCAGGAGCCAGTTATGCAGGCCGCACCCAAGGTGGTGCGGAAACAGGAAGGAAAGGAGGAGGCAGAAGAGGTGAGCTGCTGCCAGACAGCTGGAGGTGGGCAAAAGCCCCGAAGACAGAGAGAGAGGCTCCTGGCTCTGAAGCTCATCAGTTTGGACAGATGAGCAGACGCTTGTTTTTTTCTCACCGATAAGTAGAAATGGGCAGTCCATGTAGAGCCAGAGAAGCCCGGGAACTTCCCTGAAACAAAAGGAGTTTTGACAGCTGCTCCCTCCTGAGGTTGACTAACCAGAGACAATTGATTACAGTTATCATAGCCATTAATCTGGGTCTGATAAGTTCTATAGCCTGTGTTTACTCCAATAACCTGGGTTAATTAGGAGGAGCCCTATTTATATAATCATCAACCAAAATGTTGGGAGGGGGGTTATTAGCCTGGTTAGTGGCCAAACACAGTCTGCAAGAGGTCCTTAGGTCAAGGTCCTGATTTAGTGCCACGGAGCCCTGGAAACAGGGTACCTCAGTCCATTTGCCCCATTTCCTGCAGAAGAGATCTGATAGATCCTACTGAATCTTAATGTCCCATTAATGGGCCATTTTCCCTTGTCTCCTAAGGAGTACTGACATCATGCAATGTTACAGAAGACCACTCTTTTTTTTCCCCCTGACATTTTGCAGCCTGAATTGTTTCCAGTGGGTTAAAAGGCATCCCAATGGAGAGTCCTTGGGAACTGAAGAAGATCCCATGCTCCTAGAAAAGTAGAGAGGGTCCATTACCAAGAAAATCACCCTCCCCGCCCCCCGCCAACGACTCCCAGGTGGCATCCCACACAGGATATGTCAGAGGTTCTCCTAGTGTCAAAGCCACCAAGAGATGGCCCTTGAGTGAAATCACTGTAATCACTGCCCTGCCAGCATCCACCCCCCAACCCCACTGCTTCCCCATCATCCTGGGCTACAAATAGGTGCTGGTGATGCCGGTGGACTTCATGCCGGTGCCGTGAAGGCTGTGAAGAACACGCCATTTTTAACCCATGGAAAACACTAGGAAACTTTTACATGGGGAAATTACTCAATGTTGTAATTTAAGTAGTTAATAGGGGACATTGATGGAAAACAGTAAAGATAGAAATCCATCATGATCTAAACGACATTCCAGCACATGTAGTTTTTACAGCCTACTTCCCTAGGAAAAAATGGTCCCTGGTTAGATTTTAATTCAATCAGATACTGGTTTCAGCTGCCTTGGGGCCAGAAGCAGCTAGACCAGAGATGTGGAGCAGATCACATTAGACCAATAAGGAGGAAACGTCACATGGGAGTCTTAAGATTGGCAGCTGTCCTGGTGACCTAAGTGGCTGTCCTGTGCCCAAGAAAGACAACTTTGTATAAGGACAGGAAGAAAGAGAGGGCATCAAGTTTCTGGGTCTTGTTTAACATTCTTCTCAGGGTGCTAACTTCCAGCCAAAAGGCAGGCTTTCTCCTCCTCATAGAGCAGCTGAAGGCTAGAGGATTGCAGCCTGAGCAATCGACAAGAAAGTGTTCCAATAAGACCATACTCCTCAAAAAGCCTCTGAAATGAAAGTAAAGAAAGAGAAGAGGAATTACTTGCCAAGTTTGCACCGAGGCTCGGAGTCCAGATGAGAAGACTCAGGCCGCATGTTCAGGCACCAAAATGATGTGGTTTGCTGTTTTGGGGTTCAAAGCCGACGGCCAAGAAAGAATTCTTGAGATGTTTTTGGTGCAAAAAGGTGGTTTTATTAAAGCACAGGGACAGGACCCGTGGGCAGAAAGAGCTGCACTGAGGTTGTGAGGAACGATGGATTATATACTTCTAAGTTGGGGGTGGGAATGGATAAAGGAAGTTTCCAAGAGGATTTTCTTTTCTAATTTTTAAATCTTTATTTTTAAGAGAGAGAGAGAGAGAGAGAGAGAGAGAGAGAGCGCGCGCACGCATGAGTGGGAGAGGAGCAGAGAGAGAGGGAGACACAGAATCCAAAGCAGGTTCCAGGCTCTGAGCTGTCAGCACAGAGCCGGATGCAGGGCTTGAACTCATTAACTGTGAGATCATGACCTGAGCTGAAGTCGGAAGCTTAACTGACTGAGCCACCCAGGCACCCCCTAAGAGTATTTTCATATATTTTTTTTAATTAAAAAATTTTTTTTCAATGTTTTTATTTATTTTTGGGACAGAGACAGAGCATGAACGGGGGAGGGGCAGAGAGAGAGGGAGACACAGAATCGGAAACAGGCTCCAGGCTCCGAGCCATCAGCCCAGAGCCTGACGCGGGGCTCGAACTCCCGGACCGCGAGATCGTGACCTGGCTGAAGTCGGACGCTTAACCGACTGCGCCACCCAGGTGCCCCTCATGTATTAAAGAAACCTACAGGATCCTGGAGGCCTGGCTGATGTCAAGGTAAGGTTGCTTTTTGCCTCTAGCAACACATTAACATTAAGGCAGTTAGTTGTGAACTCCTTGAGCATTGCCATACTCCACCGGTCTTTTGTCAATGGGCTGCAAGTTGTAAGGAAATTTAATTTTATGTATATTTCTTTTGCTTTTGTTCCCCACATCAAAATGTATCCATCTTTTCTTTCGCTGTTTCTACACTTTGCACAATTTTGCCCACTTTAAGGTTATAAAGGAATTCATCAGGTTTTGTTTTAGTTCTAGGATAGTGTCACTTAATTTTTTTTTAACGTTTTATTTATTTTTGAGAGACAGACAGAGCCTGAATGGGGGAGGGTCAGAGAGAGAGGGAGACACAGAATCCAAAGCAGGCTCCGGGTTCTGAGCTGTCAGCACAGAGCCTGATGCAGGGCTTGAACTACTGAGCCAGGAGATCATAACCTGAGCCAAAGTCAGACACTTGACTGACTGGGCCACCCTTTTAACAATTTAGATCTCTTGGCCCTTTTCAAATTTATCCCTGTGCATGTTGTGAGGAACAGATCTAATCTGAACTTTTTCCGTATAGTTACCCACTTACTCTGGTACCGCTTATTTAAAACATCCTTCTTGGGGTGCCTGGGTGGCGCAGTCGGTTAAGCGTCCGACTTCAGCCGGGTCACGATCTCGCGGTCCGGAAGTTCGAGCCCCGCGTCGGGCTCAGAGCCTGGAGCCTGTTTCCGATTCTGTGTCTCCCTCTCTCTCTGCCCCTCGCCCGTTCATGCTCTGTCTCTCTCTGTCCCAAAAATAAATAAACGTTGAAAAAAAAAATTAAAAAAATAAATAAATAAAACATCCTTCTTTTCTCCAGTGGTTTGAGATGCAACCTTCACCATATGCTAAATTTCTATATACATTTGGTTCTCTTCCTGAATTTTCTATCCTGTTCCTTTGGTCTATCCATGAGCCAATACTGATGAGGTTTTGGGGTGATGGTGGGGTTCAGAACTGATGGCCAAGAAAGAACTTTTGAAGACATCTTTGGTGCAAAAAAGGTGATTTTATTAAAGCACAGGGACAGGACCTGTGAGCAGGAAGAGCTGCACTGCGGTGGTGAAGAGTGGCTGGTTATATACTATGGGGCTGGGGGAGATAAAGTCAAGAGGAAGTTTCTTAAAGGGATTTTCCATATGCTAAGGACTCAGAGCTTACTGGAGGCCTAGCTATTGTCAAGCTAAGGTATTTTTCCCTCTAGCAAAGCATTACCATTAAGACTGTAGGGAGTTCCTGGAGATTAGGCTACTGATAATATTGTCCTCTTCTTGGAATATTACTAAGATGTTTGTGAACTGCTGGAGACTCTTATCAGTTTATTTTTTTATTTTTTTATTTTTTTTAACATTTATTTATTTTTGAGACAGAGAGAGACAGAGCATGAATGGGGGAGGGGCAGAGAGAGAAGGAGACACAGAATCCCAAGCAGGCTCCAGGCTCTGAGCCATCAGCCCAGAGCCTGACGCGGGGCTCGAACTCACAGACCGCGAGATCGTGACCTAGCTGAAGTCGGACGCTTAACCGACTGCGCCACCCAGGCGCCCCTCTTATCAGTTTAACCATTTGTTTTCTGTCCTTTCTTTTATCCTTGGGCAGCCAGGAGTGCCTGAGGAGTGTCACACATATCCCACCTGGGGGAGATGTGTGTGTGCTGGCTTGTGCTTGGCCCTCAGCTTGCCTTATAGTCCCTCATTAACACCACAGTGTTATAATTACAGGAGTTTTATAATATGTTTTAATATCTGGTATAGCCAGTGGTGCTCTCTTACCATGGTCTTCTTAGAGTTTTCCTGGATGTTCTTATTTGCTTATTCTTTCAAATAAGTTTTATAACCAACCTTTTTCTAATTCTAGATCAAATGATGGCATTTGGGGGGAAGGTTGCACTACATGTATAAATCAACTTTGAAAGAATTGCTATCTTTATTACAGGAGACTTCTGTCCAAAAACATTGTCCTTCCATCTGTTCATGTTTACTTTTGTGTCTTTCAGGAGTATTTATAGTTTTCCTCATAAATTTTACACTTTTCTTGTTAAGCTAATGCCTAGATATTTTATTATTATTACTAGTTGTTCTTATGACTAGGGTTTGCCTTTCTGTTCTTTCTTCTAACTGGATACTATTGAAGACTGCTGATTTCTATGTATTAATTTTAATGTCATGCTACTTAACTAAGTTCTATTTGTAGTTGCTTTTCCATTGATTCTTTTATAATCATGTTATCATCAAATAGAGGTTTTTTTCTAATTCTTCTTTTTTTTTTTAGAGAGAGAGTGTGTGTGTGAGTGGTGGAGAGGGGAAAAGGGAGAGAGAGAGAATCTCAAGCAGGCTCCATGCTCCATGCAGAGTCCAACACAGGGCTTGATCCCACGACCCTGGGATCATGACCTGAGCTGAAATCAAGAGTCAGCACAGAGCCTGACATGGGGCTCAAACTCACGAACCGTAAGATCATGATCCGAACTGAAACCAAGAGCCGGACACTCAACCGACTGAGCCACCCAGGTGCCCCTGTTCGTTTCCAATTCTTATGTCTCTAACTGGTGTTAGAGCTCATGGCTCCAACATAAATTTCAAGAGACTGAAGATGAAGGGCACCCCCATCAGAATACTATTCCTCTCAGTACACTGCTGATTTCAACTTCTTTCCACCTCCTTCCCCATGCTACCTTCCAACCCCACCACTGCTCTGAGTCGATGCCAGCCAAGGCTGCCAATAACCTCCTTGTAATTAAGTCCTGAGGACATTTCCTGCTTTCAGAGAATAAGCACCTCTTTTTAAAATTTTCTCCATTGGCTTTTCTGGTAGCACATACTTATGTACACACACACACACACACACACACACACACACACCCCGACCTGATCTCCCACCAACCCCTCCGACTGCAACTTTCAAGCTCCTTATCTTCTGTCACCTCTCATTCTCAAGCCTCTTCTTACATTCTACAATCTTCCTAAGCCTTCTCAAACTCTTTCCTGGCTTCAGAAACCACTGACTCCTGCTGACTCCTGCCCCATGATCATTCTAAATGACTTTCTGCTTTTGTTTTATTTCTTATTGTAAACAAGACATCCCTTCCCATCCATGCACATGCACAGTAAGTTACAAAAATTCACTTATCATCACATAGTCGTTGAGATAGAAGGATTGAGTCTGCTGGTGCTAGGTCACATAAACAACAGTGATAAGGAACATGAAATGGTAACGCTTGATAACTCACATACAAGTTCAGAAGAAAACCGTGACTCTATACCAAGTGAGGATGCTGAAAATCTTAAGAGCAGACACAACTCTCCTGTGGGTTCCAGATGGTGTGTGTCACTGCCTACTTGATACCGACTGAATGTCTCAAAGTCACCTCAGACTCAGTAGATCCGGAACCTCATGGTCTCCCCCCCACCTACACTGTCATTCTCTTGTTTTGAATGATTAGCACCAGTTCTACAAGTCAGAGAATAGTTTTCCCAAGAGTACTTTCTTTTTTAAATTAATACACAATAAAATTGACATGTATGGATTTATGTTACCACTACCACAGGATACAGGATAGTTCCATCATCCAAAATCCTCTCTTGTGCCATCCCCTTCAGTCACACCTTCCCTCTCCCCCTAACCCCTGGCAACCACTACTCTGTTCTATGTTCCTGTAGTTTTGCCTTTTTCAAGAATGTCTCTTTACTTTAAAGATTTTATTATATTTAAAAATGTTCATTTATTTTTAGAGAGAGTGTGAGCAGGGGAGGGGCAGAGGGCAGAGAGAGCGGGGAGAGAGAATCCCAATCAGGCTCTGCACTGTCAGCACAGAGCCTGAAGCAGGACTTGATCTCACAAACCAGGAGATCATTACCTGAGTTGAAATCAAGAGTCGGACACTTAACTGACTGAGCCACCGAGATGCCCCAGAATCCAATTCCTTTCTGTTAAGCTGGAGATTAAAAAGATTTGCAAAAACTCAAAACAATATCACTCTTTTCAAAAGGTGTGTGTGTGTGTGTGTGTGTGTGTGTGTGTGTGTGTGTGTGTGTGTGTTTGTGCTTATGGTTGTCATTAAGATTGATTAAGCCTACTATATGTAATCCCTCATGGATTACAACTAAAATCTCTGGCCAGAATACATAAAGTAACTACCCAAGGACACTGAAAAGTAATTGAGAGTAGGCAGATTGCAGAGGGAAGTCAAAGTTTGAAAAACAACTGACATAGTGGTAAGGTTTCTATAGGTTTCTTTCCCTCCTGGACCTCCCTACTTTAACCAGAGCATGATCCAAATCCCAGATCTGGGCAGCAGATGCAGACAGAAAAATTCTGAGAAATGCTCTCTTTCTGGTCAGATGACTGGGAAGGGTGACCTATAAACAGAAAGTATGTGGGGGCAAAGTGGAGAGCTAATGGAAAAATTAAAAGAAAACAAATTCAAACCCAAAAGAAGGCAGAAAGGAGGAAGGAGAGAACAAACAAAACAATAAAATGATAGACCTAAATCCAATGTATCAATATTACATTACATGTAAATAATCAAAGTATATACATGTATAATTATATTTAGACTATATGCCATCTACAAGAAACTCACTTTAAATAAAAAGATGTGGACAGGTTAAAAGTAAAAGGATGGAAAAAGATATACCACTCAAATACTAATCAAAATAAAGCAAGAGTAACCCTATTCGTATCAGAAAAAAAGTATACTTCACAACAAGAAAAATTACCAGGGTCATTATATAATGATACAAAAATAAATTCACCAAGAAAGTTTAACAACCCTAAATGTGCTTGCACCTAACAACCGAGCTTCAAAATACATCAAGCAAAAACAGATAGAACTGAAAGAAGTAGACAAATCTATGTTTATAGTTGGCAACTTCAACACCCATCTCTCAGTAATCAATAGTAAAAATAGATAAGAAATCAGCAAAAATAGAAAAGATATAAACAACACTATCAACTAAGCTGACCTAATTGATATTTCCAAAACACTGCACCCAACAATAGCAGAAAACACATTCTTTTCAAGTGCACATAGTGGGTGCCTGGGTGGCTTAGATGATTAAATGTCCGACTTTGGCTCAGGTCATGATCTTGTGGTCTGTGAGTTTGAGCTCCTGTCAGGCTTTGCCTGAGCCTGCTTTGGATTCTGTGTCTCCCTTTCTCTCTGCCCCTCTCCCTCTCGTGCTCTGTCTCTGTCTCTGTCCCTTTCTCAAAAATAAAATAAGTATCAAGTGCACATAGAACATTTACTAGGATAGACCATATCCTGGGACACCTGGGTGGCTCAGTCAGTTAAGCATCTGGCTTTTGATTTTGGCTCAGGTCATAATCTCATGGTTCAAGAGATCGAGCCCCAAGATCAAGCCTTACATCAGGCTCTGCACTGACAGCACAGTGTCTGCTTGGGATTCTCTCTCTCCCTCTCTGTCTGCCCCTTCCCTGCTCCCACACTCTCTCAAAATAAATAAATACATTTTTAAAAAGATACACTTTATCCTGTGTTAGAAAATGAACACCTTAACAAATTTTTAAAAATTGAAATCATACAAAATATGCATATACAAGTTATGTCCTCTGGCCACAGTGGAATTAAAGTAGAAATCAATAATAGAAAGATAGCTAGAATATTCCCAAATATTTGGAAATTAATCACACACTTCTAAATAATCCATGAGTCAAAGAAGTAGTGTTAAGAGGAAATAGAAAATAAAAAATATTTTTTAATGTTAATTTATTTTTGAGAGAGAGACAGAGAACAAGCAGGGGAGGGGCAAAGAAAGAGACACCCACACAGAATCCAAAGCAGGGTCCAGTCTCTGAGCTGTCAGCACAGAGCCTGATGCAGAGTTCGAATTCATGAATGGCAAAATCATGACCTGAGCTGAAGTCAGATGCTCAGCCAATTGAGCCACCCAGGCACCCCGAAAAAAAAACTTTTAATTGAATCTAAAAATATCAAAATTTGTGGGAGCAATTAAAGCAGTTTTGAGAGATAAATTTATTGCAGTAAACACATACATTACAAAAGAAGCTCTCAAATCTAACTCTCTATCTTAAGATCCTAGAAAAAGAAGAGCAAATGAAACCCAGAGCACTGAAGGAAAAAATAGCAAAGAGCAGAAATCAATAAAATTGAAAAAATTGGAAAAATCAATAAAATTGAAAAAAATCAATGAAACGAAAAGCGATCTCTGATATATCAATAGAGTTGATAAACTTATAACCAGACTGACCAAGAGAAAAAGAGAGTAAACAAAATCACC
This sequence comes from Felis catus, assembly GCF_018350175.1. NCBI lineage: Eukaryota > Metazoa > Chordata > Mammalia > Carnivora > Felidae > Felis > Felis catus. The sequence goes on along the minus strand of NC_058382.1, from coordinate 14,437,270 downwards.
TATGTTGTGAATGAAAGAGGACTATCACTACAGAACCAACATGAATTAAAAGGTAATTAGGTAATACTACAAAAGATTCAATGCCCATATTTGACAACTTCCATGAAATGTATCAATTCCTCGAAATATACCAACTACCCAAATTCACCAAAGATGAAAAAGATAACCTGAGAGGTTCTATAACTATTAAAGAAATTGAATTTATAGCTAAATATCTGCCAAAAAAATAAATCTCCAGGCCAATGGTTTTACTGGAGAATTCCATCAAATATTCACACATTTATTCCATCAAATAAAATAACATGAATTCTGAAAAATCTCATCCAGAAAATAGAAGAGGAAGGAACACATTCCAACTAATTTTGAGACTAATATTACCTTGATACCAGAGACCAGGTAAAGACATTACAAGAAAACTATAAATCAATATTCCCTAGAACACAGACACAAAAATCCTTAACAAAATATTAGTAAATTAAATCCATCAATACATAAAAATTATAGTATATAAAAAGGCCAACTGGAGTTTATTCTGGGAATACAAGATTCATTCAACATTCAAAAAGCAATCAATGAAATTCATCATATTAACAAACTAAAGAATAAACTCTGGTCATCTCAATAGGTAAAGAAAAAACATTCAACAAAATTGACTTTTAAGTCAGTAAACAAGGAATAGAAAGAAACTTCCTTAACCTGTCAAAGGGCATTTAGAAAGATAGATGATGTTAAAAGTTTGAATAGTTTCTATTTAAAATTGGGAGCAAGAGAAGAATGTTTGCTTTCAACACTCCTATTCAATATTGTACTGAGTCCGGGCTATTGCAAGCTGTCAAGAAAAAAAATAAAAGGCATACAGATTGAAAAGGGAAAAATAGGGGCTCCAGGTTGGCTTAGCTAATTAAGCATCTGACTCTTTATTTTGGCTCAGGTCATGATCTCATGGTTTGTGGGTTCGAGCCCCACATCGGGCTCTGCACTGACAGCATGGAGCCTGCTTGGGGTTCTCTGTTTCCCTCTCTCTCTGCCCTTCCTGCATATTCTCTCTCTCCATCTCTCTCTCTCTCTCTCTCTCTCTCTCTCTCTCTCTCTCTCAAAAATAAATAAAAATTTTTAAAAAGATAATAAAAATATGAACTATATAGGGATAAATCTGAAGAAAGGAGTGCAATATCTGTACACTACAAACTTAAAAAAACATTCTGGAAGACATTAAGGAATACCTAAATAAATGGAGAAATATACGGGGTTCGTAGATTGGAAAATTTAGTACAGAGATGTCAATTTCCTCCAGATGAGTCTGTGGATCCAAGATATTGTCACATATAATTTTTATAAAAATCGAAAAGCTGACTCCAAAATTCTTATAGAAATGCTAAGTACCTAGAATAGTCAAAATAACTTTGAAAAAGAAGGATAAAGTTGGAAGACCTCTACTACCAAATTTCAAGATTTGTAAACCTACAGTAATTAAGATGATGTAGTATTGGTGTCAAGATAGAAAAATAGATCAGGAGAACAGTCTACAAGTAGATCCACACCTGCACAGTCAACTGAATTTTGACAAAGTTGCAAGACAATTCAGTGGGAAAAGATCATATTTTCAACAAATGGTGCCAGAACAACAGAGTATCCATAGGCAAAAAGGGGACCTTTGAGCACTGCTTTGTACCACATACCAAAAAACCAAAACCAAAACCAAAACAAAACACAACACACACACACACACAACCCCACAACCTCAAAATGAATTATAGATCCAAATGTAAAACATGATATTACAAAACTTTTCGAAGAAAATCTTTGTGAGTTTCCATTAGGCAAGGATTCTTTTAGATAACAACATTGACAAAGGATCCATTTTTTTTTTAATTTTTTTTTTCAACGTTTATTTATTTTTGGGACAGAGAGAGACAGAGCATGAATGGGGGAGGGGCAGAGAGAGAGAGGGAGACACAGAATCGGAAACAGGCTCCAGGCTCTGAGCCATCAGCCCAGAGCCTGACGCGGGGCTCGAACTCACGGACGGCGAGATCGTGACCTGGCTGAAGTCGGACGCTCAACCGACTGCGCCACCCAGGCGCCCCTACAAAGGATCCATTTTTTAAAAATTGATAAAACTGGACTTAAAATCAAGAATTGCTGCTCTTCAGACATTATTAAGAGGATGAAAAGGGAAGCCGCACACTGGGAAGGTATTTGTAAATAACATCTCTGATAAAGGACTTGTGTAAGTCTTATGGACTGAATATGTTCCCCCCCCCAAAAAAAAATTTGTAGTTGATGCCCTAACTCTCAATGTTACTGTATCTTGAGATAGGTCCTGTGAGGAGATGATAAAGGTTTAATGAGGCCCTAAGCATGGAGTCCTAATCCTATAGAGATGGTACCCTTATTAGAAGAGGAAGACATTCCACAGCTCTCTTCCTGCATTATGTGAGGCCACAGTAAAAAGGCAGCCATCTGGGTACCTGGGTGCCTCAGGTGGTTGAGGGCCCAACTCTTGATTTTGGCTCATGATCCCAGGGTCATGGGATTAAGCCCCATATTGGGCTCTGTGCTTAGCATGGAGCCTGCTTAAGATTCTCTCTCTCTCTCTCTCTCTCTCTCTCTCTCTCTCTCTCTCTCTCTCTCTCTCTGTCTCTCTCTCTTGGGACTTGGGTGGCTCAGTCAGTTAGGCGTCTGACTCCTGACTTTGTTATGGAGGTCATGATCTCGTGATTCATGAGTTCAAGCCCTGTGTTGGGCTCTGTGCTGACTACTCAGAGCCTGCTTGGGATTCTCTTTCTCCCCCTCTGCCCCTACCCTGGTTGCATTCTCTCTCTCAAAATACATACATATATATATATATATATATATATATATATATATATATATATTAATTTTTTTAAACATTTATTCATTTTTGAGAGACAGAGACAGAGCGTGAATGAGGAAGGGGCAGAGAGAGAGGGAGACACAGAATCCAAAGCAGGCTCCAGGCTCCCAGCTGTCAGCACAGAACCCAACATGGGGCTCAAACCCACGGACCACGAGACCATGACCTGAGCCGAAGTTGGACGTGTAACCAACTAAGCCACCCAGGTGTCCTTAAATATATTTTTTTAAAAAAGATTCTTTCTCTCTCTCCCTCTGCTCCTCTCCCCAACTCATGTGCGCTCTCTCTCTCCCTCTCAAAAAAAGGCAGCCATATATAAGATCTATAAGCTAGTAATAGAGCCCTCACCAAGACCCAAAACAGCTAGCACGTTGATCTTGAACTTCCCAGCCTCCAGAACTGTGAGAAATAAATTGCTTCTGTTTGAGCTACTCAGTCCATGATTTTGCCCAACCCAAGTCAGACACCAAAATAAATAAAGAACTGTCGAAACTCCATTAACGAGAAAAAGCAACACAATTAAAAATGGGCACAATATTTAAACAGACACCCCACCCAAGGAAATAAACGGATAGTAAATAAGCACATGAAAAAAGGCTCAGTACTATTAGTCATTAGGTAAATTCAGGTGAAAATCACATCTACTAGAATGTCTAAAAGTGAGGAGCATCTGGGTGGCTCAGTCAGTTGAGCATGAGACTCGTGATTTCAGCTCAGGTCATTATCTCACGGTTGTGAGACAGAGCCCTAAATCAGGCTCTGCACTAGGTGTGGAACCAGCTTAAGAGTCTCGCTTTCCCTTTCCTTCTGCCTCTCTCCTGCTCACCCTCTCTTTCTCAGAATAAAAACAAACCAATTTTAATAAAATGTCTAAAATTGAAAGACTGATTTGAAAGTCGGGGGGGGGGGCGCCTGGGTGGCTCAGTCGGTTAAGCGTCCGACTTCAGTTCAGGGCACGATCTCGGGTCCGTGAGTTCGAGCCCCGCGTCGGGCTCTGGGCTGACGGCTCAGAGCCTGGAGCCTGCTTCCGATTCTGTGTCTCCCTCTCTCTCTGCCCCTCCCCCGTTCATGCTCTGTCTCTCTCTGTCTCAAAAATAAATAAACGTTAAAAAAAATAAAAAAAAAAAGAAAGTCAGGGAGTATTTGGCGAGGATGTGGAACAATTAGAATTCTCATGCTGCTGATGGGAATGTACTATGGTACCATCACGCGGGGAGGCAGTGTGGCGGCTTTTTAAAAGGTTAAACTTACACCTACCATAGGACCCGGCCATTCCACTCCTAGGTATTTATCCAAGAGAAATAAAAGCACGTGTCCAACTTGTACATGAATGTTCATAGCAACTATACTTGCCATCGCCAAAGACTATTAATCAGTAGAGTGCCCTCGGCAATGCAAGAGAACGAGCTGTGATACACACAATACCGTGCATAAATCTGAGAATACTTAGGCGGAATGAAAGAGTATATACTGTAAGATCCCATTTACATACAATTCTAAAAACTGCAAATGAATTAGAGTTTCCCGGGATAGAGGCACGGAGAGCCTGAAGGAAGAGTACAAAAGGACCCAAAATGATGTTGGAGGGCAACACACGGGTTCATTATCTTGATTCTTTTTTTTTTTTAATTTTTTTTTCAACATTTATTTATTTTTGGGACAGAGAGAGACAGAGCATGAACGGGGGAGGGGCAGAGAGAGAGGGAGACACAGAATTGGAAACAGGCTCCAGGCTCTGAGCCATCAGCCCAGAGCCCGACGCGGGGCTCGAACTCCCGGACCGCGAGATTGTGACCTGGCTGAAGTCGGACGCTTAACCGACTGCGCCACCCAGGCGCCCCTCATTATCTTGATTCTAATGATGGTTTCTTGTGTGCATACATATACTGAAACTCACCAAATTGTATACTTTAAATATGTGCAATTTATTATATATTAATTATCCCTGTTTTTAGAAAGGTACTATTTTATTTTATTTTTAATGTTTATTTTTTTTTTAATTTTTTTTTCAACGTTTATTTATTTTTGGGACAGAGAGAGACAGAGCATGAACGGGGGAGGGGCAGAGAGAGAGGGAGACACAGAATCCGAAGCAGGCTCCAGGCTCTGAGCCATCAGCCCAGAACCTGTCGCGGGGCTCGAACTCACGGACTGCGAGATCGTGACCTGGCTGAAGTCGGACGCTTAACTGACTGCGCCACCCAAGCGCCCCAATGTTTATTTTTGAGAGAGAGAGAGACAGAGAGAGAGAGAGAGAGAGCAAGCAGGGGAGGAGCAGAGAGAGAGGGAGACACAGAATCCGAAGCAGGCTCCAGGCTCTGAGCTGTCAGCACAGAGCCCAACGTGGGGCTTGAACCCACGAACTGTGAGATCATGACCTGAGCCATGACCATGACACCCAAATGGCTGAGCCACTGAGATGCCCCTAGGAAGATACTATTTTAAATAGCTTGAAAAAAATGATATAGGTAAGGGCATACCTGGTTTTATTGCATCCTCTTTATTATGCTTCACAAATATTGTGTTTTTTACAAATTGAAGGTTTTGGATGACCCTGCACTGAACAAATCCATTATTGGCACCATTTTTCCAAAGCATTTGCTCACTTTGTGTTTCTGTGTCACATTTTGGTAAAGCTTGCAATATTTAAAATGTTTTCATTATCATATCTGTTTCGGTGGTCTCGGATCAGGTCCTTTGATGTTACTATTATAATTGTTTGGGGTCACCGTGAACCCTGCCCACATAAGACAGAGACCTTAATTGATAGATGTGTATGGTCTGACTGCTCCACTGACCAGCCGATCCCCTGTCTGTCTCCTCTCCCCAGGCCTCCCTATTCCCTGACACAATATTGAAATTAAGCCAATTAATAACCCTACAGTGGCTTCTAAGAGTTCAAGTGAAAGGGAGAATCTCATGTCTCTCCCTTTAAATCAAAAGCTAGAAATAATCAAGCTCAGTGAGGAAGGCATGTCAAAAGCCAACATAGGGAGAAAACTCAGCTTCTTGTGCCAAAGAATTAGCCAAGTTGCAATTGCAGAGGAAAAAGTCCTTGAGAAAAATGAAAAGTGCTACTCCAGTGAACATATGAATGGTACGAAAGCAAAACAGCCTTGTTGCTGATATGGAGAAAGTTTTAGTGGTCTGGAGAGAAGATCAAACCAGCTACAGAATTCCCTTAAGCCAAAGTCCAATCCAGAGCAAGGCCCTAACTCTCTTCAGTTTGATGAAGGTTGAGAGAGGGCAGGAAGCACAGGAGAAGAGTTTGAAGCTAGCAGAGATTGGTTCATGAGGTTTAAGGAAAGGACCCATCTCCATAGTATAAAAACGCAAGGTGAATCTGCAAGTGCTGCTATAAAACCTGTGGTAAGTTATCCAGATCTAGTTAAAATAATCACCATGAAGGTGGCCGTCATAAACAAATTTTCAATGTCGACGAAACAACCTTATATTGGAAGAAGATGCCATCCGAGACTTTCACGGGTAGAGAGGAAAAGTCAATGCCTGACTTCAAAGGACAGGCTGACTCTCTTGTTAGGAGTAATGCAGCTGGTGACTTTAAGTTGAAGCTAGTGCTCACTGACCATTCTGAAAATGCTTTGGCCTTTAAGAATTATGCTAAACTGCCTGCCTGTAAAAAAGCCTGAATGACAGCACATCTGTTTACAACATGGTTTACTGAATATTATAATTTTTTAAATGTTTATTTATTTTTGAGAGAGAGAGAGAGAGAGAGAGAGAGAGAGAGAGAGAGAGAGAGAGAGAGAGGGAGAGAGACAGACAGAGGCACACAGAGAGAGAGAGAGGGAGACATAGAATCTGAACAGGCTCCAAGCTCCGAGCTGTCAGCACAGAGCCTGACGCGGGGCTCGAACTTACGAACCGTGAGATCATGACCTGGGCTGAAGTCGGACGCTTAACCAACTGAACCACCCAGGCACCGCAGTTTACTGAATATCTTAAGCCCACTGTTGAGACCTACTGCTCAGAAAAAAAGATTCCTTTCAGAATATTACTGCTCACTGACAGTGCACCTGGTCACCCAATATCTCTGATGGAGATGGACAAGGAGATTCATGCTGTTTTCACGCCTGCTGACACAACGTCCATTCTGCAGCCCACAGATCGAGGAGTCATTCCAACTCTCAAGTCTTAATACTTAAGAAATGCATTTCATAAGGTGACATCTGCCATCCATAATGATGCCTCTGACGGATCTGAGTAAAGCAAACTGGAAACTTTCTGGAAAGGATTCACCATGCTAGATGCCATCAACAACATTTGTGATTCCTGGGAAGAAGCCAAAATATTTAAATGAACAGGAGTTTGAAGACGTTGATTCCCACCCTCATGGATGAATTTGAGAGATCCAAGACTTCGGTGGAGGAAGTCACTGCGGATGTGGTGGAAACAGCAAGAGAACTCGGATTAGAAGGGGAGCCTGGCGATGGCACTGAATTGCTGCAATCTCATGATGAAACTTTAATGGATGAGCAGCGACTTCTTATGATGAAGAAAGGAAGAGGTTTCTCAGGATGGAGTCTACTCCAGGTGAAGATGCTGTGAAGATTTTTGAAATGAAAACAAAGGATTTAGAATGTTACATAGACTTGGTTGATAAAGCAGTAACAGGCTTTGAGAAGATTCTTATTTATTTATTTATTTATTTATTTATTTATTTATTTATTTATATTTATTTTTAAATTTTACATCCAAGTTAGTTAGCATATAGTGCAACAACGATTTCAGGAGTAGATTCTTTAGTGCCCCTTACCCATTTAGCCCATCCCCCCTCCCACAACCCCTCCAGGAACCCTCTGTTTGTTCTCCATATTTAAGAGTCTCTTATGTTTTGTTCCCCTCCCTGTTTTTGTATTATTTTTGCTTGCCTTCCCTTGTGTTCATCTGTTCTGTGTCTTAAAGTCCTCATATGAGTGACATCATATTTGTCTTTCTCTGACTAATTTCACTTAGCATAATACCCTCCAGTTCCATCCACGTAGCTACAAATGGCAAGATTTAATTCTTTTTTATTGCCGTGTAATACTCCATTGTATATATACCACATCTTTTTTTTAATTTAATTTTTTTTAGTGTTTATTTATTTTTGAGACAGAGAGAGACAGAGCATGAGCAGGGAAGGGGCAGAGACAGAGACACACACAGAATCCGAAGCAGGCTCCAGGCTCTGAGCTGTCAGCACAGAGCCTGATGAGGGGCTTGAACTCACGAACCTGTGAGATCAAGACCTGAGCTGAAGTCGGACACTTAACCGACTGAGCCACTCAGATACCCTTACCACATCTTTATCCATTCATCCATCAATGGACATTTGGGCTCTTTCCATACGTTGGCCATTGTTGATAGTGCTGCTATAAACATTGGGGTGCATGTGCCCCTTTGAAACAGTATACCTGTATCCCTTGGATAAATACCTAGTCATGCAATTGCTGGGTCATAGGGTAGTTCTATTTTTAATTTTTTGAGGAAGCTCCATACTGTTTTCCAGAGTGGCTGCACCAGCTTCATTCCCACTAACAATGCAAAATAGATCCTCTTTCTCTGCATCCTCGCCAACATCTGTTGTTTCCCGAGTTGTTAATTTGAGTCATTCTGACAGGTGTAGGGTGGTATCTCATTGTGGTTTTGATCTGTATTTCCCTGATGATGAGTGATGTGGAGGATTTTTTCATGTGTCGGTTGGCCATCTGGATGTCTTCTTTGGAGAAGTGTCTATTCATATCTTTTGCCCATTTCTTCACTGGATGATTTGTTTTTTGGGTGTTGAGTTTGATAAGTTCTTTATAGATTTTGTATACTAACCCTGTATCTGATACGTCCTTTGCAAATATCTTCTCCCATTCTGTTGGTTGCCTTTTACTTTTGCTGACTGTTTCCTTCGCTGTGCAGAAACTTCTTATTTTGATGAGGTCCCAATAGTTCATTTTTGCTTTTGTTTCCCTTACCTCTGGAGACATGTTGAGCAACAAGTTGCTGCGGCCAAGATCAAAGAGGTTTTTGCCTGCTTTCTCCTCAAGGGTTTTGATGGCTTCCTGTCTTACATTTAGGTCTTTCATCCATTTTGAGTTTATTTTCGTGGATGGTGTAAGAAAGTGGTCCAGGTTCATTCTTCTGCATGTCGCTGTCCAGTTTTCCCAGCACCATTTGCTGAAGAGACAGTGTTTTTTCCATTGGATATTCTTTCCTGCTTTGTCAAAGAAGTTTGTGGGTCCATTTCTGGGTTCTCTATGCTGTCCTATTGATCTGAGTGTCTTTTTGTGCCACTACCATACTGTCTTGGTGATTACAAGAAGCCTGTCTTTTCTAAAAAGCAGTTCTCCTGTGGGTAAAATGCTATGAAACATCATTGCATGCTACACAGTAATCATTCATGAAAGGAAGACTCAATCAATGTAGCTAACTTCACTGTTGTCTTAGTTTTCAAAATTGCCACAGCCACCCCAGCCTTCAGCAACAGCCACCCTGCTCAGTCAGCAGCCCTCGACATCAAAGCGAGACCCTCCACCAGCAAAAAGATTGTGATCCACTGAAAGCTCAGTTAATGTTTTTCAGCAAGAAAGTATTTTTGAATTATGGTATGCACATTTTTAAGACATACTACTATTGCACACGCAATGAACTACAGTATAGTCTACACATAATTTTTTTAAGCCTGGACATTTTAAAGTTTATTTATTTATTTATTTATTTTGAGAGAGAGAGAGAGAGAGAGAGAGAGAGAGAGAGAGAGAGAGAATCCCAAGCAGGCTCCACACCATCAGTGCAGAGCCCAATGCAGGGATCGAACTCATGAACCATGAGATCATGACCTGAGCCAAAGTTGGATACTTAACCAACTGAGCCACACAGGTATGCCTGTAAACATAATTTTTATATGCACTGGGAAACCAAAAATTTAATTTGATTCACATTATTGCAATATTTGCTTTATTGCAATGGTCTGGAACCAAACTTGCAATATCTCCAAAGTATACCTGTATAAATCTACCATAGCAGAATCTGTATGCTATGTGGAGACATACTATATTCATGGATGGGAATGGTGTGGTTAACATGCCAGTTCTCACCAAATCAGTCTATAAATTTAATGCAATCCAAATAAAAATCCCAGTAGTAGTTTTAGAAAAATACATATATATGGCAAGATATATGTGTAATATGTATCTGTATACAGACACACAATAAGAATGCATATATAGAGAAAAAGAAAATGATAAGGCATATGTGTTAAATGGTAACATTTGGGGAATCTGGGCAAAGACTATGTACTATTCTTATAAATCTTCTGGAACTGAAATTTCAAAATAAAAAGATTTTTTAAAAGGGTTTATATTTTATCACTTTGTCATCTATGTTTTTCTTTTAGGTATTATATATTCTGTGAACATATGGTGTATTAAATATTCTATACCACCTTTTTAAAGTTTATTTATTTTGAGAGAGAGAGAGAGAGAAAGAGCAGGGGAGGGGCAGAGAGAGGGAGAGACAGAATCCCAAGCAGGCTCCGTGCCATCAACAAGGAACCTGACACAGGCTCAAACTCACAAACCCTGAGATAGTGACCTAAGCTGAGATCAAGAGTCAGATGCTTAACCAACTGAGCCACCCAGGGCCCCCTCTATACCACTTTAAAAAACTGTGTCATAGTCCATAATAGATAGATGTTAAAAAATTTTTTTAACATTTATTCATTTTTGAGAGACAGAGAGAGACAGAGTGTGAGTGGGGGAGGGGCAGAGAGAGAGAGGGAGACACAGAATCTGAAGCTGACAGCACAGAGCCCAGTGTGGGGCTCAAACTCACGAATCGAGAGATCATGATCTGAGCCAAAGTCGGATGTTCAACTGACTGAGCCACCCAGATGCTCCAAAATTTAAAAAGATCATTCAGTTTATTTAACAAATCAGCTATTGTTAGATATCTACATTTGCTTTTCCCTGAAAATTGTTTTTAATTTTTAATGTTTACTCATTTTTGAGAGAGACAGGGTGCAAGCTGGGGAGGGGCAGAGAGAGAGGCAGACACAGAATCTGAAGCAGGCTCCAGGCTCCGAGCTGTCAGCACAGTCCCTGATGCAGGGCTCAAGCTCACAAACTGTGAGACCATGACCTGAGCAGAAGTCAGATGCTTAACTGACTGAACCACCTAGGCGCCCCTGCTTTTCCCCGAATATAATCCTTATTCATCCTTGACCTTGTATTTTTGCTGCCTTCTGAATGTTTCAGACCCCTCTCTCCACTTCCACCCTGGGACTGAGTAAAGCCCTTGATTCCTGGGCCTTTGATGGCCATACTGGGCACAAGATGAGCCTAGACCAGGGGTCATCTATCCATTGTATGAAGCCCACAGATGGTTTTGTTTGGCCTGTATGGTGGTTTTTTTTTTTTTTAAGTTTTAAAAAATGTTTATTTATTTATTCTGAGAGAGAGAGAGAGAGAACACAAGCAGGGGAGGAGCAGAGAGACAGGGAGAGAGAGAAGCTTGATGCAGGGCTCAATCTTATGAATCATAAGACATGACCTGAACCGAAATCAGGAGTCCATCGCTCAGCCGACTGAACACCCAGGCACCCCTGCATGGTGTTTCTAAGTGTTTGAATTTATCATCAACATTTAAAAATTAGAAGATTTCACTTGAAAATCTGGATTCTTGGGGCACCTGAGTGACTCAGGAGCATCTGAGTTTGGCTCAGGTCATGATCTCACAGTTCGTGGGTTCAAGCCCCGCATCCGGCTCTGTGCTGACAGCTCAGAGCCTGGAGCCTGCTTTGGATTCTGCGTCTCCCTCTCTCTTTGTCCCTCCCCTACTCACACCCTGTGTCTCTCTCACGCACTCAAGAATAAATAAACATTAAAAAAAATTTTTTTTAATTAAAAAAAGAAAAGAAAATCTGGATTCTTGACTTCTCTCAAAACATCAGATCTGGTAACAATGGGCCCACATTTTGGCATGGCTATCATGGCTGGAGTTTGGCCACTCTCTGTCGATGAGGAATAGGTTCTCTGCCAGTCCAGCTGTCTTTACCTTCTGGTCTGCTGGCTCCTGTATGCACCCAGCCACATGCAGAGCTCTAAAACCCAGATCTGGAAACACCCTCACGGAACACAAGAGCTGCTCAGGACTTCTGTTAGAAGGCAGTGTAGTCTAGAGGAAGAAAGCCCTTGGCTTCAACCAGGAGAGAGAAATTTTAGTCAGCTGGGCTGATCCTGGCTCCAGTTTGCCCATTGTTAAACGATCTAGATGCGTGGTTCTTAACTAGAAGATAGGGGGAAGGATCATAACATCAAAATAAGGTAAAGGTGCATCTAGCTTGAAAAAAATTCCCTAAATGATTCAGTGTCCTCCTGCTTGAGAATGACTAGCTCACTTGTTGAAGGTCATCTGCAAATCCAAATGATAACTATCACGGGAGGGTAAAAGCCCAGGTCCTGGATTTGAATACCGGCTCTACCATTTACTTCCTGCATGATCTTGGCCAACAAGTGACTTCACCTCTCTGAGCCTGGTAACTTATGTTGGACCTGAGAGAGTAGGAAGTAAGACGACTGTTCCCATTTCAAATCCCACATAACTATGAGATTTAAATCAGATCATGTGTATAAAACACTTGAGCTTCCCTGGCAGAAGGTAAAATGTTGGTTACTTCTACTACCTGCTTTGGAAGGCTGTTGCGAGGATTGAATGAGATAATACGGTAAAGTGCTTAGCAAAGAGCCAGGCACACAGTCAGCGTTTAGGAAATGGTTACTTACAATTATTATCCATAAAATTATTATCTATAAAAATGCCAAAGGGATTCATTGATTTATCATTGCCAAAGATGGCAGAGAGATTTCAGAGATGGGTTGACAGGGTTTGGGGAATAAAAGCAAGGCTCTCACATAGTTTGAGTCTGAAATCTGGAAACTAGGAGATAGGGAACAGGAGGCAAGGAAGGAGATGATGAATCCTGTTTTAGGTGATGGACTCCAAGACTTAAGTAGAAATTGGGATGACTTTCGGGGGAGGCAGAGGTAAGGAAGACAGAACTATGAACTGTCAATGCAGAGGAAAAAAAGGAGAATTTGTTGTCCTCATTGTTTTCCTTTTTTGTGTGGAAATAAAAGTGCTGGGGGGGGGCATCTGGGTGGCTCAATCATTTTGTGGTAGGGTCCCCTCCCTAAAAGAGAAAAAAACAAAACAAAACTCAAGGCAACTTGGCTATGCCACATGACAACATTCCTCATGACCTTGTAACATGAGACCACTTAATCAGACTGCATGTTTGTGTGTTACCATAAATGGGAAACAAACAGAAAACGTACAAAAAAACTATGCCACGTGGCGTTCCGGGCTGAGTTCTTTGGGTACAAACCCAACTGAATAGTGCCAACAGTTGCTTCCTGGAAAGAAAAGCCTCAGTGTCACAACTCTGTGTGAGAATTCCTGCTACTAGTTGAGCATCTGACTCTTGGTTTTGGCTCAGGTCATGATCTTACGGTTTGTACCATTGAGCTCCACATAGGGCTCTGCACTGACGGTGTGGAGTCTGCTTGGGATTCCCCCTCCCCTTCTGCCCCTCCCCATATGCCCAGATGTGCTCTCTCTCTCTCTCTCTCTCTCAAAATAAATAAGAAAAAAAAGGTACTGGGGTCTTAAACAAGGAAGGCAGGGACCAGATTTGATTGATTTCTAATTCCCCTAGCATAGGGCTGGCCTTGATCAGGAGCCACAAATTCTCTTTGTGACTTAGCGGGTGTGACTTTCCCTTGTCTGAGCCTCAGTTTCCTCACCCGTAAAATGAGGAAGAGCAAACCTACCTCTGAGGGTATTGTAAGGATTCAGAGTTTGGAACTTGCCCAGTTAAAAGGAAATGCACAAATGGTGCCTGGTGTGACAACCCACAATATACCGACCAGAATGGAAAAAAAATTCAGAGAGACAATATCAAGTGTGTGCACAAGGGATGTGAGTGTAAGTTATTGTAGCTTCACAGTGTTGACTAAAGCCAACCTCACACTTGCCCTTTGACCAGTGATTCCACTCCTTAGCATATTCCCCTAAGTTTATCGAGGAAATGTACGAGAATAGTGGTAGCACCAGGATAACCCCAGGCTGGAAAATATCCAGTTTTAGGCATATCCACAGGACCGAAAGCATACAGAAGTGAAAATGAAAGAACTATTCCTATGTGCAATATGAATGTCACGAACATGATGTTAAGTAAAAAGCCAAATACACAGTACACGCTGTGGGGGTTGAGACGGACAGAAGTAATCCGCACTGTTAGAACTCAGGTAAAGAATAACTTTAAGAAGGGATAGGATGGCAGAAAGAGAGCATGTGGGGGGCTCTTGGGGGTGGCTACTGTTTGGCCTCTTGATCTGAGTACTGGTTGTAGGTGTGTTCACTTAGTGGAAAGTCATTGAACTGCACAGTAATGATCTGTACACTTCGCTGTATTTATATTTCAATAAAACTATTTACTTAACAAACACCGTGTGAGTGTATCCCCACTGGCCAGTGTGTATCCCCTGTCTGGGGACAGACAGATCTGAGGACTCTTGTGACCGGCAAGCAGCTTCATAGCTCTGAGCCTATTTCCTTCTCTGTAAAAGGGAACACAATGCCTGTTCAGATTCAACGAGTTGAGGCACCCAGGACTTAGACACAGGGCCTGGCACAGGTCTACAAGTCTCCCACGGGACGCAACTCCCGCACTGCTGCCTCATCTTCTCCAGCCCAGATGCCTGCGTCGTTTCTACCTGATTCGCTAAGGGTAATGCGGGCTTGGGGCTCCTCACCTCCCATGGGAGTAAAAAGAAACAAAGGCCAGACTTTGCGGAGGCTCGCAGTCTCCAAGCAGAATTCCCGAGGCTCACAGATAGTAACATTCCTCCAGCTCTCTCAAGGACTTCCTTTACCAAAGCTGTGTTACAATTCTGCTCGTTAGTGTCACTTTCCCTGATAGCTTTAAACACTCCCCAAGATCTATGTGCAATTGGATCCTGAGCATATGGCCCACTGATACACAACTGAAGGGCCTCAAGACTGATGTTTTACTAGAGGGTAGTAAATAGCCTTATCTTAGCAGCAGCTAGCGCCCTGAACGCTTTACTTCCAAATTCCTTACCGACTTACTCTATCCTTAGCACCACCATCCCGCCTCAAACTATAAAGTATTTAATCAGTCATTTCTCACAAACACAAGTGCAGCTCTTCCCGTACGGGTCCTGGCCCTGTGCTTTAAATAAAGCACCCTTCCCACTGAAAACGTCTCAAGAATTCTTTCTCCACCGTTTGCTCCCGGCCCACATCACATCAACTCCCAGGGTGGATCCCAGTGAGGAGTCGCTCTGGGGGTCGGGGGGGGGGGGGGAATCCTCTGGCGCAGCTCACGTTGAGACACCTAAAGGAACCCCTCTGGGGAACGCCGCCCTAAACATCTCCAGCCCCTTCACTAATGAGATCGAGGAGACGGATTTGCGAGTTCCTTGATTGATAAAGCAATGAAGCAGCGCCGCCTACTGCCGAGAAAACCCCAGCACAGATGCCGCCCGAAATGGTGCCACCACGCGCTACTGCGCACGCGCACCGCCCCAAACCCCTGTCCCGAGAGCGCGCTGTGCAAGCCTTGGGGGCGGAGCTCAGGACGAAATCTTCCCTTCCCTCCCTCCTTTGCGGCCTATCCAGCCCGCTCTAGCGAAGTCTTAAACTACGTTTCCCAGAATCCACTGAGGTCCTAGTCTTCCGGTAGCGTCAGCGGAAGCGGTGACTAGATCTGGCTGGGCCGCACAGAGGCCGGCTTGGTCACTATGGAGGAGATAGGCATCTTGGTAGAGAAAGCTCAGGTCTGGTGGGGCTTGGCTCGCGGGGAGAGGGTGAGGCCGACCTGAGTGGGGTGCTGAGTGACTTCGGGAATTCCGGCCCGGGTCAGGGTGATTTGGGATCCTTCGGTGGAGAGCTCTGTGCTGCCCCGAGGCCTGGCTCGGTGACTTAATGATGTTAGGGGGCCAGTAAGGCGCAGAAAGCGCGGCTACAGGAATGAGTGACGTTAGAGGTTCCTTGGCACGGAATGATTTCGAGGACTAGCTAGGAGTGTTTAGTGACCGATGGCCTAGCGAAGCTGGGGCTGTGTCGGGGTGTGAGTGATAGATGGGACGCGGCCGTGGGCCGAATGATGTCTGAAGTTGGGCTGGGAGCTAACCGATGTTCCGAGGCTAAGTAAAATCTGTGGTTTGGGGCCTTCCTAGGGAACTGGATGATAAAAGAATGTTTGAAAGCATGGTGACATTAACAACCTATATTGAGCTAGCCATGTGACCCTAGGAACCTGTTGAGGGGGGTTGAAGAGCATTGGGAGCTGGTAAGGAGTGGTTGTGACATTTAGGCTCTAGTTGGGAGTCTGGTGCCATTGGGGGTATGTTACAAGTGGCACGTGTTAATAAAATATGTTTTTGGAGGGCTAGTTGACATAAGAGCCCTGTTAGGGGCTAGGTGACATTAGGAGCCTTTTTAGGGGGCTGAGAGGTTTGCAGGGTCTATTTAGAGGGGCTGAATGATGTCAGGAGCCGGTTAGGGGCTGAGTGGTTCATGGTGAAGTGGGGAGGATGCTCTGTATTCTTTCTTCCTCCAACTTGAGTTTTCTCCTTTGTTCTAGGATGAGATCCCAGCACTGTCTGTGTCTCGGCCCCAGACTGGCCTTTCCTTCCTGGGGCCGGAGCCTGAGGACCTGGAGGACCTGTACAGCCGCTACAAGGTACATTCAATCCCAAGCCGGACCCTGCACAGGGTCCCAGCATCCCATACTCTTCCTCCACCCCACAACCTTCCACTGCCGCCTCACTTAGCAGGGCATGTAGCCAACCCTCCACCTTTCCCCTCTCCACTCACAGAAGCTGCAGCAAGAGTTGGAGTTCCTGGAGGTGCAGGAGGAATACATCAAGGATGAGCAGAAGAACCTGAAGAAGGAATTCCTCCATGCCCAGGAGGAGGTGAAGCGAATCCAAAGCATCCCACTGGTCATTGGGCAGTTTCTGGAGGCTGTGGATCAGAATACAGCCATTGTGGGCTCCACCACAGGTGCGTGGGTGGGTGGGCAGGGGGCCTCTCATTCACTCATCTGTTCATTCAACGTCTTTCAACTGTTTCCTGCCACGGACCGGGAATTGTGCTAGGGTCTTAGAAGAGCAAACAAGGCAAGAGAGTGTAATGGTGTTTTTCAGACTCTGATATGAAGGTAGACATATGTCTTACATTCTTTCTCTACACGTACATATGCATGTATTTTGTGTGTGTGTGTATGTGTGTGTACATACGTGTACAGTTGATTTTTGAACAACACAGGTTTGAACTGGATGGGTCTCCTAATACATGGAGTTTTTGGGTAAATACAGTGTAGTACTATAAATGTATTTTCTTTTCCTAATATTTTTTTTGCTAGTTTACTTTATTGTAAGAATACAGTATATAATATGTAAAACATACCAAACACGTGTTAATTGACTGCTTATGGTATTGGTCAACAGTGGGCTATTAGTAGTTAGCTTGTGGGGAGTCAAAAGTTATACATGGATTTTTCAGATGCACGGGGAGTCAGTGCCCTTAACCCCTGCATGGTTCAAGAGTCAACTGTTATATACACTACATATATATACTACATATACACGGAATATACTTACATATATACTATATATATATTATCTATGCGTATGTAATACATATATTACAGATATACTGGAAATTTCATCAAATGCTGTTTACCCTTACTATGTGCAGTATACTCTGATGTTTTCCATTCTGTTCTACCCTGCTTTTGTTTCAAACTATGTTCTGGATATGACCCTCTCAGTTGATTTCATGACCGTTACTGGGTTGGGACCTGCCATTTGAAACCATGGGTGAAGTGGGAAGAGATTGGGCTCTGGTAGGACTCGGTATACAGTAGCTGCTGTTATTAACATGGGCTTAGGCCCTGCCCTCATGATGGTTATTGTCTCTGTGTGTTACCCATCTTTTTCTGTTTCTGGCCTCTGCTCCTTTGGACTGAGCCATGTTCTCGTAACGGTGGGGAGAGGTGGCTGACTGGGCCTGGAATTGAACTGATGGGCTGGAGGTGAGGTGGTGAAGGGAGGGAGTCGCCCAGGATGAGGCTTGTGTGTTTGACCTGTAGGACTTGGGGGACTGTAGGGCTATTCCTGAGATGTCAACATGGGCAGAGGAGTAGGTTTGGAGGGAGACCGTGCAGACAGTCTAGGATGTTGCAAGGAGGGGTCCAGGAGGCTGCTAGACAGCCAGGTCTGAAGGTCAGGAAAGAGACTGACACTGGACAGGGGTGTGCATCAGCACCGTAGAAGGAGAATGTGGATGGGAGAGAGGAACCCGAGGCTGGTTGAGCCGGGAGGTCTGGTGCAGAAACCTAGAAGGGTGAATCAGGCAGGGTCCAAAGGGAGGAGAGGAGATGGTTGGAGATGTTCTGGAGGCTGAATGGAAGATCATAGTGACTGATGGACAATGGAGAGAAGGGGAGAAAGATCTAGGATGAGGTTTGGGACTCTGGCCGGGGACCAAGGACTGTAGGCCTCCCTGAGACAGAGACCCAGGAAGAGCAGCACAATTTGGGAGAAGATCCTGAGAACACATTGGGACACAGTGAGTGACAGACACCCTAGGGTCATGCAGGGGGAGGCATTCCAGGAGGCCGCTGGTCACCTCGGGCTGAAGCATGAGAGGGAGTCAGGGCTATAGAACGACAGGGAAGTTGTCATTGTAAACGTGGGGATGGACCGGAGGAGGCCAGTGGCCAGGAGGCCCAGGCAGGGTCTGAGTGAGAGATACCGGTGGCCTGGAGTGTACGACCGTGAGGGGTGGGGAGACGTTTTAAGGTTCTGGTACTTCTCATTTTCCCCTCTTTTTCCTGTCTCCCAAAGGCTCCAACTACTACGTGCGCATCCTGAGCACCATTGATCGGGAGCTGCTCAAGCCTAACGCCTCGGTGGCCCTGCACAAGCACAGCAATGCCCTGGTGGACGTGCTGCCTCCTGAGGCTGACAGCAGCATCATGATGCTCACCTCAGGTGTGGGGGAGGGGAGCCCAGGGCTGGGGGCGGGTCCTAAGGGACCCTGGGAGCCAGGCTGAGAGCCCCAGCTCTGCTCTCCCACCAGACCAGAAGCCAGATGTGATGTATGCAGACATCGGGGGCATGGACATCCAGAAGCAGGAGGTGCGGGAGGCTGTGGAGCTCCCACTTACACACTTCGAGCTGTATAAGCAGGTGCGGAGCTGGGAGGGGCAGGGAAGGGAGAGGCCCCACTGTATTGAGCTGGTGATGGGACTCCCTGGCTCGTCCTTCTTCGCCTCTGTGTTTCAGATCGGCATCGACCCTCCCCGAGGCGTCCTCATGTATGGCCCACCTGGCTGCGGGAAGACCATGCTGGCGAAGGCTGTGGCTCATCACACGACAGGTGAGCCTCTCAGTGCTTCTCCAGAGCCTTGACCTTCTGGGCTCTTCTGACCTTGCTTCCTGCTTTCTCATCTAACCCAGGAAGTGGCATGGTGATTAAGAACAGGGGCTGTGGGGTCAAAGCCCCTGTGTGCCTCTTACTGGCTGTGCCGTCCTGGGAGGTGACTTTATATCCTCATACCTCAGTTTCCTTATCTGTAGAAGACTCTTCACAGTGTTACTGTGAGAAATGAATGAAATAATGCTGTGTTTTTCCTACAGTGGGTTGTGACCCATGAGTAATCGTGACTTCAGATTCATGGGTGTAACCAGCATTTCAAAAAATGAAACAAAACATCAGAGTCCATCCCACATAGTAAGAGCTCAGATTTGTGAAACTTGTAGTACACACACACACACACACACACACACACACACACACACACGTGCTTGTGGTTGTTTATATACGTATTTCTTTTTTTTTTTTTTCAATGTTTATTTTTAAGAGAGAGCATGTGAGCAAGCAGGGGAGGAGCAGAGAGAGGGAGACAGGGGATCTGAAGCAGGCTCTGTCCTGATAGCATGGAGTCCGATGCGGGGCTTGAACTCAAACTGAGATCATGGTCTGAGCCGAATTTGGATGCTTAACGTACTGAGCCACCCAGGCGCCCCCCACCCCCCATGTATTTTTTATTGTAGGTTCCAGACAAAAACGTCCTAAAGTCCCTATATTACTGTTTGTAAAGCCTAAAGATAGGGCTCGGCACATCTTAAAATCTTACCATGTGTGAACCAGAGGCTGGTAGAAGGCCGTAGTGTTTTCTGGGCCAGGCTGACTGGGTTTGCAATCTGGCTCCCCTACAACTGCTTATGTAAGGTAGTTTATGTAACTGCTCAGTAAGTTAGCCTCTCTGTGACTCCCATTTCGTATTTGTCTGGGTTATTCAGAAGACTGAATCAATATAAAGCTTCTAGAACCATACCTGGCACGTAGAGAGTGGACAGTAAATGATAGCTATTGTCACGATCACTCCTTTGCTTAGCAGTTCATTGGACCTCTGCTCTCCCGGGCCTGGAGCATGGATACAGTGATGAATCAGACATGTCCCGTGTGTTGGAGAATCTCCCAGTATGGCTGAGGAAAAAGAAAAAGAAACACTTAGAACTCAGTCATTTGGTTAACGTTTATTGAGCGCCTGGTGCGTGCCACGCTGTGTTCTAGGTGCAGGAGATGTGGCAGCGAACGGAACAAAGCCTCCTTTCTTCATGGAGGTGATGCCTTAGTTGAGGGAAGTACTTGAACAGATACACAAGTGAATAGATTATATATCCCATGGTGCTGAATGCGTGCTGAGATTAAGCAGGACAAGGGGAGAGAGAGTAACAGGCTGCAGCTTTTTATGCCAGAGCTGGGGCTTGGTCAGGGAAGACTTTCTACGAGGTGACCTTTACACAAAGACCCGGAAGACCTGAGGGAGCGAATCACAGGAAGGTCCAGGGGAGGAACTGTATCAGGCTGAGGGACTATCTGGTGAGGCAGGAATAACAGGGAGGCCCCTGCAGCTGAAGCGAGGGAGGGAGGGGGCTCAAAGTCGGAGGTGAGGTAGCATGGGAACAGTCTGCGGAGTAACAAATACCCCGGAGAAGCAGGGAAGGTAGTGGGATTGCCCTAACGGGAGGGCGCGCCGGCCCTTGCTGCCCAGGCCTCTTAGGTAAGGGTTTCCAGAGGAAGCGAGGTGTAAGTGATTTGGCAGGCACACCGTTGGGAGAGGGCATCCAAGCACAGGGAATGGTATGTGCAAAGGCCTGGGACAGGAAAGCACTTTTTAGCGTCATGAGTAGACCATGACCAAACTCCAGGAGGGCACGGGCCTTATATATTTGTGTGTTTCTGCATTTCCAGTGCCTGCCCAGTAACTGAACTGCGGTAGTTGCTCAGCGAATGTTTGTAGGAGGGCTGTGCTTGGCAGGTCTAGGAGGTGAGGCTGAGGAGATCAGAAAGGGTGTGAATATAGTTTTAGCACTACTCTCAGAGAGTTTACATGTACTGAGAGCCGGGTGGTTTTAGACAGGGTTTGATAGGAATATATGCACGCTACATCTATAATTAAAAAAAAATTTTGGGGGGGGCGCCTGGGTGGCTCAGTTGGTTGAGCAACCGACTTCGGCTCAGGTCATGATCTCACGGTTTGTGAGTTCAAGCCCCGCGTCAGGCTCTGTGCTGACAGCTCAGAGCCTGGAGCCTGCTTCGGATTCTGTGTCTCCCTCTCCCCCACTCATGCTGTCTCTCTCTGTCTCAGAAATAAATAAACATTAAAAATAATTTAAAAAAAATTTTTTTAATGTTTGTTTATTTCTGAGAGAGAAGAGATACAGAACATGAGCAGGGGAGGGGCAGAGAGAGAGGGGGACACAGAATCCAAAGCAGCCTCCAGGCTCTGAGCTGTCAGCACAGAACCTGATACAGGCTCGAAGTCACAAACCGTGAGATCATGATCTGAGCCAAAGTCGGAAGCTTAACCAGCTGAGCCACTCAGGTGCCCCTAGCCAATTTTTAAGTGTATAATTCAGTGGCATTGAGAGCATTCACTGTTGTGCAGCCTCCACCAGTATCCATTTCCAGAACTTGTTCATCATCCCGAACGGAAACTCTATACCCATGAATTAATAACGCCCTGTTTCTCCACACCCCCTTGCCCCTCGAGCCCCTGGTAACCTTTGTTCTTAGTGACTATGAATTTGGCTCTCGTAGGTTATCTCATGTAAGTAGATGGATCCTACATTTGTCTTCTTAAGACTTGCTTTTTCACTTAGCGTGTTGTCTTCAGGGCTCATCATGTTGGAGCAGGTATCAAAATATCATTCATTTTTAAGGCCAAATAATATTCCATTGTACGTATATAGTGTGTTTTATTTATCTGGCCATTTATTGAGGGACATTTCTTGAGATGTTTTACATTTTGTTGTACGAAGTCTTTTGAAACCTAAGACTTTTGAGTATGTCACGGTTACAGCGTGTCTCATTTTGGACCAGGCACATTTCAGTTCCCCAACAGCCGTGCGTGGCCAGCATTAGAGAAGTGGTGTGATCAGGACCGCCACTTGCACGACTCCTGGTTTATGGCGTAAAACACCAGGCCTGCGTCACAGACTGCGGGTCTCCCTCCTGTGTGGTGGGCGGAAGGAGGGTTCTGAAGGTTGCTCCAGGCAACACAAAGCCACATGCAGTTATTAACAAATAAGTTAAACTCTGAGAAGTCAAAAAAGGAGAGGCCCAGAACAAACCCATCTTTAGCCACGTTGCCGCTTGATTATACCAGAATACGTGCCCAAGGTCCCTGGTTCTTTCATGATACTCAAAAGTGGGTCTTTTCCCATTCCATATAGAACTCCAAATGGAACTCTGAGCTTTTGGGGAGGCAGTACGATGCCTTAGTGTATGGTCAACCTGTCTTTATTCTCTGATTTTTCCAACACTCTGGAAATCCAGATTTTTTTCTATCTTGGATTCTGTGAATGTCTCTTGCTCTCCCCTATATGGCATATTGAAGCACAGATGCATTACTATTATTTAGAATGTCCCGATTTTTAAATGTTGGGCCAGAAAATGACACATCTGTGGTAGGATTCATGGTATGGGCTGCTAGGTTGCTATGGGGTGCAAGCAGGTGGCTGGTCCTCCCAGTGGGATCTGAGACCCAGTCCCTGGGGCACGAGAGAGTAACCTGGCCACTTGGAGTGAATGTTCACAGGAACGGCTGTCTGCAGGGAATTCTCGGTTTCAGGAAGCGGCATGGGCCCTGTGGGAGGCCCTTCCTCATCTAACCCTCATCTTCCTGCCATCAGCTGCGTTTATCCGGGTCGTGGGCTCCGAGTTTGTACAGAAATACCTGGGCGAGGGCCCCCGCATGGTCCGGGACGTGTTCCGCCTGGCCAAGGAGAACGCACCTGCCATCATCTTCATAGATGAGATTGACGCCATTGCCACCAAGAGATTTGATGCCCAGACGGGGGGTGAGTGATGCCTAATCAGGGCCTGGGATCTTGGGCAGCCTTTTACGGGGTGCCCTGGACTGACCAAGTGGCACAATCTCCAGCTGACAGGGAGGTTCAGAGAATCCTGCTGGAGCTGCTGAATCAAATGGACGGATTTGACCAGAACGTTAACGTCAAGGTTCGGGGTTCAGGATGGGCAAGGGGAGGTGTGGTGTGGGAATCCAGGAAGAGTGGTGGCTGGCATGTAAGGGGGCAGGTATCATGACAGGAAAGAGGGTGTAGTGGGGACAGAGGTCTCAGCTGGCCTGTCCCCAATGCCAGGTGATCATGGCCACGAACAGAGCAGACACTCTGGATCCTGCCCTGCTGCGGCCAGGACGCCTTGATCGTAAAATTGAATTTCCACTCCCTGACCGCCGCCAGAAGAGATTGATTTTCTCCACTATCACCAGCAAGATGAATCTCTCTGAGGAGGTTGACTTGGAAGACTGTATCCTGCTCTAGAAGTGAGGGGATGGTCCCGGCTGGGCTGGGGACCAGATCTTCATCTCCACCTCTGCCTTCTTGTACAGGTTGGGAGACCAAGGTCCAGGGAAGGGGGTGGTGATAAAGCTCAAGGGTGACTTCTGGCTCCAGGCATTCACCCCCTCGTGCAGGGAATGGTTGCCTTAACTCGCCTGTTGCAGATGTGGCCCGACCAGATAAGATTTCAGGAGCCGATATCAACTCCATCTGTCAGGAGGTGAGTGAGGGTTTCTCCCTGGATCCGGGCAGGGGGTATGTGGGGACCCTTCCTCTTTGAGAGTATTCTGCTGCAGTCCTCATGTACCTCAGTGCCTCCCCGGGGCTTGGGGCCCTGCCTCTTCTTCCACCATCACTAGGGTTGGGGAGTAGATTTCTAACTCTCATCCCTCAACAGAGTGGAATGTTGGCTGTCCGTGAGAACCGCTACATTGTTCTGGCTAAGGACTTCGAGAAAGCATACAAGACAGTCATCAAGAAGGATGAACAGGAGCATGAGTTTTATAAGTGACCCCTCCCCCGCCCCACCACAGGGGCCGGAGACTTCTCTCACCTCCCCAGCCTCTGTCCTAAAACCTAGTGTTCCTTTTTCTTTACCTGGGATTGGTTTACTCAGTAAATATACAAGATTGAATCTGTCTAATTTCTTCCTAAAAGTTTAACTCTTTCGGAGAAAACTGGGCCTGGAATAGGATGTTCTGTCCCCTCCTGCTCTCCTGACAGATGAGTGGGTGAGGTACATGTCCTGGGTTTGGGAGAGAAGCAACGAATTCAAACCAAATGACTATAGAAATTTGGGGAAAGGGGAGGGGCACCTGGGTGGCTCAGTCAGTTAAGCGTCCAACTTCAGCTCAGGTCATGATCTCACAATTCATAGGTTCGAGCCCCATATCTGGCTCTGTGCTGACAGTTGGAGCCTGCTTCAGATTCTGCATTTCCCTCGCGCGCTGCCCCTCCCCCACTCACACTGGGTCTCTCTCAAAAATAAACAAACATTGAGGCGCCTGGGTGGCTCAGTTGCTTGAGCATCCGACTTCAGCTCAGGTCATGATCTCACAGTTCGTGGGTTCAAGCCCTACATCAGGCTCTGTGCTGACAGCTCAGAGCCTGAAGCCTGATTTGGATTCTGTGTCTCCCTCTCTCTGCCCCTCCTTTGCTTGTGCTCTCTTTCTCAAAAATAAATAAACATTAAAAATTTTTAAATAAAAAATAAACATTTAAAAATATTGGGGGAAAGGGATAGAAACTGAACCTTAGACCACAGCCCTTGGCCACAAAATAAAGCCTCTGCACACCTGCCCACCTGCATTTCCTAGAGTAGGTAGATCATTTGAGTCTTTGATGATTCCTGCCTTCCTCACACCCGGAGTATCAAGAACAGGGAAACAGCCCTGCAGAGTCCCCAAGAGCAGGGATGACGGTTGATGGGAGGAGGTTGGATGGCTGGGTTTTGTGAGTATCTCTGGCCCTACTCCATACGGTCTTACTGGAGCACAAATGTGTTTGGTTGGACCAATTCCGTCTCTTGAGGTCTCTCTTTGAACACCTCTCCCTCTGGACAACCCTCTCTGGTGCCCCAAGCTGGGAGGGAACCCTTCTGCACTCCACTGGCGCCAGGCCCGTGCTCTGCTTGATCACAGTTCAAGTCCCAGAGCTTACGCATGGTAGACGTTCACTTAGTATTTCTTGAACAAATACATGATGTCAGTATCTATTTGGAAGTGAGATAGGAAGAAGGAAAACTGGTAGTCACAGGTCCTTGAAGAGACGGAGGGTGATTCCTCTGTAGACGACCACTGCAGGTTGAGTAGGGAAGTTAACTTCTCCTCCCCAGGACCTCACTAAAATAAGAGGTGATAAGAGAGTAGGATGTACATTCACAAGATCAGGAGGAGAGAGGATCTGGCAGCAACACGGTTTCGGAAAGAGGCAGATAGCTGCTCGTTAACGTAGCAGACGTGAAGCAGAGCCCAGAAACAGATGCCCGCTTCAGAAGTCACAGGTGACAGGTTCTGAAGGTGAGGGCTGGAAACAGGGACTACCTGAAAGGCTATAGAAATCCAAACTCATATACCAAGTGCACCTAGACCCTGGAGCTGTAAGTGAATGAGCTGTTTTTCCAGGCCCCGTGACCCTCCTGCAGCCTGGCTGGAGGTTTATTCCAGGAAAGGCTGGACTGCAGGTCCCCAGACTGGCAGGCCTGGAGCTCGGATGAGAGGGGGGCAGCTGTGTGGAAGACAGGATTCAGGGAGAGCCCCGGGCAGGCAGCTGAAGGATTTCTGCTGAGGAAACCGGGCAGCATGGGAGAAAAGAGAGAATGGGTTAAGACACCAGAAGTTCTCATCTTTCATGCTCGGTAGCAGCTGATACCTAAAACTAATGATTTTACAAAAGCATAGAATTTAGAAATACGGAAGTAAATTTCAAAAGACAAGAGGATGGGAAGTGGCTGACTCCTGGAAGTAGGGAAATAACGGGGTGAGGGTGCCATGGGCACGCTTTATACACACTTTATACAACAATATTTAACCTTTTAAATTAGGTACTTAAAAACCAACAGGGGGGGCCTGGGTGGCTCAGTCAGTTGAGCGTCCAACTTTGGCTCAGGTCATGATCTCCCGGCTGATGAGTTCGAGCCTTGCATCAGGCTCTCTGTTGTCAGCACAGAGCCTGATTTGGATCCTCTGCCTTTCTCTCTCTCTGCCCCTCCCCCGCTGGCACGCCTGCACACTCTCAAAAAAAAATTAAAACATTGAAATTTAAAAAAACCAAGGGAAAAAAAATGGGGATGGTACAAGGCAGGAGATAACTTGGAAGCGAGAAGGTAAGGGAGGGAAATCGCAGAAGTGACAGAATGCACCCAAAACATCAGTGATAAAGGACAAAGAAATTGGAAACAACAAAGCCAAGTGCCCCAGAAATGACAGCAAAGAAAATAACGGGGCAGGGCCGGGGGGGGGGGCGGTGCGGTGGAGGGGATACTGCCACAATCTGAACGGAGCACCCTTCTTGGGAGCCACAATTGCGGGTTCCTGCTTCCATCTCATCGGGTGGTGGTGCGACTCAAAGCATCTGCCTTAAATTCTGTCACTCCTGGTCCTCATCAGTTAAATGCGCATAACACCCAAGACCGAGGGACGGTGAGAGGAACGTGTGAAATCATGCACATCATGTGGACAGCATAAAGCGCTAGCAGGGCGAGACAGAAAACCCAAATCCTTCATGAAAGCTTCTCCTCTTGCCAGATAGTCTCTCCCTGAGTCCACGTGACAGACTGCCCTCAACAGGCCTGCAGTCTGGCGGTTTGTCTTATTTTGCTGCTGTTGAGAACTGTTCGCTCAACACCCCAACACTGGCATTCTGGCGGGAGTGACCGAGGTTTCAGGGATGACGCAGATTCAGTCCCTGTGGTCAAAGACTTGGCAGTGCAGAAGGGAGACCCATTAGGTAAATCCCAAAGTTATATATATATATATTTTAACCTTTACTCAGTTTTCGAGAGACAGAGAGAGGCAGAGCATGAGTGGGGAGGGGCAGAGAGAGAGGGAGACACAGAATCCGAAGCAGCCTCCAGGCTCTGAGTGCTCAGCACAGAGCCCGATGTGGGGCTTGAACTCACGAACCGCGAGATCCTGACCTGAGCTGAAGTCAGACGCCCAACTGACTGAGCCACCCAGGCGCCCCCCACCCCCAGGTTATATTTTAATAAAGGGGTCTACTTTTTCTGCTTTGAGGAAGTTGGCATTTCCTTGTGGCTTTTGAAAAATTAGGAATCTGGAAGATGATCAGGATAGGTTTGCTAATGTTCTCATTTTTACATTTCCCTGACCACCCATCCAACTTCAAGTTCCTGGAGTATCTTTGAGAAGATGTGGAGATCCCAGAAAGTGAAGACCATGTTTCTTCTTCATCCATATGATGCTTTTACAGGGCCTTTCTCCATTTCCTTCAGGTGAAATGACCCCAAATGACTAGTGAAGAGTGACCTTGGCTACCCCCATTCCTCGAGGGCCCGAGGCCTGCCGACCACAGTTCTGCATTTCAAAATTACTTTCTGCATTTTGAAAGGGAGCATAAGCCAAGACCACTGAGAGTAAAACCTGCCACAATAATGCCATGATTAACTGCATTTACTGCCTGTGCTGTCCAGCCAGAGACCCCTAGGAACACACCCGTAGTCGAAAATTCTGGGTTTAGCACTCGTTATGAGGGAGAACACACACCATGGGGAGCTGTGTGGCGTCTTAGAAAGAGGGTGACACCTTGGGGAGGGCTTCAGGAAGTGGGGCTTCGCTCTGGATTTGAGGCTATCAGGATACAAGAGGAATTTTATTAGGGTGGGACATTAGCTGCAGTGAAGGCAGACCAGGGTGAGGCTGAAGCTGTACTGGGTGAGAAGTAGCGGCCACTCCCATTAGCTGGGAGAGGGGGTATTTGGTCTGTTTTGTGACCTGGTTTGTCTGTGCTTAGACAAAATGATGAAGTGGCCTCGTTCCATCTCTCGTTATGGTCTCAGAGTGACCTTGATGTTGGTGTTCTAGGAGATTGCTTATGTGCAACAGGAGAATAATGTGGCCTAACTGTGAGCGCCGGGACAGCTTTATGCCACCGATGCCTACCTGGAATTGTCAGACGGTTCCTGGACACCAGCAGCTGCTTTTTCCATGCTCAGTTACATGCTACTGGGTCAAGAGGGGAAAAGGCTGGTTTGCTGACCAGCCTGGGTGTTCTTCCATCTTAGAAGTGGAGTTTTTTGTTTTTTATTTTTTAAGCGGGGGGTGGGGGGGTGGGGGGAGGGGTTGTGGCAGAGGGAGAGAGAGAATTTTAAGCAGGATCGTGCCCACTGTGGAGCCCAACGCGGGGCTTGATCCCATGACCCTGGCATCATGACCTGAGCTGAAATCAAGAGTCAGATGCTTGAGCCACCTAGGCACCCTAGAGTGTTTAAAGCAAGTGTTTTCCTGCACATACATCTTTTCTCTGTTCCACTTTGCAAAGACTGGGAGAAGAAAAAAATGTCAATACATGTAAATAGTTTTGTTTGTTTTTAATTGTAAAAAAATAACACAGGAGCGCCTGGGTGGCTCAGTGGGTTGAGTGTCCAGCTTCACCTCAGGTCATGATCTACAGTTCATGGGTTTGAGCCCCACATCGGGCTCTGTGCTGACAGCTCAGAGCCTGGTGCCTGCTTCGGATTCTGTGTCTTACTCTCTCTCTGCCCCTCCCCTGCTCACGCTCTGTCTCTGTTTCTCAAGAATAATTTTTTAATTTTTAAATTTAAATTTTTAAATTTTTAGAAGTTAAAAAAAAACACAAAAAGTACCCACAATATAAACAATATCAATACAGAACGTGACAACTTCTAAATAGAACACGTGTGTAAACACTGTCCAGATTCGGGGGGGGGGTGTTTCCACTGAAAAAGAAATTCCCACACCACTGCTCACCCACAGGCGGTGATGGCGGATTCTGTGTGCGCGTCCCCTGCAGTTACTGCAAAGGCGCGTGCGCTCTGGCTGAATACAGCAACACTTTGGACACCTGTCCATCATTTCCAACCTGTCTACAGGTCACGTGGATTCCTTGGTAACGTTTCCTTTGGGTGGTCCCCAGGGTTGGTAACATATCTCAGATGAGATGACCGGGCAGTTACTGCTAAGGAGTTACAGATGGCTCTCGATTGTCACAGAGTACCAATGCAGCAGCGTGACACATGTCACCACAGTGTGCACAAACCAGAAGCCACGTGCTGATGGCATGGATCACAGCGTGGCCAACCCAGATTACGCAAACGCTGTCTTCCATGGCCGCCACAGAGCAAGAGGAGGAGGATGAAGAAGCCAGAAGGTGGTGCTCAACATCCTGATGGACTGCATCATTTTTCTGAGTCACGCTCACAAATCATCCCTAAACATTACTTGGATATTTTGCCTTATCTTTAGGATCTTAAGGTGTATATACTGTCTAATGTGATAGGACAGGAGGCCCAAGCAGAGTCGCTCGGCATGCCAACTCCTACTCGAGCAGTGACATATCAGGCCAGGCAGACGCTGGGACTCAGAGCGCTTGCAAGGAACAGCAGAGTGGAACAGCCCCAGAAGTGAGCCTGGCCACCGGAGCCTGCTTCTATGTTTTCTACCTACCCATATAGAAAACTGTTAAGTTCATACTATTACGTCTAGTTAACCTAACGTCACAAGGTCCCTTCTCATTTTCTCCCTTTCCATACCTGTTACTCCCTGCTGTGACGGGGAGAGAAACTCGGCTCCAGTGCCTCTTAATGTGTTTACTTGCTTGACAGCCCCCCTGTGTGTAACAAACTCCCATCACTGCTCCGGCCCCCTCCCTCCTGCAGATGCTTTGCTCACCCAACTTGGATTGGGTTCTGACACTCAGCACCTCCTACCTGGCCTGCACGAGTGTGCCTAACTCTCCTATTTGGGCCCTGACACCCAAAGCCAGGCAGTACTCGTATCCAGATGCCCTCTTCACCTGCTTGGGCTTTGAAATCTCATACCCATAGTCCTCCTGTGTGGACCCCGCCTTACCCTGATCAGGTTGACACCCCATGCTGGTCCATTCCACCAACTGAACTGCCCCCTAGTAAGTTCTGTCACCCTGCACCAGGCCACCCCCTGTGTGAACACCCTCCTCACCCTGCTTGGGCTATAGATATAAGGTTGTGAAAATAACCTTAAAAATCTAAAAAAAGTAGGGGTACCAGGGTAGCTCAGTCAGTTAAGCATCCGACTTCGGCTCAGGTCATGATCTCATAGTTTGTGAGTTCAAGACCCACATCAGGCTGTGTGCTGACAGCCCAGAGCCTGGAGCCTGCTTCAGATTCTGTGTCTCCCTCTCTCTCTGCCCCTCCCCCACTCGTGATCTGCCTCTCTTTCAAAAATAAATAAACATTTTAAAAAATCTTTAAAAAAAGTATAATCTTGAAGAGCTACTTTATTTGATAAACTGTGCCATAATAATTATCCTTAGCTGGTTTATCAAATAAAACCTTAAAAGGTATAAACACCTAGCAGGTATCAAATAGAGAGGCTCACTGGCACTTTCCTCAGAGGTATAAGAAACTTCTGGTTAGGTAGAACAACCTTTTCTAAATAGGAGTTGGAGTGTCTCTGTGACCTATGTTCCACTAGCACAATTTCTATTCTGCAGAAACAAACATACACATCACATATATGTACAGGTGCAAAGAAAAGTTTTGCTAAAATATACCTCCCCAAAATATGATGCTGGGGCTATTTTAATTTTCTTCTTTGTAATTCCCTCATGCATATAACTGATTAACTGCAAAAAGTGAGTATTAACTCCACAATCTTGAAGTATATAATAGATCTATATCCAATTAAAAAGAATTTTTAAGTCTTAGAAGCAAACAGGTTTGACATATGTGGGAATAGAAATCAGTGGGACCGTTATAAAGAGCCTACCAGTTCTTGAACATTCTTCTTCAATATGAGATCTTTATATTGCCAAGATTCTTCTTTAAGTGGACATAAATCAGGTGAAAAGCATCTGCAGACTAAATAATAAAATTTGGTCAAAGCTGACAAAGCAGCGTTTGATACTCTCTCTACTTCTCCACCGAGTAACCAACAGAAATATCGCTTTGGATATAATCCTTGTAAAATGTCTCAATCCCAAATATTAGTAAGTGAAATTTATATGAAATTTAAAATTGGAGTATTACTGTTCATCACTGAATATTACTTCACTCATATGTACTTTTTGTTGTCTTTTGACAAATCTTTGTCAATATAAATCTCAATCCATTGATTCCTTGGGGAAATCCCTGCCTCTTATGACACAGATTTCCACACTAAGCCCTCCAATTACATTCCTGCTCCCAAAAGCCTTAAAAAAGCAGATGACCATGTCATTTCTCACTCACGCCAGTCAAACCGCTTCTGATATTGCCTTATTTTTTTTTTTTAACACTTTTTTATTTTGGAGACAGAGAGAGACAGAGCATGAACGGGGGAGGGTCAGAAAGAGAGGGAGACACAGAATCCGAAACAGGCTCCAGGCTCTGAGCTGTCAGCACAGAGCCCGATGCGGGGCTTGAACTCACGGACCGCGAGATCATGACCTGAGCTGAAGTCAGACTCTTAACCGACCACACCACCCAGGCGCCCCTTGCCTTACTTTTTAAACTGAGGTTTTGGAGGTGGAAGATGATTCCATCTAAACATTACTCTCAGTAAAACAAAGCTTTAACTAGACCGCGGAATGGGCATTTCTTACTATTACAAAAAGTGAATGCTGAGGAATGATACGAAAGATGAGGAGAGGGGTATCTGGCGGAGGGACAGTGAGGAGAGGGACTCATAGGCATGGCCCGTCGTTCACTGGGAAGGCGGGCCTAGGATGAGCCGTTGGGCAA
Organism: Felis catus; assembly: GCF_018350175.1. Classification (NCBI taxonomy): domain Eukaryota; kingdom Metazoa; phylum Chordata; class Mammalia; order Carnivora; family Felidae; genus Felis; species Felis catus. The sequence continues at coordinate 14,405,031 of NC_058382.1, read as the reverse complement.
TTTGGGAAAAGAAAAGCAAACGTTACTAAAAAACAAAAGCGTGTTTGTTTATAAACAAAGAGGAAACAAACTCACCTGAGCTGGACTTTCGGATGTACAACCATTTTTCCTCCTTCTTTTGGAGAATGGCAGGGCTGGGGAAGAAGGAAACCTTGAGACGCCAGGCCTTTGTTAGAGTCGGGCAGACTAAGAAAATCCCCCTGCAGGGCCACATCTGCCCTGACGTCACCCACACAACCAGAGGTGAGAGGGCGGCTGCAGGTATGGGAACGCTGTGGTTCGGGAAAATGTAGCAGCACCCACAGCGCCTCCAAGTAGGGGCTCTCCCATCATTTCTTGCACGGAGTTCGTCCCAGGCACACTTCTAGCTCTAAAAGTCCCACCCCAAGACCAGTCCTCTGCCTTCCTGCTCGGAACCTTCATCCCAGGGCTCAGTGTTTGTCCTGTTGGGGAAACGTGCCCACAGTGCTCTGTGCAGACACTCGGGGCTGCGGGGCAAGCAGCAGGGACGTGGGGCAGTAACACACACCACACAGCCGGCGTTGCCGCGCGCGCGCACACACACGCACACGCACACACACACGCACACACGCGCACACACGCACACACACACACACTGCCGGTCACAATGGGTTTCACAGCCCCCTCCTCCGGTCCTCACGCGCGCACGGGTGTGAGGCTCTGGACTCCACGCGCCATGGGCTCCTCACTGGGCGGCAGCTCCACGCCACGAGTCCGCCCCCCAGCCTCACCTAGAGCCGACTCCTTCCCGGACTGCCACCAACTCACCCCGGGGGCGGAACCACCGACGGCGCACCATCCCTGTCCCGGGAGCCTCCGCGACCACCGCCCCGGGGCTTCGGGACACACCTTCCCGCGGCCAGCGCGCCGGGCTCTGAATGCGCAGGCGCAAGCGCAGAACCCGCGGCCGCAGCCAAGGTCTCGCGACCCGGCGGTAAAGCCACGCGTGCTCGCGCCTAGGTCTCGGCGCTCGGGGAGCCTCGCTGCTCGCCCTGGCGCTGGGTCCCCTTAGAACGGCCGAAGGCACGACCCTGCGGCCGAGCGGGTGTGAGTGGGAACGAACTCCACCAGGCGGAATTTCGGCTGTCTCTTCCTGTGAGATAGTCCTGACGGGATTATCTGAGTGTATTTTATTATTTTTTTAATGTTTACTTATTTTTGAAAGTGACAGAGCGCGCTCGAGAGAGCACGAGCGGGGGAGGGGCAGAGAGAGAGGGACAGAGGATACAGAGTTTGCTCCGCAATGACAGCAGCAAACCCCATGCGGGGCCAGAACCCATGAACTGTGAGATCGTGACGAGCTAAAATCAAGAGTCGGTTGCTTAACCGACTGAGCCACCCAGACGCCCCAAAAGATTAATGCATTTAAAAAAACCCCCACACAATTATTAGCGTAAAAGCTAGCATAGGAATAAGTACCTGACATTAAGCTTTTGACCACTGAGGCATCCATTTCAAAAGACATCCATTCTAAATAATAGAAATATTGCCAGCTTTTTGACACAAGTACTAGCAAAACAACCAAAGAAAGGACTGGGCCATCTTCATTCATGAAGCGCCTAGTTCCAGAAAGCCCTGGGGAACCTAGATAATTGACCATTTCGGTAACCTTGCTTCTCCCTTCCAGTACCTTAATTCCCACCCAAGGCTTTAAATTAGCCAATAAGGAGGGGCGCCTGGGGGCTGTTGGTTAGGTGTCCGACTTCAGCTCAGCGCATGATCTCGCAGTTCGTGGGTTCGAGCCCCCCGTCGAGCTCTGTGCTGCCAGCTCAGAGCCTGGAGCCTGCTTTGGATTCTGTGTCTCCCTCTCTCTCTGCCCTCCCCCGCTCAACACACACATTCTCTCTCTCTCAAAAATAAATGACCGTTGAACAAATTAAAAAAATAAATTAGCCAATAAGGAGTACATCTGTGAAACTCTAGACACCCTCCCCTCCCCTCCGTTCATAATAAAGGCAGAGCCCCAGGTCTACACTCTCCCTATAGGTACAACCTCACTGTGTGGCTTTCAGGTATGCCATGCACTACCATCTGGGATCTGTGAGTAATAACACCTGTTCTTCAACAAAGTTCTCTGATGGTCGTTGCTGAGGTATATTCTGCACTCATAAGAACCACAAGGGATGGTCCAGCCACAGCATTGGCCCCAGTAGGGGAAATGTCTGGGAGGGCTTGCTACAAGGACTATGGGCTTGGGCAAGTGTCTCAGGCATTCTCGGCCACAGCATCACTATCAATAGGCTGGGAATAATAGGACATCTAATGTTACTGTAACTTTGGTTTGTTACTCCAAGTCTTTTCTACATTAAGAAACTTTCCACATTAAAAGATTACCACCTTATACTTTGGGGCACACAGTGTATAAAGACATAATTATGTGACATCAACAACCCAAAGAGGCAGATACAGAGCTGTAAAGGGGCAGAGTTTTTATACGTTATTGAAATTAAACTGGTATAGATTAAAACTAGGATGTTAAATATAATCCCCATGGTAACTACAAAGACACTATACACAAAAGAAAATAAGAATTTAAACATTTCACTACCCCCCCCCAAAGTCAACTAAACACAAAAGAGTAATGTAGGAAGTGAGGGGAAAAATTCATAAAGCATATATAAAGCAAATAGCACAATGATAGAAGTCTCTCCTTATCAGTAATTACTTTAAATGTAAATGGGTTAAACTCTTCCAATCAAAAGACAGTGATTGGCAGAATGGATAAAGAACACATGATCCAATTACATGAGGTCAAAATTCGTAAACAGGTTGAAAGTATGGGAAAATAATATTCCATGCAAAAAGTACCAAAAGAGAGTAAGTGTGACTATACTAATATCAGACAAAATAGACTTTAAATCAAAAGACCTGGAAGAGCCAAAGCAATCCTGACACAGAAGAATAAAGCTAGAGATATAACATTTCCTGATTTCAAACTATATTACAAAGCTATAGTAACCAAAACAGTAAGGTATCAGTATAAAACCAGACCCATAGATCAATGGGACAGAATTGAGAGCCCAGAAACAAACCCATACATTCATAGTCAATTAATACCTGACAACAAAGCCAAGAATATTCAATAAATAAAAGGCAGTCTCTTCAATAAAGGCTGCGGGGGAAATTGGATATTCACATGCCAAAGAATGAAAGTAGACCCCTTTCTTATACCACTCACAATTAACTCAAAATGGATGAACGAATTAAACATTAACACCTGAAACCATAAAGCTCCGAGAAGAAAACACTGGCAAAAAGCTCTGGCAATGATTTTTTTACATATGACGCATAAAGTTCAAGTAACAAAAGCAAAAATAAATTAAGAGGGACCACATCAAACTAAAAAGCTCTTGCACAGAAAAATAAACGAGATTAAAAAAATGAAAAGGCAACTTATGGAGGAAGAATAAATTTGCAAACCACATATGGAACTCATGCAACTCAATAACGAAAAAAAAATCCCCCAATAATCAAATTTAAAAATGGTCCAAGAACCTGAAGACATTTTCCCAAAGATGTTCAAATGGTCAACAGATACATGAAAAAGGTGCGCGATATCACTAATCATCAGGGAAATGCAAATCAAAACCACAATGAGATATTACCTCACCCCCATTATAATGACTATAATAAAAAAGGTAAGAGAGAACAAGGGATGGTAAGGATGCAGAAGAAAGGAATCTTCATACACAACTGGTGGAAGTGTAAACTGGTACACCCAATCTGACAAACAGTAAGGTTCTTTTTTGTTGTTGTTTATTTTATTTTTGAGAGAGAGAGAGAGAGAGAGAGAGAGAGAGAGAGAGAGAGATCGAGTGCAAGCAGGGGAGGAACAGAGAGGGAGAGGGAAACGCAGAAGTCAAAGCAGGCTCCAGGCTCTGAGCTGTCAGCACAGAGCCTGTAGTGGGACTCCAACCCATGAACTGAAATCATGACCTGAGCTGAAATCAGACGCTTAACCAACTGAGCCACCCAGGAGTCCCAAGGAGATTCTTTAAAAAATTAAAAATAGAACTACTACACAATCCAGCAATTCCACTTCTGGGTATGCATCAAAAAAAAAAAAAATTTAAATCACTATCTTGAAGAGGTATCAGCACTCTCATGTGCATTACAACATTTACAATAGCCAAGAAGTGGAAATGATCTATGCATCCATCATTGGATGGAGGGATAAAGAAAACGTGGTATTTCATATTGGAATATTATATATCATATGGAATATTATTCAGCCATAAAAAATAAGGGAATCCTGCCATTTTTAACACATATAAACCTTGAGGGCATTATGCTAACTGAAGTAGGTCAAATAAATACTGTATGATCTCACTCACACGTAGAATTCAAAAACACCTGGAACTCAGATACAGAGAACAGATTGGTGGCTTGCCAGTGGCAGGGGTGGGGTTGGGGGATGGGCAAAGGTGGTGAAAGGGTACAAATTTCCACTTAAAAGATAAATAAGTTCTAGGGATGTAATGTATAGCATTGTGACTAGTTAATAATACTGTATCATATACCTCAAAGTTGCTAAGGGAGTAGATCTTAAAAGTTTTCATCACACACAAAAAGGTAACTATTGTGAGGTGACAGACGTGTTAGCTTATTATGGTAACCATTTAGCAATATATACATATATGGAATCACTATTTTGTACACCTTAACCTACTCAGTGTTATATGTCAATTATAACCCAAGTCTGGAAAAAATTTAAAAGTAAAAAATGAATCAACAATAGCCAAAGTATGGAAAGAGCCCAAATGTCCATCGATGGATGAATGGATAAAGAAAATGTGGTGTATATATATACAATGGAGTACTACTCAACAATCAAAAAGAATGAAATCTTGCCATTTGCAACTACGTGGATGGAACCGGTGGGTATTATGCTAAGTGAAATTAGTCAGTCAGAGAAAGACAAAAATCATATGATTTCACTCATATGAGGACTTTAAGACACAAAACAGATGAACATAAGGGATTGGAAACAAAAATAATGTAAAAACAGGGACAGGGACAAAACAGAAGAGACTCATAAATATGGAGAACAAACTGAGGGTTGCTGGAGGGGTTCTGGGAGGGGGGATGGGCTAAATGGCTAAGAGGCATTAAGGAATCTACTCCTGAAATCCTTGTTTCACTCTATGCTAATTTGGATGTAGATTTTAAAAAATAAAAACTAAAATTAAAAAAAAAAGTAAAAAATGAAATCTGTTCCCCAACTGTTAATTCCCATTTTTAGTGTTGCTTCCTTGTATTGGCTTAAGGTTCATTCTCTTGTTTTACAGCTTCTTGAGTTGCAGGCTCAATTCCCACCCCCCCCCTAAAGTTTATCAATTTCTCATGTACCAGATGCAATAAAGGTGCTGGGGATAAAGTGCTGAACAACAACAAAATAAGGTTCTGTTCAAAATAACCTTGTATACACTGAAGAGTATTAATTTTGTACAGAGTATAGCTTCAGGCACATTCTACAAGTTCAATCATGTTTGCATTTTAATGCAATTCATTCCTGAACAGTCTATTTTCATTTTTTATTTTCTATTTGATTAAGGATTTAAATACATGAGTATAAATTTCCAAAGAGGTGACAGTCTCTCCAAAGATCTTTACAATGGAGATCTGGTACCATCTTACCCAAATGATCAAATTTAGTTTTACTAACAAAGTAATGACCTGTCCTTACATGTTTTCTGACATGTTGCAATACGACATACAGACATAACCTACCAAGTATTCTCCCCTCAAAACATTTAATCTGAACCTAATGCAGCCTCTAGACCAAATTTCCTTTGTACAGAAAATACAAAAGACAGAACAAAGCTAAATGACATATAGAAACAGAAAATCTAAACACATGGCAATTTTCCTGGACTTCTCATGAAGTCAACATTCTAAAATTTTTTTTAAAAAATTAAGGAGAAAGTTTCTAGACCAGTGACTCTCTGTAGCACATACCAAAATCCCCTGCAGAACTAGTAAAGATACAGAGGCTCAGTGGGCCTGGACCTCTGTATTTTTACTAGGAGTCACAGATGATTCTGGTACTCCAGAAAATTTGAGTTACTATCCTAGACTAAAAAAGACTAAAGAGAGCTTAAAACCAAATATAATACATAATCTGGAATGCATGCTATTCAGAAGATGAACTCCTAAAAAAGGCATTTTAGAGGCCAATGAAGATAGGTAATATGGAATTATGGATAATTTCCTTAAGGGTAATTATGGTACTATGGCTATATATGAGGTTGTCTTTATGTTTGGGAGATACATAGTGATGTAATAAGGGGTAAAGTACATGATGTCTAAAACATATTCTCAATGGCACAACATAAAATATACAGAAAAATAAATGTCAAATTGTTAACAACTCTGAATCTAGAAGGGGTATATAGGTGTTTATTCTTTCATCTTTTTCATATGTGTAGCAATTTTCATGATAAAGAGTTGGATAACATAAATGGATAGCTTTTATTTTGCTATTCTTTCACTAATATTTATCTTAACTTCTGGACAGAGAATATAAATTATACATTTTCTGCCTGTTGCCTTTTATAGACAAATCACTTCAAAAACTCTCCCTGATTCTTCAACAGCTGTTTTCTCAATATCTCCTCACGCACGAAATCCATAGGGTTTCTTTCCAAAATTAACTTTCTGATGTAACTTAAGGGATGAGCTCTTAATGAAAATCCTCACGTGTTCTTTACCTCCCATGAAATTTTATACGGAAGTTATTTAAAACTTAATAGTGAATGGATGAGGTTTTTCTAAATGATTCACAATACACTTTTCCTGTCCTCAGTAACAGTAATGCTAATGGAACAATGTAAAAGCTATCCTTTATGAGCACAAGCATGTGCCAAATACTTTTTCAAGGATTTTCTGTCTACTGTAACACATTTATTCCTCTAATTGCACTAGTACTCACTACCATTGCCATTATAAATGATGCAAAAAGAGGCTAGACACCTAGTCTAATGTCACATAGGTAGTGAAATGGAAATAAAGCACATGCCTCAGGTAGATGTAGCTTATATTTGTTTCAAGGATAGTTTTTCTCCAGTTGGAGTTTGAAGGCTTTTCTAAATGCATGAAATTAACATACGTAGTAAAATATCTTTCATGATTAGTAAACAATGAACACGACGGCCACCCTGTATTTCTTATATTTAAAGACTCCCTCATCAGAATGTCTTCTCTACTCTAAAGTGTTTGCTGTGACTGTCAATCCTTCCACATTACTTATACTCAAGGAGTTCCTCACCAGTAGGAATACTGTGCTGTTGAGCAAATCTCAGTCCATGATGGAAGGTCTTCCCACATTCTTTTATATCCATAGGGTTTCTTGCCACTGTGAACTCTCTGATGATGAGTAAGCTGTTCATAACCAGGGAAGGTTTTTTTCCCGCATTCCTTATATTCATAGGACTTCTGACGATTATGAATTTTCCGATGTCGGGTCAGCTGACCAGTCACAGTAAAGGCTTTCCCACATTCTTTACACTCATAGGGTTTCAGACCTGTATGAATTCTCTGATGGGCAATAAACACTGACCTAAGTCTAAAGGCCTTCCCACATTCCTTACATTCATAAGGTTTTTCACCAGTATGAATCCTCTCATGTTGAATAAGGTTTGAGCTACAACTAAAGCTCTTTCCACATTCTTTACATTCATAGGGTTTCATACCTGTATGAATTCTCTGATGGGCAGTAAAGACTGAACTAAGTCTAAAAGTTTTCCCACATTCCGTACATTCATAAGGTTTCTCACCAGTATGAATTCTCTGATGTACAGTAAGTTCATAATTATTGCTAAAGGCCTTTTCACATTCCTTACATTCATAGGGCTTCTCACCAGTATGAATTTTAACATGTTGAATAAGGTTTGAGCTACGACTGAAGGCCTTCCCACATTCCTTACACTGATATGGTTTCTCACCAGTATGAATTCTCTGATGTACTCTAAGTTCACTACTGCAAATAAAGCATTTCCCACATTCCTTACATTCATAGGGGTTCTCACCAGTATGAATTCTGGAATGTCCAAGAAACTGATAATGATGTCGAAAGGCTTTCCCACATTCCTTACATTCAAAGGGTTTCTCACCAGTGTGAATTCTCTGATGTACTCTAAGGTCTGTACCACGACTAAAGCTCTTTGCACATTCCTTACATTCATAGGGTTTCACACCTGTATGAATTCGCTGATGTTCAATAACTTGGTACTGATGTCTAAAGGCTGCCTCACATTCCTTACATTCAAACGGTTTCTCACCAGGGTGCGTTTTCTGATGTCGAGAAAGTTGTAGGTGAAGTCTAAAAGCCTTTCCACACTCCTTGCATCCGTAGGGTTTCTCACCAGTATGAATACTCTGATGTTGAACAAGATTTGAACCACGATTGAAGGCCTTGCCACATTCCTTACATTTAAATGGTTTCTCACCAGTATGAATGTTCCGATGTCGAGTAAGCTGTGTCAGAAGAGTAAAGGCCTTACCACATTCTTTACATTCAAAGGGTTTCTCCCCAGTATGCATTCTATGATGTTCAATAAGTCGGTAATGATACCTAAAGGCCTTCCCGCACTCCTTACACTCAAAGGGTTTCTCACTAGAATGAATTTTCTGATGCTGAATAAGGTTTGAACCACGATTAAAGCCCTTCCCACACTCTTTACATTCATAGGGTTTCACACCAGCATGAATACTCTGATGTTGAACAAGGTTTGAGACACGATTAAAGGACTTCCCACATTCTTTACATTCAAATGGTTTCTCACCTGTATGAATGTTCTCATGGCGATGAAGCTGGGTGAGAAGACTAAAGGCTTTTCCACATTTTCCACATTCAAAGGGCTTCTCACCGGTATGAAATTTCTCATGTCGAGTAAGTTGTATATGGAGTCTAAAGGCCTTCCCACATTCCTTACATTCAAAAGGTTTCTTTCCAGTATGAACACTCCGATGTTGAATGAGGTTTGAACCACGACGAAACAATTTCCCACATTCCTTACATTCATAAGGTTTCACACCTGTGTGAATTCGCTGATGCTCAATAAGTTGGTACTGATATTGGAAGGCTGTCCCGCATTCTTTACATTCAAATGCTTTTTCACCAGTATGCGTTTTCTGATGTCGAGAAAGTTGTAGGTGAAGTCTAAAAGCCTTTCCACACTCCTTGCATCCGTAGGGTTTCTCACCAGTATGAATACTCTGATGTTGGACAAGATTCGAGCCACGACTGAAGGCCTTGCCACATTCCTTACATGTAAATGGTTTCTCACCAGTATGAATGTTCTGATGTCTAGCAAGCTCTACTGGAAGACAAAAGGCCTTCCCACATTCTTTACATTCAAAGGGTTTCTCACCAGTATGAATTCGACAATGTTCAGTAAGTTGGTAATGATATTTAAAGGCCTTCCCACACTCCTTACACTCAAAGGGTTTCTCACTAGAATGAATTTTCTGGTGCTGAATAAGGTTTGAACCACGATTAAAGCCTTTCCCACACTCTTTACATTCATAGGGTTTTGCACCCGTATGAATACTCTGATGTTGAACAAGGTTTGAGCTACGATTAAAGGACTTACCGCATTCCTTACACTCAAATGGTTTCTCACCTGTATGAATGTTCTCATGGCGATTGAGCTGGGTGGGAAGACTAAAAGCTTTCCCACATTCCTTACATTTAAAGGGTTTTTCACCACTATGAAATTTCTGATGGCGAGTAAGCTGGATAAGAAGTCTAAAGGCCTTCCCACATTCCTTACATTTGTAGGGTTTCTCTCCCGTATGAATACTCTGATGCTGAATAAGATTTGAACCACGACTAAAGTACTTCCCACACTCCTTACATTCATATGGCTTATCTGTATTGTGAATAAGAGAAATATGATGAGTATAAGTATGCATTTTTTCATAGCTTATTATCTTTTGACTGATATACCCCTCTTGATGTCTCTGTCGTCCCCTAAATCTCTTTCTGCATTTTGAGTCATTTCTACAATTGGAGGCCTTGAGGCCAGGAGTTTTACTTATTTGCGTTATACTCTGTTTGGGCAAATTTATTTCGTAAATATCATTTTCTGGAGATAACTTCTTAGCTCCATAATTTGACTCCAAATCTGAAAGAAAAGGAGAAAGCAAACACATTTTATTTGTCTGTACATACACATGTACAAAATCCATTAAAGAATACATAACCCTAGGGGCATCTGGGTGGCTCAGTCGGGTAAGCATCCAACTTTGGCTCAGGTCATGATCTCACGGTTCGTGGGTTCAAGCCCTGCGTGAGGCTCTGCTGACAGCTCAGAGCCCAGAGCCTGCTTCGGATTCTGTGTCTCCCTCTCTCTTTGCCCCTCCCCAACCTGCGCTCTGTCTCTCTCTCAAAAAATGAATAACAGTTAAAAAAATTTTAAAAAAGAATACATAACTCTAAAAATATATAGAGCAAGAAAAATAAAAAAGATATATATTGAAAGTACATATAATATACTTTCAGAGAATTTGAAAAATGATAAGAAAAGCTCCAAAAATGAAGAGAGTTTATGTAAATAAGATGGTGATACTCATAATAGGGAAGAGATTAACTGTGAAATTTAGGTATTAAGTCAAAATCCTTTGGTAGGTTTGTTACAAAAGCTGATGTTCAAGCAACTCAGATGCACAGAATCGGAATTTTTAGGAATAAGTCCTAAAATGCTGTATTTTTAACATCCCTATCAGATAATTCTGATGCAAATCAAAGTTTAAGGGTCTGTACTTAAACTGGTTTTTTTTAATGTTTATTTATTTTTGGGGGGATAGGGGAAGAGAGAGAGGGAGACACAGAATCCCAAGCAGGCTCCAGGCTCTGAGCTGTCAGCACAAGCCTGACACAGGGGTCAAACCCACGAACCACAAATCATGACCTGAGCCAAAGTCGGACACTTAACTGACGGAGCCACCCAGGCGCCCCTTCTTTTGAGTCTTAAAAAATGAAAATGGTGTCTCCTATAAGCACCTCAGGCCACAGGACTCTCGTATGATGAAAACACTCTAAGTGAAGCATGAAGTTATTGAAAAAAGGTTCTGTCATGTTCTAAGCGCTGAAAGAAGGCAGTGTGGTAGAGACAGGATCCAAAGGATGGCAGTGGCTTCATAGGTGGTCTCATTATCTGTGGCAAGGGTTTTGGATTTTATTGTAAGAGTAAAGGCAAACTATTCAAAACATTTAAGTACAGGGGTGCCTGGGTGGCTCAGCTGATTGAGCGTCCAACTTCAGCTTAGGTCATGATCTCATGGCTTGTGAGTTCAAGCCCCACATTGGGCTATCTATTGTCAGCACAGAAGCTGCTTCTAATCCTCTGTCCTTCCCTCTCCCTGCCCCTCTCGAACTTGCATGCTCTATCTCTCTCAAAAATAAATATTTAAAAAAAAAGAAAAGAAAAGAAAGAAAACCAGTGGGGCTTAACTTCACAAGTTTTTACAATCAGTGGGTAAACTGTACTTAACTCTAGGTACTTTAAAAATCAGCAGGCGGGGCGCCTGGGTGGCTCAGTCGGTTAAGCGTCCGACTTCAGCCAGGTCACGATCTCGCGGTCCGTCCGTGAGTTCGAGCCCCGCGTCAGGCTCTGGGCTGATGGCTCAGAGCCTGGAGCCTGCTTCCGATTCTGTGTGTCTCCCTCTCTCTCTGCCCCTCCCCCGTTCATGCTCTGTCTCTCTCTGTCCCAAAAATAAATAAACGTTAAAAAAAATTTTTTTTTAAATAAATAAATAAAAATCAGCAGGCTTAGTTCTGGGAAAGCCAGAGGTTGACGGGAAATTTGAGTCCCCATCCTTAAAGAGCCAGCATTAACAAACAACCTGCTAAGATACAACAACACAGAAGCGGCAGTTTGAAAAGTGCCTGCGGTATACATGAAAAACATTCATTTACCAATCTCAGAATGTGTGCTGGAGGTGCAGGGATCTTTAAGAAACTTCTCCAACAACAAAAGAGCTGGCAGGAACCATTCCCTGTGCCACCAACACTTGCCTAGATAGTTGGGAGCTTCAGGGAACCAGTGCAAACACACAACACCGACCTTGCTAGCACTGCATGCCCCACCTCCACATTCTCCTGTGGATCTGCCCCATCAAACCCACCCCACTCCAAAGTGACTCCTGCTCTGGGGAGGGGGGAAGATAACCACACACCCACACACCCACACACACACACACACCCCACACACACGGGTATGCCCGCGGTTCTGGCAACTGAACCTCATAGCAAGCAATAGTGTGACCGCAGCCCTAGCAGATGGACTGGGGGCAGGCATCTGGTCTGACTGCCGGCCCTGCCCCCCAGGGAAAGCCTCTCAGGGGACAAGGCATAGAGGGTGCCTTGCAGGTTGGTTCAACTACAGCCCCAGCAGACAGGCTGAGAGCAGGCATCTAGTCTAACTGCTGACACCACCACACTATAAGCCGCTGGAGGCCCCAGACTACCCCTTAACAACACCGAGATCAAATCTTGTCCAAAACAGGCAAAGTGGGGCACTGAGGCCAATGGACAGACAGAGGAGGCTCTGCCACAACAGTGAGGCAGAGGCTGAAAAGCATATGGATCTAGTGAACAGGGGGCCCTGCACTGCAGGGCACCATGGGACTTCTCTTCTTCCTAAGGCCACTACTTTTAAGATCAGGAGCTGTAACTGACTCTCCTAATATACAGAAGCAAATACACAGAGTTATATAAAATGAGAAGACAGAGGAATATGTCCCAAATGAAAGAACAGGACAAAACCACAGCAAAAAAGCTAAATGAAATGGAGATAAGCAATGTGCCTGATAAAGAATTCAAAGCAATGGTCATAAAAATATTCACCTGACTTGAGAAAAAAGTGCATGATCTCAGTGAGGCCTTCAAAAACAAACAGTAAATATAAAAAAGAACCACTCAGAGATGAAGAACTCAATGACGGAGATAAAACAAAACAAAACAAAACAAAACAAAACAACACTGAGGGACTCAAGAGCATATTAGAAGAAGCTGAAGAACAGATCAGTGACCTGGAAGACAGTGTAGTGAAAAGCAATCAAGCTGAACAGCAAAAAATAAAAAGAATAAAAAATGAGAATAGATACAGAAAACTCAGCAACATCATCAAGAATAATAACATTCACATTATAGGATTCCAGAAGGAGAAGAGAGAGAAAAGGGGGCAGAACATTTATTTGAAGAAATAATAGCTGAAAACTTTCCTAATCTGAGGAAGGAAACAGACATCCAGATCCAGAAGGCATAGAGAACTCCCAATAAAATTAACACCAGGAAGTCCACATCAAGACACACAGTAATCAAAATAGCAAAAAAGTAGTAACAGAGGGAGAATTTTGAAAGCAGCAAGAGAAAAATAAATGTTATATAGAAGAGACACCCTTTAAGGCTATTCTGTTGATTTTTAGCAGAAACTTTACAGGCCAGAAGGGAGGGGTATGATATATTCAAAGTACTGGAAGGAAAAAAACCTGCAACCAAGAATACTCTACCCAGCAAAGCTATCATTTCAGAATAGGAGAGATAGAGTCTCCCATACAAACAAGTTAAAGGAGCTCATTACCATTTAAACCAGCCTTACAAGAAACATTAAAGGGCATTCTTTGAATGGAAAGAAAAGACCATAATTAGGAATAAGAAAGTTATTGGGGCATGTGGGTGGTTTAATTGGTTGAGCATCCGATTTCAATTTCAGGTCATGATCTCATGGTTCATGAGTTTAAGCCCCACATCAGGCTCTGTGCTGATAGCTCAGAGCCTGGAGCCTGCTTCAGATTCTGTGTCTCCCTCTCTCTCTGCCCTCCCCTGCTCAAACTCTCTCTCTCAAAAATTAATAAACAGTAAAAAAATTTTTTTTAATGGAATAAGAAAGTTAAGAAAGGAAAAAATTTCACAGGTAAATGCAAACATATAATAAAAGTAGTAGATTAATCACTTATAAAACCAATATGAAGGTTAAAGCACAAAAGCAGAAAAATCAATTATATCTATAAAAATCAGCCAAGGGATTCACAAAATAAGAAGATGTAAAGTATGACATCATATACATAAAACAGAATGGGGGGAGTAAAACTTTAGTTCTTTTAGAATGGACTCAAACTTTAGCAACCATCAACTTAATATAAACTGCTATACACATAAGATGTTATCTAAAAAAAAATTTTTTAATATTTATTCATTTTTGAGAGACAGAGAGACAGAGCATGAGCAGGGGAGGGACAGAGTGGGAGGGAAATACAGAATCCGAAGCAGGCTCCAGGCTCTGAACTGTCAGCACAGAGCCTGACATGGGGCTCAAACCCACAAACTCTAAGATCATGACCTGAGCCAAAGTTGGCTGTTTAATCAACTGAGCCACCCAGGCAACCCAATATGTTATATATGATCCTGATGGTAACCACAAAACAAAAACCTGTAATAGATAGAAGATAAAGAGAAAAAAAATCCAAATATAACATTAAAGAAAGCCATCAAACCACAAAGGAAGACAGCAAGAGAAGAAAGGAAGAGAGAACTATAAACACAACCATAAAACAAGTAACAAACTGGCAATAACTACATACCTATCAATAATTACTTCAAATGTGAATGGACTAAATGCTCCAATCAAAAGACCTACAATAACTGAATGGATAAAAAAGCAAGACCCATCTACATGCTGCCTAGAAGAAACTCATATCAGACATAAAGACACATAAAGATTGAAAGTGAATGCATAGAAAATCATCTACCATGCAAATAGAAGCAAAAAGAAAGCTGTGGTAGCAATACTTATATTGGACAAAATAGACTTTAACGTAAAGACTGTAACAAGAGACAAAGAATGACACCACATAATGATAAAGAGGACAATCCAACAATAGTATATAGTAATTGTAAATATTTATCCACCCAACATGGAAACACCTAAATACACAAAGCCACTGTTTACAGACATAAAGGAAGAAACTGACAATAATGCAGTAATAGTAGGTGGGGCGCCTGGGTGGCTAAGTTGGTTGAGCATCCAACTCTTGATTTTGGCTCAGGTCATGATCCCAGGATTGTGGGACTGAGCCCCACAGCAGGCTCTGCGCTGAGTGTGGAGCCTACTTAAAATTCTCTCTCTCTCCCTCTGTCCCTCTCCCCCACTCATGCTCTCTCTCTCTAAAAAATAAAAAAAAAATTAGGGATTTTAACACCTCACTCATATCAATGGATAGATCATCCAGGCAGAAATTCAACAAGGAAACAGTGGCTTTGAATGACCCATATATTCAGAACATTCCATCCCAGAACAGCAGAACACACATTCTTTTCAAGTGCCCATGCAACATTCTCCAGAACAGATCACATGTTAGGCCACAAAACTTAAAACTACAAAGTAAGGGGCACATGGGTGGCTCAGTCAGTTATGCATCTGACTTCAGCTCAGGTTGTGATCTCATGGTTCTTGAGTTCCAGTCCCACGTGGGGCTCTGTGCTGACTCAAGACTGCTTTATTTTATAACCCGATATATGGTCAGTATAACCCAATATATGGACAGCTGGGAGCCGGAAGCCTGCTTCGGATTCTGTGTCTGCCTCTCTCTCTGCCCCTCAATTACTCACACTCTCTCTCTCTCTCAAAAAGAAACATTAAAAACAGAACAAAACAAAACAACTATGAAGTGAGTGCCACTGACCACATTTCAAAGAAAATAGCTCCAACATGGGGCGCCTGGGTGGCTCAGTCGGTTGAGCATCTGACTTCAGCTCAGGTCATGATCTCACGGTTCATGGGTTTGAGCCCCATGTTGGGCTCTCTGTTGACAGTTCTGAGCCTAGAGCCTGCTTCAGATTGTGTCTCCCTCTCTCTCTGCCCCTCCCCTGCTCACACACACACACACTCTCTCTCTCAAAAATAAACATTTAAAAAAACACACACAAAACAAACTTGAGACTACAAATACACATTCCTTTGTCAATCACACAGAACATTTATAAAAACTGACCATATATTGGGTTATAAAATAAAGCAGTCTCGACATATTTTAAATGAGTGAAATCATTTACTACAGTCTCTGGCCACTAAAATCCTGCTGAAGCTCAACACAGAGATTATTCATTCCTTTGGAAATGGAAAGCCATACTTGGTTGACCAAAACCACAGCAATCTCTAAAGAGACTGGATGTGATGTGATTCTTCACATGATGCTATTGGAATCCACTGTGAAGCCTTCGGAAGCAAGTCATGAGAAAAATCTTTAAAGCACATGAATTCAGAATGCCATGCTTTAAGTAAACTAGCCTGTACTTAGACTCCAAAGAAGAGTGAGAGAGAAAAACCAAAGTAAAAAAAATTAAAATAAATTTTAAGGCACAAAACCTCTTTAGATAAAAAGGGACTGAAGAAACCTAACCATAAAAAAATAATAATAATAAAAATAGCAGGGTTTATATTGACTATTTATATTGACTATTTTCCATTAAAAAAATCAGGGCTTTTTTGAGGGGAAAAAAAGGGGTGGGGTGGGGGAAATGTACAAGACAAGCCTAGAAACAGGCTGTCTTATTAGACAGGAAGGAGTCTCTCAAAGGCCACCAGGGTCATGTTAAAAGGGCTCCAGACCCAACTCGAAGAGGTTTGCACTGGCCAATTGATGGGACAATTTGAGTCAGCAAACATAGTAACAACAGAGGGAAGTACATCAAATATTATAATCCCATGTATTCCTAATCATCATAAAAAAGGAGTCACTTTTGAAAGGACGCTAGGAAACCAACTCATTATTTAGAAAGTTAGTGAACAAAGGAAAAGAATACCTTTAATTTTTTTTTAAATGTGAGATTGCTATTATATATATTTTTAATTTTGTTAAACACTTATTTATTTTTGAGAGAGAGACAGAGGGAGAGGGGGATGGGGCAGAGAGAGAGTGAGACACCGAATCTGAAGCAGGCTTTAGGCTCTGAGTTGTCAGCACAGAGGTCAACATAGGGCTCGAACCCACGAACTATGAGATCATGACCTGAGCCGAAGTCGGCTGGTCAACCGACTGAGCCACCCAGGCGCCCCACTATCTTCAATTTTCTATTTGATCTGTATAACTGAGTAACCAAGTAGTAAATAAGGTGATATTTCTTTTTACAGATGCATTCTAGCTAATAAAGAATAAATGACAGAATTATAATATCACCAATTTACAACCTCTAGTGAATTAAGGGACATAGTAACTGACTATCAATGACTGCTAACATCATTAAAACAAGAAACCCAGGGGCGCCTGGGTGGCGCAGTCGGTTAAGCATCCGACTTCAGCCGGGTCACGATCTCGCGGTCCGTGAGTTCAAGCCCCGCGTCAGGCTCTGGGCTGATGGCTCGGAGCCTGGAGCCTGTTTCCGATTCTGTGTCTCCCTCTCTCTCTGCCCCTCCCCCGTTCATGCTCTGTCTCTCTCTGTCCCAAAAATAAATAAAAACGTTGGAAAAAAAAATTTTAAAACAAGAAACCCAGATACCACATGCCGATGGACTGAAGAATATTACCATCATCTAGGAAAACAGTTTTGCCAAAAAAAAAAAAAATTCCCTCAAAAGTTTGATTAAGCTTCTAGACTCAACTATCATTTTACAGGAAATAGGAGACAGTGGAACATGTTCCTCCATATCACCAAGATGCAATCAGCAAAATCCAGATGGTGTGAAACTACAGGACAAATGATCTGACTTCATCAAGAAAAAACTGTTAACAACAAAATCAAGAACCTTTAATTTGAAAGAGACTTAAGACTTTTTAAAACAAAAGGCCAAACAAAATCAGACCGGAGATGCTCACTCAGACAATAAACCTCTAGAGAAAAACTCTCCTTCAGGGAAGGAAAGGTTTGTGAGTGCAAACAGACACACAACAGACTTCCAGGACAGCTGGCAAAATCCTAACTCACAACCTGGTGTTTCATATGTGTATATCTTAAAACAACTAATCATGCAATTCTTTGTTTTATGTGGTCTTCTGTATTCTTGTCATGCTTTGTTTAAAGAGTAAGAAATGAGGAAAACTTTCAATACAGATCAGAACATGACCGTAAGTAACTCTTGGGAAAACATTCTATACTCCTCACAATAACAATCAGGACCTCGTATGATCTGGTCCCGGCCTAACTCCCAGACCGCCCTTCTTACCATCCTTCCCATATTCTGTTCTAACCTTCTTACAGCTCCCAGTCACACAGAAATCACTTCCATCTCAGGGCCTCTGTGTCTCCCACTTAGTCTGAGCAGACAGAATGCTCTGTCCCATATTTGTGGCCCAAACCCTTCCTTCACAGTTCTATGCAAGCGTGCCTACTTCAGGACATGTGCTCTAAGCACCCAAGCCCTGTTATTCTTTCTTTTTTTTTTTTAAGTTTATTTATTTATTTTTAATTATTTTTAATGTGTTTTATTTATTTTTGAGAGAGTGCCAGCTGGGGAAGGGCAGAGAGAGGGAATAGAGGATCTAAAGTGGGCTCTGGGCTGACAGAAGCGAGTCCGACGTGGGGCTTAAACTCAGGAACCTCAAGATCATGACCTGAGCTGAAGTCGGATGCTCAACTGACTGAGCCACCCAGGTACCCCGATTTATTTATTTTTGAGAGACAGAGAGAGCAAGCAGGGTAGGGGCAGAGAGAGAGAGGGAGAGGGAGCAGCCCAAGCAGGCTCCCACTGTCAGTTTAGAGCCTGATGCTGGGCCTGAACTCACAAACCATGAGATCATGACCTACGCTGAAATCAAGAGTCAGACACTTAACCAACTGAGCCACCCAGCGCTCCCCCCCTCCACCGAGCCCTGTCATTCCTACCCCATTACTCCTATATACTTGTCTGCACAGCATGATTCCTGACATTACAGATTTGCTCATGGGCTTGTTTAACCCACGTCTTGCCAACTGCAGGTAAAGTCCACGAGAGCAGGGACTCTTATCAGTCATGTTCATTTCACTGTACACACAATGCTGAGCAGTGCTTTGCTGGGAGTGGACACTCGATAAATCTTTGCTGAATATATGAATGCATTTTTTAGACACTGAAAACACATGTAGAAATTTAAATGCAAAAGTAGAACTGGAAAACAGCTGGATGCAAAATACATGTTAAAAGGTCACACTGGGAAAGAAAACAGGCGCTCACTCTGCTGAAAGGGGAGGAAATAAGAGAACAAAAATGAGAGGTGACTGGCAACAGATAAAGTTCCTTGGAGAGCCCACGCTGTGAGCTTTACTTCCTTCCCGGGTCTCAGGCATCTTTATCTAACAGGTCTTGGGTCTCTGAAGGAATTTTCCAAACCACATCTCAGGGGTGTGAGTCATCTCTGACCCTCTCCTGACCCTCTCTGCCGGCTTCTCCCCTACTCACCTGGGTACCATCCACTTGTTTCTTTCCTCACAACCACCCAAGGCTCTTTCTCTTGCTCCAGTAAGGTAATCACATCTGGCTTAGAAATGGACCTTCCTGCTTAAAAAAAAAAAATGATGCATGGTATAGAAAAAGAATTTTTTAAATATACTAAACCCCACAAAACAAAACTTTGGTTAAGACCTGGTTAAATTTGTAATAATTTAAAAGTCAAAATGATACTAAGAAAAGACTTCAGAGAAGGGTTGAGAAGATTGTATGAGAGCAGCTAGGTTAGACAAAGGACTTACGTCAGTTATTTATTTATTTATTTATTTATTTATTTATTTATTTAGGACTTACATCACTTAAACTCACATAGGGTCTGTCCTTTGAGAGGAAGTACAATTCAGTAGCTGAGAACATGAACCTTCAAGCCAGACTGCCTGGTGAAAACCCTGTCCTGATACCCAGTAGCAACAGGACCCCAGGCAAGCCCTGTGTCCATCAGTTTTTCCATCTCTAAAATGGGGACGATAATAATACCTACTTTATAGGGTTGGTATTAAAATTATTTAGTATATGTAAAACACTTCCAACATTGCCTAGCATACAGTACTACAAAGTTAATAGTATTTTTATTGTTGTTCTTTATTTTGCCTCCTTAACATTCTAGTTCATTCTTAGTATGTTCATTTCGTGAAAATACAAACTTTACAGCCTGAAACTACAAAGCGAGTAAAGGAATGTCTGTTAAAGGAAATGGAATGTGTCCGCTTTGGTTTTAAATGAATTTGGTTGATCCAATCAATACCACATAAATCATAGAGGCTCTTTTGATAGAAAAACTCAAAACACTGTTCTTCTTTCAAGTGGGTCAGAAAAAAACAACAACCCAGAACATCTACAGTAATTCTGAGATCAAACACAATATGAAACTTGTCTTAGAGAATGATCATACATGTCCAAGATTCCTAATTCTGTCCCTTGGTCATTAAGAAAGGGGCAGTGACAGAGAGGGCAGGCGTAAGGGAGAAAGTTCAGAGGGGTGGGCAAGACGCAGGCATTTCATGCACATGCCCATTTTCAACCCAACAAATCCCAAACTATTTCCTTTGGGAACAAGAAGGAACTTGGCTTTTTTTTTTTTTTTTAATGTTTATTTATTTATTTTTGAGAGAGAGTGCGCAAGGTGGAGAGGGGCAGAAAGAGAGGGAGACAGAGAATCTGAAGCGCGAAGCCTGATGTGGGGCTCAAACTCAAGAACCGTGAGATCATGTCCTGAGCTGAAGTTGGACACTTAACCACCTGAGCCACCCAGGCAGCCCTGAACACATCTATTTTTTTTTTTAATTTTTTTTTAAGGTTTATTCATTTTTCAGAGACAGAGAGAGACAGAGCAGGAGGGGGGGAGGGGCAGAGACAGAGAGGGAGACACAGAATCCGAAGCAGGCTCCAGGCTCTGAGCTGTCAGCACAGAGCCTGACGCAGGGCTCAAACTCACAGACCGTGAGATCATGACTTGAGCCGGAGTCGGACACTTAACCGACTGAGCCACCCAGGCACCCCAGAACACATCTATTTCTTAAAACACAGTCCTGGGGCACCTAGGTGTCTCAGTTGGCTAAGCGTCCGACTTCAGCTCAGGTCACGATCTCACAGTTTGTGGGTTTGAGCCCCGCATTGGGCTCTGTGCTGACAGCTCAGAGCCTGGAGCCTGTTTCAGATTCTGTGTCTCCCTCTCTCTCTGACCCTCCCCCATTCATCCTCTATTTCTCTCTGTCTCAAAAATAAATAAACGTTAAAAAAAATTTTTAATAAAAAAAAAAAAAACACAGTCCTGAAATTCATGGTGAAGAAAGCTGATATTCCAGAGAACAGACACTAACAATTTATTAATAATTACAATTGCTCAATACTAATTTTATTGCAAAACGAATTAATCTCTCAAATTAATTAACATCGGGGGAAATAGTCTTACCCAGTGAGAACAGGTGGCTATAGTTCTCCAACATCACGTCCCTGTACAAAGCCCTCTGAGCAGGGTCCAGATACGCCCACTCTTCCTGGGAGAAGCTGATGGCCACGTCCCTGAATGACACAGAGCCCTGAAACTACACACACACATGCATCATGGTGAAACTGAAGGAAATTATTTCAAGGGGAACAGAGAGGGGGGCGAAGAACCACACTGCAGGAAAGGAGTGACTGGGAACTGCGCAGGGTTCCTGCAAGTTCTTGTGGTGTCCCGCTGCTGCAGAGCAAACTTCTTGTGTGCCGTGGGATAACCTACTTACCCCGGCACATCTGGAATGGATAAAGAAAATGTAAAGTCATATTTCAAGGAGAGGAGATACCAACTTACATAGGCCATGTTTTTAGAATGACAAAATTCGTCCATTTTCCTCACGCTTCCACTCCTAGAGAGAATAAGAGAAGGGCTTAAGCCAAGCTGTGCCTTGGTGCTAAGTGACTTAAATTAATACAACAATCTTTTTGGGGAGCCTGAGTGGCTCAGTCAGTTAAGCATCTTACTTTTGGGTTTGGCTCAGGTCATGATCTCACGGTTCATAACTCTGAGCCCCATATTGGGCTCTGTGCTGACAATGGGGAGTCTGCTTGGGATTCTCTCTCTGCCCCTCCCTGCCTCTTTCTCTCTCTCTCTCTCTCCAAATAAATAAACTTAATAAAAAGAATAGGGGCGCCTGGGTGGCTCAGTCGGCTGAGTGTCCAACTTTGGCTCAGGTCATAATCTCGCGGTTTGTGGGTTGGAGCCCCGCGTCGGGCTCTGTGCTGACAGCTCAGAGCCTGGAGCCTGCTTCGGATTCTGTGTCTCCCTCTGTCTCTGCCCCTCCCCAACTCACTCTCTCTCTGTCACTCTCTCAAAAATAAACATTAAAAAAATAAAAACAATACAATTTGTTCTTCCATTTCTATGTTCCAATTACTTCCTAAAATCCCTCTTCTGTCCCTCTCTGCTTCACACACTCTCCTTTTCCCTCTCTCCCGTCCGCCATACAAATTGGCATCAAATGTGAAGTCTGGACAAAATCAAGCTCTCCCCTCAAGCCACAAGGAAGACGTTGTCCTCCAAAATATCTCAACAAGAGGATCCTCCGTTCTCTGGATATGTGACTAGGCCTAGGACGACTGGGCTACTCATCCCACTCTGTGCAGATTCTCCTCCCTTGGTCCCACCTTTCAGGACTAAGAAAGGGTCACATTATCCAAATCGGAACCTCTCTGTGAACTCAGGATTGGGAGAAGTGGGGCAAGGCATGAAAACTGGAAAGGATGTAGATGGAACTGCTCGGCAGTGTTCGGTTTTCTAAGTCCAACAAAGCCAACTGGTTAAATACAGCAGGGCATCCACGTAAGGGAATACCAAGTAAGAAAAATCAGGTTACAAAATAGGATGCAGAATATGACTATGTCTGTAAAATATATGTGTGTATAGGAGTGCCTACGTGGCTCATTTGGTTGAGTGACTGACTCGATTTTGGCGCAGGGCATGATCTCACAGTTCGTGAGATCAAGCCCTGCGTCAGACTCCACGCTGAGAGCAAAGAGCTGTTTTGGAATTCTCTCTCTCTCCCTCTGCCCCTCCCCCCACTCATGCTCGCTGGCTCACACTCTCTCTCTCTCAAAATAAATAAACATTTAGGGGTGCCTGGGTGGCTCAGTCAGTTAAGCATCTGACTCTTGGTTTCGGCTCAGGTCATGATATCACGGTTTCGTGGGTTCGAGCCCTGCATCGGGCTCTGCACTGACAGCATGGCACCTGCTTGGGATTCTCTCTCTCCCTCTCTCTCTAACCCGCCCCTACTCGTCCTGTCTCTGTCTCTCTCAAAATAAATCAATAAGCTTTAGGGGAAAAAAAAAGTATATCTAATTTCAAACATAGTATCCTGTCATTAGTAAAAAGAACTCACAAGTTTTACTTTCATATTCAGGATATGAACCTGAACTAAGACAATTAACCTCTGAGTGCCTCTGTCTCCTCATTAGTAAAACAGTGGTTGTCAGGAAGAATACTAAGAAAATTCAATGAAAACGCACAATGACACACGTGAACTGCTTGATATGTGCCATCATTATTATTGAGGATAAAGATTACATTTGTTAAAGAAACTCTACTGTTTGCCTTTTTCTCGTGTAAATCATATAATAAAATGTGGCGTAAGGCCTGCTCTTTCTTAGAATGCTACCCTGAAACATTCAGAGCCTAGCCTGGAGAATGTAATTCTTTTTTCTTTTTTAATTTTTTTTTAATGTTTATTTATTTTTGAGGCAGAGCACAAGCAGAGGAGGGGCAGAGAGAGAGGGAGACACAGAATCCGAAGCAGGCTCCAGGCTCTGAGCTGTCAGCACAGAGCCCAACGCAGGGCTCAAACTCACAGACTGTGAGATCATGACCCGAGCCGAAGTCGGATGCTTAACTGACTGAGCCACCCAGGTGCCCTCATATATCACATATTCCTAATGTCCCTGTTGTATAGAAGGTGAGAGGAATGAGCTAAAATGACCACGCATAAACAAGAGCTAAAACATATCAAGCGCTTGCTGTATGCCTGGCACTGCTCCAAGGGGCTTTATACACTCACTTAAAACAGCTTTTTTTTTTTTTAACATTTATTCATTTTTAATGAGATAGAGAGAACAGAGGGGAGGGGCAGAAAGAGAGGGAGACAGAATCCACAGCAGGCTCTGAGCTGTCAGCACAGATTGAACTCACTGACCAGGAGATCATGACCTGAGCCAAAGTCAGACACTCAACTGACTGAGCCACCCAGGCGCCCCACACATTAACTCATTTAACATTCGTTACAAACCTGAGACAGCCAGGAAGCGAACCAATATTCCAACCCAGGCACTCTGGATCCACAGCCCTTAGTTTCTTTTTTTTTTTAATTTTATTTTTTTTTTAACATTTATTTATTTTTGAGACAGAGAGACACAGCACGAACGGGGGAGGGGCAGAGAGAGAGGGAGACACAGAATCGGAAGCAGGCTCCAGGCTCTGAGCCATCAGCCCAAAGCCCGACGCGGGGCTCGAACTCGCGGACCGCGAGATCATGACCTGAGCTGAAGTCGGACGCTTAACCGACTGAGCCACCCAGGCGCCCCAACAGCCCTTAGTTTCAACCACACTACGCTGCTTCCCAAGGTCCACACAAAAAGAAGCCCCAAACACAACTCAAGCTGCCAAACTTCCACGAGATGTGGCCAGCAATGCAAATTTCAGCTGATGGAACTTGCTAGAAAAATCCTGGCTCTTACTGATACCACCTCCTGTTGCTATCACTTCTCCCATTTCTGAAAGCCTCACATACCGAATGAAATAAGCTAACGATCTCTGCTCTGCCCTTGCGTTGAAAAGCAGGCCCTTAAAGAGCAAAAGATATTAGGTGTGTGGTTCCACTTAAACACTAATCTCTTTCTTACCAAATCGGAGTCCCGAAAATAAAGCTTTAACATCAATCGCTGGAGGCTTATTTCCGTGTCATCTTAGAAAAACAGAGCGCCCAAGCAGATGTGAAAAATTTACCCAATGGCTAAGTGAGTATTAAGTGAAGAAATGAGGGCAATGGGGGACCAAATGGCGGGGTATCAATTTGCACGTCTCCCCTACATTTCCTGAAAGTTTACTGGAACCTATATATTCTAAAACCAAAAAAAAAAAAACAAAAAAAAACAAAAAAAAACCCACCTTTTTTTTCTTAAGCAAAACAAATCACGAACTCACCCTTGACTTTAGATGTACAGCAATAATACTCTCATCCTCCTGGGGGTCCTTCTTTGGGACAATGGTAATGACTCTGGGGAAGGAGAAGGAGATGGAAAGTATGAGACCCCAGGCTTTTCTTGGGAGCGCAGACTAAATCTGAGAGCACACTCCAGGGCCACACCTCCCTTACTTCGCACAAAAAGGGGCGGAAGTGAAAGGAGGAATCAGTCCCCGAGTTCGAAGCTGGTTCCTGGGGACAGAACTCGGAGAATGCGGTGGGTCTCAGCAAGTAGCTGCCCTCGTGGGGGCCCCAGAGAGGCACTTCCAGCTCTAACATTCCCATCCCAGGTCCAGGTCTGGACTCTCCCGAGGAAACTTCCATGCTAGGCTCAGTATCTGACCTCCCTACAGGGGCCACTGCTCTGCTGCAGCCACGTGGCTGGGAGAGAAGACGAAGGAAGCAGCGGGCCAATGGTCCCACTGACACACACACCTCCACAGCAAAGCACTGCTCAGTGTCCACACGCCCCCTCTCGCCTCTGCGCAGCACAAGGCGCGCCCCCAAGCACAGACTCCCACATTCCTCGTCCGCCACTCGCGCTCGCACAATCCCCCTCCTCGCTGCACGCTCGCACACGGGCCGCCGAGGCTCCTTCGCGTGCCTGTCAGCGCCCTGTCCTGAGGTCCTCTCTCTGCCCACCCACACTGGCAGTCCCTCCGGCTGGGGTCCTGATGAGCACAGGCAGCCACTGGTTTCTTCCTCCACCTTAAGGCCTCACCCTACCAGGACAACGACCCCTGCATGCCGGAAGTGGCCGCTAACTCGGCGTAGTGGCCGCTGGGAAATGCAGTCCCAAAGAGGAAATGCCTCAGAAGCCTAGGGTTGGGCGGATGGATTGATCCCGGCAGGCAACCTGGGCCCGCCCCTAAGGGTGCCCAGTGATTTGTGGGAGTGCCAGTCTCCCTGAGTGCGCAGCCGCAGACTGCTGCTGACTGAGGATTCGCGTGGAAGGAGTATTGCTGCTTCTTAGACCGTCGGTGTAACTTACTTTTCTCTTAATGGAGAAGAATGCAAATGAACACAACTATTAAAGAAGGTGGAATATTATATATGGAAAACCCAAAAGACTCCACCAAAAAACTCAGAATAAATGGATTTAGTAAAGTTGCAGTATACAAAATCTACATACAAAACTTGATTATGTTTCTGTACGCTAACCACAAACTGAAAAACAAATTAAGAAAAAAAATCCCATTCACCATAGCATTAAAAACAATGCAAACTTAGGAACAAATTTAACTAAGGAGGTGCATAAGCTACACTTGATGAAAGAAATTGAAGAAGACACAAAAAATAAATGGAAGGACATCCCATGTTCCTGGATTAGAAGAATTAATATTGTTAAAATGTCCATACCACCCAAAGTGATCTACACATTGGATGGAGTCCCTAACAATGTTCCAGTGGCATTTTTCACAAAAAATAGAAAAAAAAAATCCTACAATTCATATGGAAGCACAAAAGACTTCGAATAGCCAAAGCAATCTTGAGCAAAAAGAGTAAAGTTGGAGACATCACACTTCCTTACTTCAAATTATATTATAAAGCCGTAGTAATCAAACACTATGGTGCTGATAAAAACCGAACATAGATCAATGGAACAGAATTGAGAGCCCAGAAATAAACCCATACATATACAATCTTCAACAAGGGAGCCAAGAGTACATAAGGGGAGAAGGATAGTTTCTTGGATAAATGGTGCTGGGAAAACAGGATATCCATATGCAAAAGAATTAAAATCAACTCAAAATGGATTAAAGAATTAAACATAAGACCTAAAATCACAAAACCCTAGAAGAAAACAGAGAAAAAGCTCCTCGGTATTGGTCATGACAATGATTTCTCGGCTATAACACCAAAAGCACAAGCAACAAAAGCAAAATAAAAAAGTGGGACTAATTTAAACTCAAAAGCTTCTTCATAGCAAAAGAAACAATCAACAAAATGAAAAGGAAAACTACAGATTGGGAAAAACTATTTGTAAACCATATTATAATACAGGGTCAATATCCAAAAAAAAATAAGTCCTATAATTCAATAGCTCAAATATATATATATATATATATATATATATATATATATATTTGATTTAAAAATGGACAAAGGACCTGAATAGATATTTCTCAAAGAAGGCATATAAATGATCAACAGGTACATGAAAGGATGCTCAACACCACTAATCATCAGGGAAATGCAAATCAGAACCCAATGAGATATTACCTCACATCTGTTAGAATGGCTATTATTAAGAGAAGAAAAGATAATAAGTGTTAGTGAAGATGTGGAGAAGAGGGAATCTTTGTGCACTGCTGGTGGAAATGTAAATTTCCAGTGTGCAGTCACTGTGGAAAACAGAATGGAGGGATGTTCAGTGTGACATATATATACAATGGAATATCATTCATCCTTTAAAAAGAAGGAAATCCTGCCATTTGTGACAACATGGATAAACCTGGAGGAAATTATGCTAAGTGAAATAAGACAGAGAAAGACGAATATTGTCTTACTTATATCTGGAATTGAAAATAGTAAAAAAAATCATAGATGCAGAGAGTAAAATTGTGGTTGCCAGGGGCTTGGGGAGGGGGAAACAGGGAGGCGATGGTCAAGCGGTACAAAGTTACAGTCATGCAAGATTAATTATCAAGAATTAATATCGTTAAATATTACTGATAAATATAACCTTGGAAATGTATACAGCATACTGCCTATAGCTAACAATACTGTGGTGTATATTTAAAACTTGCTAAGATGGTAGATCTTGAGTGTAATAATAATAATAATGGGGCGCCTGGGTGGCTCGGTCGGTTAAGTGTCCGACTTCGGCTCAGGTCATGATCTCAGGGTCTGTGAGTTCGAGCCTGCGTCGGGCTCTGTGCTGACGGCTCAGAGCCTGGAGCCTGTTTCAGATTCTGTGTCTCCCTCTCTCTCTGCTCCTCCCCTGTTCATGCTCTTTCTCTGTCTCAAAAATAAATAAACGTTAAAAAAATAAAAAAATAATAATAATAATGCAGGATGAAACTTGGTAGGTGACGGATATGTCTATGACTTTGATGATGGTGATGGTTTCACAGATGTATACTTATCCTCAAACTCGTAGAGTTGTATACATTAAATATGTGCAGCTTTTTGCCTGTTGATCATACCTCAATAAAGTTTTTAAAGTAATTGTACTAATTCACATTCTTATAGGAAGTACAGAGGAGTTCCCATTGTTTTTCATCCACGTCAGTACTTGGCATTTTCTTTCTTTCTTAGTGTAGCCATTCTGATGTGTGAGTGGCAGTCTCTTTGAACAACTTTTCCCGTGTTTACTGACCTGTAGAATATCCTCTTTAGTGAAGTGGCTTATCGCATTTTTGGCCCCTTTTTTCTTTTGAGATGTATTTTTCTTACTGATTTTTAGAAGTTTTTTTCATATATTATGGATATAAATCCCATATCAGCTATATATATATATATATATATATATAATATATATATCAGCTATATATATATTATATATATATAATATCTATTGAAAATATCTTCTCTCATTCTTTGAGTTGATTTTTCACTCCCTTAATGTTATTTGATGAAAACTGTTCTTGATTTTAATATATTACAACTTGCAATATTTTAATTTTATGGTTAATGTTTCCTGTGTCCTGTTGAAAATATCTTTGTGTCTTCCAAGGTCAAGAAGGTACTCTCCGTTCCCTCTAAAATTTTTATTTTACATCGCAGAGTCTCCAACTATCTGGAATTGATTTGGGGCAGCATCATTGCATTGCAGTAGATTGTTATAAAATCAAGTCACCACATATGTATGAGCCTATTACTGGACTCTGTTCTGTTCCACTGCCTTGCGTTGGTATCTCACTGTCTTAAACACTGTAGCTCTATAACAGATCTTTAAAAATGGCAGCAAAAGTCCTCCAGCTTTATTATTCTTCTGTAAATTTACCTTGGTGATTTTGGGCCCTTTGCATTTTCAGAATGCAGTTGTAGAATCAGCTTGTCAATTTCCACAAAATTTTCTGTAATTTGTAATCAGTACTGCATTAAACACATTTGGAGAAATTTTTATATATTTACAATATTGAGCCTTCTAGTCCATGAATGTTATATGCTTTCTTATTTAGGGCTTCTTTAATTTCTTACAGGAATCTTGTGTTTTTCAGTGTAGTGGACTTGTTCATTTTGTTAGATTCATTCTAAGGTATTTGTCGTATTTTAATGTAAATGGTATGATGTCTTCTATTTCTTACTTATTGCAGGTATATAGAAGTACAATAGGCTTTTATTTATTGACATATACATAACAACATTGCTAAATCCATGAATTCTAAATTTATGTGGATTGTGTACCTAGAAAACCCAAAGCAAGTATATGATTTGCAAGTAATAACAGTTTCAGTCTTTTCTAATTCGTACGTCTTTTACTTCTTTTTCTCACCTTATTTCAATAGCTAGGACCTCCAGTAAAATTTCAAATAGAGGTTGTAACAGCAGACATCTTTGTTTTAACCCTAATGTTAGGGGGATCATTTAAACATTTTGATATTGAGTATGGTGTTTGTACAGACTTTGGCGGGGTGGGGGTGGGGACGTGAAGAGATATCCCTCAACAGACTCAGGAAGTTGCCCTCTGGTTTCAGTTTTCTACAGGTTTCATCATAAATGGGTCTTGCGTATTGTCAAATGTTCTTTACTTTTTTATTTACCAAGAGGATTGTATAATTTTTGTTTTTCTTCATTAGTGTGGTAAAATGCATTGAATGTTAAAAATACATTTCATTCCTGGAACAAACCTCATTTGCTCGTGATGTAATATCCTTTTATATATCACTGGATTTGATTTGCTAATATTTTGTTAAATATTTTTGCATCTGTGATTATGATAGCTTGGTCTATATTGTTTTCTTTAATATCCTCATGAGATTTCAGAATCAAGTTTATTCCAGACACACACAAAAAAGTTGGGAAGTGTTCCCCTTTTATGTTTTCTGCAGGAATTTTTGCAAGATTGATGCAATTTCTTCCATTGTGTTTAGGCATAGGGTTTTCTTTATGATAAACTTTTATTGTTTTAAGTTTATTTATTTTGAACGGGGGGGGGGGCATGAGTTGGGGGAGGGGCAGAGAGAGAGAGGAGGGAGAACACCCCAAGCAGGTTCCATGCTGTGAGCACAAGCCTGATGGCAGGGATTGATTCCAAGAACCATGAGATACGATACTTTTTTTTTTTTAAGTTTATTTTTATTTATTTTGAGAGAGAAATAGACAGCAGATGGGGAGGAGCAGAGAGAGAGGGAGGCAGAATCCCAAGCAGACTCCGTGCTGTCAGTGCAGAGCCCAATGCGGTGCTTGAACTCATCAACCATGAGATTATGACCTGAGCCGAAATTAAGAGTCAGTCGCTTAGCTGAACCACCCATGCGCCCCAAGATATGATAAATTTTTAAACAGACTACTCAGATTTTCTGTTTCTTCTTCCACTAGTGAATTTGCAAAGTTTTTTCAATGAATTTGTCTATTTCACCAGATTGTCCAATTTACCACCTTAACATTTTTCGTAATACCTTA
Source organism: Felis catus (assembly GCF_018350175.1). Taxonomy (NCBI): domain Eukaryota; kingdom Metazoa; phylum Chordata; class Mammalia; order Carnivora; family Felidae; genus Felis; species Felis catus. The sequence goes on along the minus strand of NC_058382.1, from coordinate 14,374,298 downwards.
CATTTTTAATGTCTGTATAATCTATATTAATGCCTCTTTTTTCATTCCTGATATTGTTCATTTGTGTTCCCTCTCTTTTTGTCTTGCACTAACCAATTTCATAAGTAGTAAGATTTTTTTATGTAGTTTTTCTCTATTGTATATTTGTTTCTACTTCACTGATTTCTGCCCTTTATTATTTCTTTCCTTCTAATTTGTTTAGGCTTGATGTGATAGCCCTTTTCTAGTTTCATGAGATTTGTCATATATATATATATATATATATATATATATATATATGCAGTTAATTGTCCAACTTCGGCTCAGGTTATGATCTCACAGTTCGTGGGTTCAAGCCCCGTGTTGGGCTCTGTGCTGACAGTTCAGAGCCTGGAGCCTGTTTTGGATTCTATGTGTGTGTGTCTCTTTCTCTGTCCCTACCCTACTCATGCTCTCTCTCTCTCTCAAATAAACAAACATTAAAAAATTAAATATATATAAAAAAGAAATACCAATAAATTGCAGTGCTTGGGTGACTCAGTCAGTTAGGTGTCTGACTTCAACTCAAGTCATGATCTCACAGTTCATGAGTTTGAGCCCCACATGGGGCTCTCTGCTGTCAGTGCAGTGCCTGATTTGGATCCTCTGTCTCCCTGTCTCTCTGCCCCCCATCTCTCTCGCAAATATAAATATACATTTAAGAAAAAAAGAAATCCCAATAAATCACAAAAAAATTAAAAACATATCAAAACCAAATAGGGTTTGTTCAAGAAATTTAAAAATGTAAAATCCTTAGCAAACTAAGAAGAGAAGAAAAGTTCCTTATTCTTACAATAACATCTAAAATTTCTACAGCAGCAGGGGTGCCTGGATGGCTCAGTTGGTTAAGCATCTGACTCTTGATTTCAACTCTCTCAAAAATGAATAAACTTTAAAAAAATAAAATTTCTACAGCAAATCACAGTTAATGATGAATTATTATAATTAAGGGTAAAAAATTGAAAGCTTTCCCCACTAAGATCAGAATTAAGCAATTATGCCCACCCTCATCACTTTGTTGAGGTTCTATCCAATGCATTTAAGGCAAGACACATGTATAAAAGACACAGATTGGGTGAAAATAAATAAACCTGTTATTATTCACAGATAACATGGTGATGCACATGGAAAATAAAATGGAATCTAAAGGTACATACCATAATTTATCAATGTTGCTGGATTCAGATTCAAAGCTGATTTTATTTCTATGTACTTTCTAAATACTACCAACAAAGAAACTTTAAAAGTGATGCCATTTAGGAGTGCTTGACTGGCTCAGTCAGTGGAGCATGTGACTCTTGATCTCAGGGTTGTAAGTTTGAGCCCTACATTGAGTTTAGAGATTACCTTAAAAATATCTTCTTAAAAAAGTTATGCCATTTAAGATAGCATCAAAAACGTCAAATATCTAGGAAAATAATGTGTAAGACTTCCACACTGAAAACCACAAACCATTCCTGAGAAAAATGAACTAAGAACCAAATAAATGGGGGGTATACTATGTTTATGGATTGAAATCTCCATTTTAGAACGTCAATTCTCCTAAAGCGACATATACATCAATGCAACCCCAGGCAAAATTCCAGCAGGATTATTCATGAACATCTATAAGCTGATTCTAAAAATGTATGTGGAAACGAAAAGAGCAAAGAATGGCTAAGGCAAAACTGAAGAAAAAGAACAAAGCTGGAGGGCCTATTACAAAGCCATTATAATTACGATAGCGCGACTGCGGTACAAGGATAGACAAATAGAGCAATGGAAAAGAGTGGAGAAGTCTATGAACTTACCTGCAAGTTCATCCCACCTGATTTATGACAGAAGAGACATGGAAGTGCACTGGGGGTACAAAAATGGTGCTTGGATGGGTTGGGTATCCATAAGAAAAGAAAGTCTTTGATGTCTACCTCATCCACAACAATGAGACCACACATGTCATCTATATATATATGCATAAACCAGAAAAGTTTTAGATGGAAGCAGATAAGACTATGATCATGACCTTGGAGTATGCAAAGATTTGCTCAACAGGAAACCAAAGGCACAAACTTAAAGGGAAAAATAATACAACAGACTACTTTAAAATTAAGAAATTCTGCCAAAACATCTACTTAACTTCTTTCATTTGTACCATTCCTTCAATTAAGTAATTTGGTGCCCCCGCTCCCCAAAAAGAAGAAATTCTATTTATAATATACATGAATAAGAAAGAATGGGAGAAGATACAATGGATTCAAACCGAGACTATGTAAAGACCTCTTAACAATATATAAGAAAAAGAGCAGTAATCAAGAGAAAAACAAGGCAACATTTTGAAAAAGAACGTCATAAAAGAAGACAGCCAAGAGGCCAACAAGCATAAAGAGTCTTAACTTCAGTAGTCACAGGGGGATGAAAATTAAAATCACAGTGTGATATCACTCCACACTCATCAGTATGGCCAAAGTGGGGGGAAAACAGACAATATCAAATGTCGGGGGAATGTATATACATATTACATATACATTTATTTATTACATACATTATATATATTTATATAATATTATATATTATATGTTATATATAAATATATATATTTATATAATAATATTAAATTATAATATGTATAATTTATATAAAGAAAGAGCACACACAAGCAGGGGAGAAGGGCAGAGGGAGAGAGAGAAAGAATCTCAAGCAGGCTCCACACTCAGCACGGAGCCCCATGCGAGGCTCCATCCCACAGCCCTGGGATCATGACTGAGCCAAAATCAAGAGTCAGGCACTCAACCAACTGAGCCACCCAGTTGCCCTTGCTGGGGAACTATTTGGAGCAACAGAATCCTCATACAATGTTGGTGGAAATATCAATTCATTGTTACAACCACTTTGGAAAACTGTTTGGTATTGTCTGTGAAAGCTAAAATATGCCTTCCAAACAAGGCAGCACTTTTGGCTATATTCTCATAAGAATTTCATGTATAAATGTCCCAAAAGACATGTACAAACATATTTACCACAGCACTACTCTAATAGCCAAGTCTGGAAACAAGCCGAATGAACATGTACACTAGAAGGATTAAGTTGCCTTGTATTCACACAATGGAAGAATACGCAGATATGAGAATAAAAGAACTTCAACTACAGGAGTGCTGGATTAGCTCAGTCAGTAGAGCATGGGACTTTGATCTTGGGGTCATAAGTTCGAGCCCTGCCTTTGGTGTAGAGATTACTTAGAAATAAAAACCAAAAAAAATCTTTTAAAAACCCCCACAAAACCCTCAACGACACACAATAACATGTGAGTTTCAGAGTCACAATGTTGATCACTTCTCGGCCTTTTGGTTAAGATCAAGTGCAGAGTCATAATGTTGAACCACAGAAGTCAGGTGCAATGTGCATACTGCTTGACTCCATCTACACAGAGCTGGAATACAGTCATACTAACCTATAGTGTTAGAAATCTGGGTAGTGGAGGGGCTCCACGTGGTATGAAATACCACGTTTTCTTTATCCCTCCATCCAATGATGGATGCATAGACCATTTCCACTTCTTGGCTATTGTAAATGTTGTAATGCACATGAGAGTGCTGATAACTCTTCAAGATAGTGATTTAATTTTTTTTTTTTTGATGTATACCCAGAAGTGGAATTGCTGGATTGTGTAGTAGTTCTATTTTTAATTTTTTAAAGAATCTCCTTGGGACTCCTGGGTGGCTCAGTTGGTTAAGCATCCGACTTTGGCTCAGGTCATGATCTCACTGCTCACGAGTTCAAGCTCCGCATCAGGATCTGTACTCACAGCTCGGAGCCTGGGGCCTGGAGCTTCCTCAGATTCTGTCTCCGTCTGCTCCTCCCCGGCTCACTCTCTCTCATAAATATAAAATAAAACATTAAAAAAAAAAAAGAAATCTGGGTAGTGGTTACCTCTGGGATTAGTGGCTTCATTATGGCATAAAAGTGGATCCTGGGATATTGGCATTAGTCTGTTCTTAATCTCGGTTTTGATTTCATCAGAAAGTGCAAATTGTGAAAATATAAGTCTGTACACTTATGATTTGGACTTCTTTCCTTATGAATGTTATACTGCTTTATGGGGGAAGAAAAGACATCAGGTCAAGCAAGCAAGAGCCTGGAACTTTTATAAATCTCATCTGTGCTGGAAGCCGGCACAGAAATAACAAGACCACAAAGATAAGTGTTTGCCTGGGGACTGTAATGACCTCAGAACAAGAAAATGTCCAATGCATAAAAATATATGCAAATTAAATTTTTTTAATGTTTATTTATTTTTGAGACAAAGAGAGACAGCACGAATGGAGGAGGGGCAGAGAGAGAGAGGGAGACACAGAATCCAAAGCAGGCTCCAGGCTCTGAGCTGTCAGCACAGAGCCTGACGAGGGGTTTGAACCCATGAACTATGTGATCATGACCTGAGCTGAAACTGACTGAGCCACCCAGGTGCCCTAAGCATGAAGTCTTCTTGATTCTCCCTTTCTCTCTCTCTGTCCCGCTCCCCCACTTGTGCATGCTCATTCTCTCTCTCTCTCTCTCTCAAATAAAAATAACATAAAGACCTTCTCTGATGAACAAAATAAGAGAATTTACCACTAACAGATCTTTACTGGAAGGAAAGTTAAAGGAAGTTCTTCAAATAGAAGAAAAATGATATCAGATGGAAACTTAGATTTACACAAAAAATGTAAGCTGCAAATGGGAAAAATGTAGGTAAACGTAAAAGCAGTTTTTGTCATCATTAATTTCTTTAAAATATTATTTTTAAAATAAAAATTATGGGGCACCTGTGTGGCTCTGTTTGTTAAGAGTCTGACTTCGGCTCAGGTCATGATCTCACTGTTTGTGAGTTTGAGCCCCGTGTCGGGCTCTGTGCTGACAGCTCAGTTTCCGTGTCTCCCTCTCTCTCTACCGCTCCCCCACTCAAACTCTGTCTGTCTGTCTGTCTCTCTCCCTCAAAAATAAACATTAAAAAACATTTTTTTAAAAGAAAGAAAGGAAAGAAGGAAGGAGGAAGGAAGGAAGGAAAGAAGGAGGGAAGGAAGGAAAAGAAACCACAGGCTGGAAGGAAATATTCACATTATCTCTAACTTGTATCCAGAATATATAAACAACTCTTGAAATCTATAAGAATACAAACAACTCCGTTTTATTTTATTTAAAAAAAAATTTTTTTTTAATTTTTTTCAACGTTTTTTTTATTTATTTTTGGGACAGAGAGAGACAGAGCATGAACGGGGGAGGGGCAGAGAGAGAGGGAGACACAGAATCGGAAACAGGCTCCAGGCTCCGAGCCATCAGCCCAGAGCCTGACGCGGGGCTCGAACTCACGGACCGCGAGATCGTGACCTGGCTGAAGTCGGACGCTCAACCGACTGCGCCACCCAGGCGCCCCTAAAAAAATTTTTTTTAAGGTTTATTCATTTTTCAGAGACAGAGAGAGACAGAGCATGAACAGGGGAGGGGCAGAGAGAGAGGGAGACACAGAATCCAAAACAGGCTCCAGGCTCTGAGCTGTCAGCACAGAGCCCAACGCGGGGCTCGAACTCACAGACCGCGAGATCATGACCTGAGCCGAAGTCGGACGCTCAACCGACCGAGCCACCCAGGCGCCCCAAACAACTCCGTTTTAAAATGAGCAAAATATCAGTCACTTCCCAAAAATAAATGGTCAATGAACATTTGAATACATGTTCAATACCATCAGACATCAGGAAACATAAAACCACAGTAAGATATCACTATATAACTACTCAAATTGTTAAAATTGAAAGGAAGGAAATTGTTAAAATTGATCAGGAAGCACTGGACCTCTCCTGTACTGTGGGCAGGAGTGTGAAATGCTAACACCCACTTTGGGGGATAGCCCAGCAATTTCTTATGAAATATAATTACCATACGACTCAACAATTTCACTTCTATGCATTTATCCAAGAGAAATGAAAAAGTACGTCCATACAAAGACTTATACATGATGTTCATAGGAACTTTGTTCGTAATAGCCAAAAGTTGGAAACAACTCAGTGACTAGATAAATAAATTATGGTAGAGTCGCAGAATAGAACACTGTTCAGCAATGAACAATGATATGATTGAACAGAATTCTGCTCAAGAATGGACAACTGACACAATTACAATAAATCTCAAAAAAACATTTTGCTGAACAAATAAGCCAGGCACAAGAGAGCACGTATTGTATGATTCCACTTATATGAAATTCTAGAAGAGCCAAAATTAATCTATAGTGACAGAAAGCAGATCAATGTTTGCCTAGTTGCCTGTAGTTGGGAAAGAAGGTGCAATTGACTGCAAAGGAACATGACAGAACATTTCGGGATGGTGTAAATGTTTTATATCTTGACTGTAGTGTTGGTTACATGAATGTATACATTGGGCAAAATGCACTGACCTTATAATGGTCAATGCATTTATAATTGTGCTTTTTCCTGTCTGTGGATTATACTGCAATAAAATTGACTTAAACAGGGGAGCCTGGGTGGCTCAGTTGGCTAAGCGTCCAACTTCAGCTCAGGTCATGATCTTGCGGTTCGTGAGCTCGAGCCCCGCGTTGGGCTCTGTGCTGACAGTGTGGAGCCTGCAGCCTGCTTCAGATTCTGTATCTCCCTCTCTCTGCCTCTCCCCTGCTTGCGCTCTGTGTCTCTCTCTCTCAAAAATGAACATTAAAAAAATCTTTAATAAAATAAATGTAGAAGGAAAAAGCAATCGAAATATCTCTATTAGGCAAATAAACCACTAATAAGTGCTGCAGACAAGATCCACAGATGGATACTAATATTACTGGGCAAAAGTATGAGGAAACAATATTTGTATAGTCTCAAAGTATCTCCCTTAATACACTTATTAATTACAAAGGGAGGGGTGCCTGGGTGGCTCAGTCGGTTAAGCGTCCGACTTCAGCTCAGGTCATGATCTGGCAGTTCGTGAGTTCAAACCCCGCGTCGGGCTCTGTGCTGACAGCTCAGAGCCTGGAGCCTGTTTCAGAGTCTTGTCTCCCTCTCTCTCTCTGACCCTCCCCCGTTCATGCTCTGTCTCTCTCTGTCTCAAAAATAAATAAACGTTTAAAAAAATTAAAAAAAATACAAAGGGAAAAACAGTAACTTTATAGTGGAGAAGCAGAGCAGACAGCACTGTAACCAAGTGATCAAAGTCAGCATCACCAATAATAAGACACATGGACACCAGGAAGCCCCGGATACAATTCACTGAGAAGAACGCGAAATCATTCATATGGTATTCTTGGCAAAAATGCATAATTCAGTTCAACCTAAAAGATAGCAGACAGTCCCCAACTTTCGGGACATTCTACAAAGCAGCTGTACTCTTCAAAAGTGTCAAAGTCATGAAAGGCAAGGAGATACAGAGGAACTGTCATAGACTATAGGGAGCCCAGGAGACAGGACAACTAACTGCAGTGTGGAATCCTGGGTTCAATCCCGGAACAGAAAAAGGCATCAGTGGAAAGACTGTTGAAATTCAAATCAGGTTGGTAGTTTAGTTAACAGTATACTTTGTTAATGATAATATAATAATAATAACAGTGCTAATCTCCTGGGGTTTTTTGTTTGTTTTGTTTTTTAAGTTTATTTATTTATTTGGGGGGGAGGGGCAAAGAGAGAGGGACAAAAGAGAGGATCTCAAGCAGGTTCTGTGCTGCTAGCACAGAGCCCGACATGGGGCTTGAACTCACAAGCCATGAGACTACGGCCTGAGCTGAAATCAAGAGTCAGATGTTCAACCAACTGAGCCACCCAGGAGCAACTAATCTCCTGGTTTTGATCATTGTACTATAGTGTTAATATCAGCGGGAGCAAGGGGAGGAGACAAATGGGAACTCTCTGTATTATCTGCAACTTTCCTCCAAATCTAAAATTATCTAGCATTGCAGTACCCACCTCACTGTCTCTGGGTCCACCAGATGCACGTCATGAGGACACTACGGAGAGGGCCACATGCTGAAGAACAGACCTCCCGCCAACTGCCAGCACTGTCTTCCACATGTGTGAAGGGGATCCCCCAGCCTCAATCATGCCGTCTGATGACTGCAGCCTGGAAAATGTCTTCACTGCCAGGGCTTTGAGCCAGAACCGTCCAGCAAAGCCTCCCCACTACCTGACCCACAGAAAGTGTGTGTGATAATAATAATCGTTGATGGCTTTGAGTGTCTTTTTAAGAGAAAATGTTGCTGTTGTGCACAGTGGCCACCAGATGGCGCCTGGATTCCAAGGATGGAAACAAAGCTGCGGCCAACATTATAAATAGGTCAATTCCCCTGAGTTAGTTTATAAATGTACCACAACCCTAATAAAAATGTCATCAGGGCTTTTTCCTAGACCCAAACAACTTGATTATGAGGTTTATTTGGGAGTACAACAGGCAAAGAAGGAGAAGGAGGAGGAGGAGGAGAAAACAAAGGAGTAGCTCTACCAGACATTAAAACCCATGTAAAACAATGTGGTATTGGTGTGCGAATAAGCATACAGATCAAGGAAAAATTTATAAAATCCAGAAATAGAACCAATTGTTCACGTACATTTGTATGATAATATAACCTTTTTTTAATTTAGGAAAGGACTTTGGGCACATATCTAACTTACTAGTGTTGGAACAAATAGACAACCCAGGGGAAAGCTGGAATCACTCCTCACAATGGAAACCACCTTACATTCGAAGTGTATCAAAGTTATAAGCAAAAAACTACAACCCTCCCATAATACAAGGAAACACTGCTGAGTCTCCTAATGACCTGGGAACCGGATACATGTTCCAAACTATGCCTAGACTTTCCAAAAATTCATCAAAAGAAGCAATATAAAAGAGAATATTGATGGGGTGGCTGGGTGGCTCAGTCGATTAAGCGTCCAACTCTTGATTTTGGTTCAGGTCATGATCTCGCAGTCCGTGAGTTCGAGCCCTGCATCTGGCTCTGTGCTGACAGCATGGAGCCTGCTTGAGATTCTCTTTCTCCCTCTCTCTGCCCCTCTCCTGCTTGTGCTCTCTCTCTCTCTGAAAATACATTATTTATATATGTATAAATACACACACACACATACACCCAGTATTTAAAAAAAAAAAAAAAAAGCACAGTGCCCAATGTTGGGCTCGAACCCATGACCTGAGCCGAAATCAAGTCAGAACCTTAACCAACTGAGCCACCCAGGTACCCCTAATCAGGCCTTTTAAATACCTTCCATCGGGGCGCCTGGGTGGCTCAGTTGGTTAAGTGTCTGACTCTGGCTCAGATCATGATCTTGTGGTCTGTGAGTTCGAGCCCTGCACCTGGCTCTGTGCTGACAGCTCAGAGCCTGGAGCCTGCTTCCGATTCTGTGTCTCCCTCTCTCTCTCTCTCTCTCTCTCTCTCTCTCTCTGACCCTCCCCTGTTCATGCTCTGTCTCTCTCTGTCTCAATACCTACAGCTAATTTATTTGTGAAGCTAAATATCTTCCAAATAGCATACTACTTTTGGTGTTATGATAACTTCCAACTTTACACTTAAAGCATAAAGCCACGTTTTTAGAGGAATCCATGGTATTCCAGTATTTATGAAGTCTGTCTCTCTCTGTCTCAAAAATAAATAAACGTTAAAAAAAATTTTAAATACCTTCTGTCGCTTCTTCACCTCACTCCCACTGCTCTGGTTTGGACATTCTTCACATTTAAGCTGTATTATGGCAGTGAGCTCTGGACCCATAAGAGTCCAGTGAGGAGACAGAAACTACACCAGCTACTTTAACAGAGAGACTCTAGGGTTCCCAGGTGGCTCAGTGAGTTGAGTGCCCAACTCCTGATTCTGGCTCAAGTCATGATCTCACCAATCGTGGGTTCGAGCCCTGAGTCAGGCTCTGTGCTGCCTGCTTGGGATTCTCTCTCTCTCTCTCTCTCTCTCTCTCTCTCTCTCTCTCTCTCCCTCTATCCCTCCCCCAGATTAAAACACAGACTGCTGGCCCTGAGTAGGGGTCTCCGACGGGCCTGGGGCGGGGCCTGAAACTCTGCGTGTCCAACAAGCTCCCAGGTGATGCTGACCCCTGTTGGGAGGGGGGACCTCACTCTGAGAACCGCGGCCCGGTATACCATATACCATAGCTAGCCCCGCTAGAGCTGGGGGGCACAGAGACCCAGAAGAGAGGGCACCAGCCGCCTGGTGCTGATGTTTGTGATAAAACTGAGTTTCCACATGCTAGCACACTACATACTGGATTCGGGTGCTCCTGCCATGGCCGCTGCCACAGGGAAAAAGCATTGCTGGGGGAACTCACACCAGAGCAGCAGGCAAGTTCCTTCTGCGTGGGGTGTCCAGCCCTCCCGGGAAGAGGTTCCTGGGAGGCAGGACTTCCAGCGCTAATGCTGGGAAAGTCCTGGGCAAACTGGAACGAGTTGATCACCCGACTTGTGCAGTCTAGCAAGCCCTACTGCCAGGATCTCACAGAGAACCATCTGGCAAAGCAGAAACGTGGTTTCCCAGCTCAGCATCACAGTGCGGAGCAGAGGAGGGTGGGTTTGGAGCCCAGAGAGAGTAACTTCATCATTGATCCTGACTCATCATGGTCTCCCTGGTTCTCTTCCGTCCATCCTGGGGGGTGCCATCAAGAGCACGTTACACACAGGGAAAACCAATCGTTTCAGACTCTTGCCAGAAGCTTTGCAATAGGTTCCGGTGCCTTTGTGATTTATAGCAAGAAACAGATATTGGATATTTGTCCCCTTTCCAGACAGAGTCCCTAAAACCCTTGGATTTCCTAGGTGGTAAGAGTGATAAAGAGAAAGGAGCATCTTTTGTTTTTCATAACAAGCCTGTTTCAACCACATCTGGGTTTAGGCTAATGGGGTGACTTCTAGAAAGCCCCTAGGATGAGAGCTGTTTGTCAGAGAACCACCTTGGAGAACTCTGACCTCTGGGAAGGGAAGAGAGACTGGAGGTTGAGTTAATCCCCAAAGGCCAATGACAAGCAATCATGCCTAGGTAGTGAGCCTCACTCAGACCTTCTAAGGGCTTCCGGGCTGAGGGTGCATGCCCGGAGAGGGCACCAAGGCTCTGAATCACTCTCCCTAACCCTATGCATCCCTTCCATTGGCCTGTCCCTTTATAGTAAGCCAGTAACCCAGGAAGAAAACTGCTTTCCTGAGTTCCATGAACTGTTCTAGTAAATTATGGACCCAAAGGAGGGGGTCATGGGAACCCCAATCTGTGGCCAAGTCAGACAGAAGTTGCAGGTAACCTGGGAACCCACTACTTGCAGGGGAGGGGCCGGTCTTGTGGGATGGAGCCCTTCACCTGCGGGACCCCACACTAACTCCAGATAGACAGCGTCAGAATGGAAGTGGAGAACTGAATTGAATTGTAAGATATCCAGTCAGTGTCCCCAGGGAACTGGAGAACTTTGTGCTGTGGGAAAATCCCCCAGTATTGTTTAAATGTTTCTTTATTTTTGAGAGAGAGACAGACAGAGCATGAGTTGAGGAGGGGAAGAGAGAGAGGGAGACAGAATCCGAAGCAGACTCCAGGCTCTGAGCTGACGGCACAGAGCCCGATGTGGGGCTCGAACCTATGAAGTGTGAGATGATGACGTGAGCTGAAATTGGACACTCAGCTCAACCGACTGAGCCACCCAGGCGCCCCCAGTGACCAGTATTGAGAGTAGGGTCATGAGTAGACAAAGTCACAGAATTTATCCTTTTTGCTGCCTACCAGCCAATTTCGTGCAGCATGAACAGTTCGTGAAAGTTACTTTCTGTTACAGTCTAGCCTCATCCCCTTTCCTGAACTTTATATCCCAGAGATATATGAATCTTCAAGATTCCTAAAGCGAATCACATTCTCAAGGCGCGATGCTTGACTATGCTATTCCCCCATCTGAGTGAAAAGGACATAAACCCTGATGTTTTGGAGGAAAACGTCGGATCAGAACATGTGCTTCCCCCTTTTAAAAATGGGGGTTAGTTTTCAATCGATGAAGTCTTAGCTGGATTTGAAGGCCAAAGAAAATCTCAAAGCAAATGTATTTTTGAATTCCACAGTATTTACTGTTCTCAAGCTTCTAACACCCGAGGAGAAAAAAGATAAGACTGCCCGTGCTAATGAAACTTGCTAGTTTTTCTTTCCTGTTAAAGATATTTATACCTGAATTCTTTCTAAGGCCTGAAACATTTTTAGATGAATTCCATCCAGGAAAAGCAATGTTGGTTTGAAAATTAGAGATGGTTTATAAAATCATATCTGATGATTTAAAAGATTCAACAGTAGTTTGCTAAGCCCGGTTTTTTGTTGTTGTTTTGGGGTAATCTCCGTACCTGGTGTGGGGTGTGAACCCACGACAACCCAGAGATCGAGTCTCACACTGCCAACTGAGCCAGCCAGGTGTCCCTCCTAAGCTTGTTTTTAAACTCAAAGGCTATTAATTAAGCTCCTGGTGTGGTTTGTGGTTAAGAGTGATTTTGCTTTTTTTCTCTCTACTGTGCTTTTTTTTTTTTTTTTAATGTTTATCTTTGATAGGGAGTGTGAGTGGGAGGGCAGTGAGAGAGAGAGACAGAGGGTCCAAAGCGGGGCTCGAACTTACAAACCATGAGGTCATGACCTGAGCTGAAGTCGGACGCCTAATGGACTGAGCCACCCAGGCGCCCGCGGTAGCACTTTGGAGAAGACTGAGCTCCAAGGCAGCGTCGGATGATTGTTATTTTAACCTTGAGCAAGTCTGTGGTTACCTGAGTCTCAGCTGACTCACGGACAGAAGGCGGAGGGCAGTGGGCGCTCTGGAGTCAGACTGTTCTGCTGGGCAGCTGCCCAATCTGTGGCCTCCTGTGAGTGACTGAACTGCCAGGGGTCTGCCTGCTCTTCCCACAGAACAGGGACGGTAAAGAGGGTTCCTACGTCATCCGTCCCAGTGAGGATTAAGTGAGGCGATGTGCGTTAGGTCCGGAGCACAGGGCTTGAGGCTTCAGACAGAATTTAAATGGTCACTGTTGGAGCTATCTTCTTTATTTTTAAAAATGTTTATTTGTTTTTGAGAGAGAGACGGAGCGTGAGCAGGGGAGGGGCAGAGAGAGAGAGAGGGAGACACAGAGACAGGATCGAAGCAGGCTCCAGGCTCTGAGCTGTCAGCACAGAGCCCGACGCGGGGCTGGAACTCAGGAACCGCGAGATCATGACCTGAGCTGAAGTCGGACGCTTAACTGACTGAGCCACCCAGGCGCCCCTTACTTCGTAGTTGGAAGAACTAACAGCAGTGATGTGTTCAGTGATTAACCGTGATCTGGCATACAGCAAGTGCTTGCTTACTGAATCCCACACTTCAGACTCCTTGTGTCTCCGTAAACTGTTCTGGGGCAGCTCCGTCTCCACCGGAATGCACCCCCTCTGACCAGCTAGCTCTGCTACCTCTTGTGCATCCCTCAGGAACAAATGTTCTCCAAAAGAAGGACCCAGGGAAGAGCTAGTCAGGGGCACCTGGGTAGCTCAGTCGGTTAAGCACCCGACTCTCGATTTCAGCTCAGGTCCTGACCTCATGGTCCCTGAGTTCGGGCCCTGCATCGGGCTCTGTGCTGATGGTGCAGAACCTGCTTGGGATTCTGTCCCTCTCTCTGTCCCTCTCCTGCTTGCTCATGCTCTCTCTCAAAATACACACACACACACACACACACACACACAGAATCATTCAGCCACACCACACTATCTCTCTTGACTCCTGCTGTGCTGTTTGAAAAACCAGAGTAACTTTCCCGGACCCTGGGGTCACACCACATAGGAAAGCGCTGATGAAGTGGGGTCAAGTGCTGGCCTCGGGTTTCATAATAGCAACTGCCGCTCGAAGGAGTAGTAATGCCAAGTCGCCCCTCTAGGTTTCGGGTCAACAGCCCAGGCCCTGCTGATTTGCAGTGCTTCCCACATTCCTTTCTCCAAGCATGCAGCTGCAAAGCTGTGTGACCGTGGGGCCCAGCCGTACCTCAGCTGCTGCATTTGGGGGTGATCTAGAACCCTCAGAGACCTAGCAGTAGCAGAGACCACAGTGCCTTTGCTATAAAAGGAGAAGCTTGCGGTCAGACCCGTGCCAGCACCATCCTGGCGAGGACTGAGACTAAGGAAGAAGGAGCAGTTCTTGGGTGACAGGAGGGTCACCAACCCTGGTGACCACAGCTGACAGATGTCACCTTGCCACAAGGCCAGTGTACGAGTTTTCTGGGGGTGCCGTTACAAAGTGCCACAGGCTGGGAGTCTCACACAACAGAAATGTGTTGTCTCCAAGGTCTGGAGGCTGCAAGTCCAAAGTCAAGGTGTCAGGAGGGTTGGTTCCTTCTGAGGGCTGGGAGGGAAGGATCTGTTCCAGAATCTTCTACCTGCCTCTTCGCATCCTCTTCCCTCTGTGTGTGCCTGTGTCCAAATCTCCTGCTTTTCTTCCTTTTTTTAATGTTTATTTATATTTGAGAGAGAGAGCGCGTGCAGGGGAGGGGCAAAGAGAGAGGGGGAATAGAGGATCCGAAGTGGGCCCTGTGCCGACAGCAGACAGCCCGATGCGGGGCTGGAACCCGCGAACTATGAGATCATGACCTGAGCCGAAGTCGGATGCTCGACCGACTGAGCCACCCAGGCGCCCCCAAATCTCCTCTTCTTCTAAGGACACCAGCCATACTGGGTTAGGGCACCACCCTAATGACCTCATTCTAAGTTGATACCTCTGTAAAGACCTATCTGTCCCATGCTTAGGTTAGGACTTGAACACATAATGGGAGGGGGGGGCTACAATTCATCCATCACAGCCAGTTTGGCCATTCACAGTCACTAGAGACGTCAGTCACGCCGTCATGGAGAGCTCTGGGTCTCCATCCCACAACTCGCTGTCATGGAGTGTGCCTCACGGAAACAGGACTTGTCCCAGCACTGTCTGGTATATAAGCACTGATTAGCAGACTGACAATAAAATAGCCACAC